>NW_024412446.1:5145253-5271274 GCF_014898765.1 Herpailurus yagouaroundi | reverse complement strand
GATGGCGGGCGGCGCGGGCTGGGCGGGCGCCCCCGCGGCTCTGCTGCGCTCCGTGCGCCGCCTGCGCGAGGTGTTCGAGGTGTGCGGCCGCGACCCCGACGGCTTCCTGCGCGTGGAGCGCGTCGCGGCGCTGGGGCTGCGCTTCGGCCAGGGCGAGGAGGTAAGGGCGCCGCGTCCCCGGGCCCCCGCCGGCGGCCCTGCCCTCCACCTGCCCGGGAGGGGCCCCGCCGGCGCCAGACCCTTCCCCCACCCCCACCGCCCGAGCGGGCCCCCTACCTCCCGGCACCCGCCCCTCCCCCTGCCCGGTCGGCCCCCCGCTTCCCCCCCCCGCCCCCCCCCCCCCCCCCCCAGCCAACAGCGCCCGCGGCGGCGAGCGGCACGCGGCACGCCCAGGGTGGCTTCTCTGCCCACCTTCCCTCCCCCGCAGTGCGGGTCCCTTTGGCCCGTGTGAAAACCCACTTGGGGGAAGGCGCTGTCAAGAACCCGGCTTCGGGACCCCCGCCCTCCCTGCCCCTGCGGAGACAGAGCCGGCCCGGGTCTGTGGGAACGGAATTCCAGGACGCGGTGGGGGGCGGCGGGGGGTGGGGCGTGCGCCCCTTTGGGCCCAGCCAGTGGGTGGACGGGCCCACTGGGAGCGCGCTGCAGCCGGACTGCACCCACCGGGCCTCGCACCCAGGAGGAGGATGACACCTGATGACCCCTCTTTCGGGCTCCGATGGACAGGCCTGGCTGGCAGCTGGCTGTGTTAGCTGCGGCAGGCCAGCCAGAGGCAAGCTTGCAGTGTCCCCTGCGATAGGCCCGCGTCTATTTGGGGAAAGCAGGAGTTCTGTTGGTTGTTAGCAGGGCCAGAATCAGTGGGTGGGTGTTGCCAGTGGGGTAGCCAGAGGAATAGCGATAAATGCTCCCTCGACCAGTGTCCTCTCGTGCCATGGGCACAAGGACTTGGTGACTTGGGTCCGGGAGGGAGGGCAGGACACCCACCTGACGGGGAGCGTCCTCATTCTCGAGTTACTGCCCACTCTGACATGGTCAGGGGTTTTCTCCTGGGAACAGAAGCCCTGAGTTTCCAAGGCCACCTAAGGCCTCAGGCTCTGCATGGGGAGTGTGGGCACCGGGGGCATCAGATGGGCACTGGCTGGCATTCTGTTCCTGGGGCACCTCGTGCCTAGCATTCCAGAACATGGGAGAAGCCAGGACTTGGTTAGGTTGGACCCGTGCCTCTCTGCCACCTGGCAAGGGGGGAGATGATAGATACCCATCTCTCCATGGCACCTGGGCATGGCCAGGACCTGGGAGCAATAGGTGGAAGAGGATGAGGCAGGTTATCAAGTTGGAGGAGTCAGCTACCCCATCCCAGGAAGCTCGCTCCTGTGCTTCTTGTTAGAGTCCACATTTCCTGCAGCCATCAGGATCTTCTTCCCCAAAGGCCAGCCAAGCCTCTCGCCCTCACCAGTGGCTGCCTCCGAGGCCAGCCGAGCAGCCCCTTAGCATGGGGAGAGCCCCAGCACTCCTCCCAGGACACAGGCTACAGGGGGAAGCACCTGCCTGGCTCTGATGGAACCCGGAGTTCCAGAATAGCAAAGCGGTTCTCCCAGCAATCTGTGCAGGAGGCCCCCTGAGCCCCTAGCAAGCGTCACCACCTTATCCCTGAGCTGGACAGCTGCTGTTGTTGGAACCTTCTCCTTCCTGCACTCTTAGAGCCAAACCTGCTTGTCACGTAGTCATCTCGGTTCTGCACAGGGACTCACATGGGTCTCTCTTCTGTGTGGCAGCCTTTAAATATTTGAAAAGAACACTCCTGCCCCCTTAGCTCCTTCCCATCCACTCCTTCCCGTCTTCACTTCTCCAGGTCGAATACCCTCTGTTCCTGAAGCCCCAGCCATTTCCATATGACCTGGTAGGGGCTAAATCTCTGGCTTATGGCCCTGGAGCTGCCATCAACTGATTTGTGTGACTCAGTTTTCCTAGTAATAATGCAGAGGACCTGGGTCGGGAGACCCCCAGGACTGCTCCAACCCCAACACCTGACACACACCCAGGAGGCTGCCTTGTGCATGGTGCACCAAGCTTTCCATTCATATTACGTTTCTGGCCATCCAGACCCCCAGGGATCTTTCTTAGAAACCTCTGCCAAACCAGGATTCCCCTCAGTCCTGGAGAAGGGTCAGTGATTTCTTTCTTTTTACAGCATAATCATATTAGAGAAGCAGTTTGTACGCACTGTAGGAAATTAGAAATGTGGGTATTATGTTCCCATCTCCCAGGCAGCTCCACTGTGACACCTTGGTTACATCCTTCCAGAACTGTTTCTATGCTTGTATGTAGATTTCCCCCATAAAATGAGATCATGCTGTGCATACTGTTTTTTAACCTCATTTTTTTCCCCGGTAAATGATCAGCACTTTCTGCTTCAGTAAATTTTCATCTCACTTAATATGCAGACCTTGTTCACATTTCTCTGTTTGGCCCCAAAATGTCCATTTTTGCTGTTTTGTTTAAACCAGTTTCCTCTCTACGACTGTGCAGTGCATCAATGTTGTGACCCTTAGGTCTCTCTACTCTAATGCAATCCCTTTTTTAAAACAAAATATTAATAATCCTGGCTTGTTGAAGAAAGCAGGCCTCTGGTCTGTGTCAATAATTTCTCGAATCAAAACCTGTTATTTGGCCCTTTTTCCTATTAACTTTCATCTCGTTCGTTTCATCCCATTGTAATAGACAGTGGAGAGAATTTAAAATCCTACCTCTGTCACTCTCATGCTATGCTACCTGCAGGGGTAGAGAAGCAGTGCTTCTATCTGAATCCACAGGCTGATTGGAAACACAGGGCAGGACCACGGACAGGGCTTGGTAGGGGCGGTTCTACTCACACTATCCTTGACGGAGACCCACGGACGTACATTCTGCATAGTCCTCGCTACACATTACGGTGGAGGGAAGTCATTTCTCCACAGTTAGGGATGCCTTCGAAATTCTATGTGCTTGGACAGTTTCTATTTCGTTTGTTCAAAACTCAAGTGGAAACCTTGATTTCCCAACCCACTAGCGCTGTAGGGTAGACAGCTGTGGTTCACTAGCTATGGCGTTCAGTGAACTTCTCAGAGCTGGTTACCTGCGTTTTACCAACTCCCTCCAGAATACCAGGGATGCCAGAATCCTTTGAACTGCTCAAAATATACTGGGTCGCAAAGAATAAAATAAAATACCCATGAGGCCATACTAATATAAATGATTGAATGAGTGAATAAATAAATACTAGGAAAATATACAGAAGAAATTCAAGTAATTTATGTAGATAATTCCCCACCAAGGAGGCAGAGCCTAACTCCCCACCCCTTGAAAGAAGTGTCAGATGTGCATAGTGGCTGCCTTCTAAAGGCGTAACTTTTCAGCAGAGAAGCCTGACTAGCACTGTCTCAGCCACACGATCAACATCAATAGTGATAAGTCATGTAGACAATGTGTACCCTTGGTGTGACGTGATAAGAGGCTCTTTACCTCTACGGTCTTCCTCCCCAAACCCCAGTCTAGTCGTGAGTAAAATATCAGACAAACCCCAACCGAAGGATATTCTGCAGAACAGCTGCTTAGTATTCTTTCAATTTGCCAAGGTCATCAAAACCGAGGGAAGTCTGAGAAACTGTCACAGCCCAGCAGAGCCTAAGCAGACACGACAACTGCATGTAAGGCAGATGGGATCATGGAACAAGAACAGGACATTAGGTAAAAACTAAGGAAGTCTGAATAAAGTATGCACAGGAGTTAGTAATGGTATTATGTGTAAATTAGGTTGGCCTCTGACATCCCCCCTGATTTATTGGCTTAGGAGTCAGAGCAGAAAAGAGAAGACAAGAAAATTTGATAAAAACATAAGTGCCTGTAACGGAAACACAAAGATTGAGCTTTTAAGGACTACAAAGATGGGGGGAAATTCCACTGTCCCAACTCTGAAAGTCCCTAATACGTGGGAGCAGACAGACAAGTACATAGGAGTGTGGTCTGAAACCATATTGACTTCTCATGTCTTGCTTTTTTTCCCCTAACCTTTCTGAGCCTCTGTTTATTCATCCATAAAGTGGGGGTGATAGTAGTCCCCGTTCCATTGGGTTATCGTGGAGGTTGATATATGGGAGCTTATATATGGGAAGTGCTCAGTCTGGGATCTGCACAGAGTAGGCCCTCTATCAGGATTGCTGCTGCTGTTGTTACTACGATTGCTTTCTGAACACTTGCAAGCACCTTTGAGAGGCTGTTCTGGAGTTCCCTGGGGCTGAGGTCAAGGTCTGGGACCAGCGTGTGGTGCTCTCAGCCTACCCTCCTTGTCCCGCTCGGATCTGCCAGTCGGCCTTGCATTCTATCAGCAGTCTGAGGACGGAAGACCTTAAAAGCAGCGAGAGATGGGCCATATTCCCTGTTGTACATCCTCTCCTTTTTTCAGTTTGAAGACCATCCTTCTTGCTAGATAAGACAAGACAAAAGCGGTTGAGTGGCCTCTCTGCCATCTGTTAACACGGCACTATCTCCTCTGCACAGTGGGCCTGTCCTTCCTGCTGGGAATGGGGGGGGGGGCACTCCCACATCCGAAAGGGTGTTGTGAATTATTTGGGGGAGGTAGCTCAGTTGTAGCTAACCAGGACTAGTCTGTAATTTCCCCCGTCTTTGCGTTTGCCCCAGATATGGCCAGAAGAATTGGGGCATGATGCCTCCTTCTTCACATTGGGCAGGAGATGAAATAACAGGTCCCAGCTGGGTTCCCTCAGTCCCCACGTCCCCTCCGCACTCGCGACTGCCATGAGGGAGATGCCGACGCTGCCTGAGCTGGCAAAGGGCTTGGGGTGCTGGGACAGGACAAGATGACTCAGGGGCCGGCCCTGGGGTGGGGTCCACCTCAGATTTGTGGGCTGCCAGGGACAGGGGAACCGTGAACTACAGCTGGGGTCTGCCCAGGAGAGGGGATTGGCTGCTGGGGAAGAAGCATCCGTGTTCCCCACATCTGTGGCTAGATCTTGGGAGGTGGGGAAGTGATAGGAGGAGAGGAACCAGATCAGGAAAGGCTCAGCCATCCTCCGTAGACAGTGGGAAGAGCCAGGCAGCAAGATGGGATGTGTGCTTGAGAACACAGGCCGGATCCAGCAGGAGACTGCGACATACTGTCAGAGAGGAAGAGGGCCCAGACTTGGGTAGGGGTGGGGGCAGAACTGGCAGGGGCCCAGAAGGCCTGCAAACCCCCAAAAGTCACTCCTGGATGATGCAACTCAAAGCTCTGTTGGCAAATGGGCCCCTCTAGGTGCCCTGCCTGATTGGGGACACCCTACAGATGACAGAGCTGACAAAACAGGAGGGCCCAAGTCCTCCGAGCCTCGAAGGAAAGGCAGGGGTGCCTGTGGGCCATGAGAGGGGAGCAGAGCAGGAGTGGGCCCGAGACCTTCTCTTTCCTGCGCTTCTGCCCCCGCTGGGCACACCCTGGAGGCTGTGGTCCCTCAGGCGTAGGGGGTGAGCACAAGGTACCCAGCTGTGGGGGTGGGGCGGGGAGGGGCAGGCCCTGGCAGGCATGCAGCACCCTCCAGCCTCTCCGACGGGCCTGCATCACAGTTTGGCTGTGCCGGGAGGAGGGCCGTGTGAAGAAAGCCCACAGGGACTGGTCCATCTTGTCAGACATTCCTGACGTGGCCTGAATGCATGTGGTGAACATCTCTGGGTATAGCTCCCCCCCCAAACATACCGGGTTCTAGAGAAGAAAGCTGTAGGTAGTGGAGGATTTGGTGGTGGGCAGGTGTGGTCGGTGCCTCCACGTTGAGATCTGAATGGGGGAACAGAATCCGGCCTTGCAAACAGCAAGACGTGCCCTCAGAGTAGTTTCAGTGGGCAGAGGATCTGAGCTGTCCTTGGGTGCTGGGCCTTCACCGTCTGAAGGTGGATGCTGTAGGCCTCAGGGTTACCAGCCAGGGCAGGCAGAGTGGTGTTTAGAAATGGCCCCAACTCTGAGGCCTGGGCACTTCCTGCAGCTCCAGGAAGAGAACCAAATAGGCAAGGAAGGAGAGAGGAGAAGGTGGTGGTGGAGGCAGGGCAGAGGAAGCAACGCCCTGCCTGTGGCCGATGATTCCCCATGTGCCTCCCCAGGCTGGTGGGCCGGGAGGGGGATCCCAGAAACCTGGTGGGTGTGTGGTGGAAGGCTGAGAAAGCACTCCTCTTTCCATGGGCCGGCTGGCTCCACCGCCGTCGGGGTCGGTCATCCCTGCCTTGGAGGGCAGTGCAGATTTGGGGCTGGTGACCCACCCACCAGCCCCACCCTGTGCCACTTGGTGTGGGCTGGAACGCCCTCGTTCACGGGTCCATTTGTACAGGCCTGGGAGGGAGGGGGGAGGGGGGGTCCTGCCCGATCCCAGAGTAAGTGCGTAAGGGGGCTCCTCCGTCCCCTGCTGCAGTGGCCCCTGTTCCTCCCCAGGCCCTGAGCAGTCCCACCAGCGCTGAAGGGGAGGCTGACAGCTGGCTGGGAATGACAGTTAGAACTGGGCAAACCAGAACAGGGAGGGATGGGGGAGGGAACGCCTGCTGACCTGGAAACAGTGAATGTCATGCCTGCCCTAACTGCTCTTCTCACACGCACACACACAATTGGGTGAAGGCCCTGAAATTTTATAGAGTAGTCTTAATGGAAATACCTTTTGCATGTGGGAGCTGTCTTAATATATGTTTCCAGGATTAAAAAAAAATTTTTTTCCCCATTTACATCTCGCATGCCTGCTATATGCCAAAACCCTTCCAGGCACTGGAAAACCGGAGTGGCCTGGAGCTGGGAAAGACACAGGCAAAGGAATAAAAATTACTAACGGGTGGCGGTAGGTACTAGGAAGAAACAAAGTACTGAAACAAACCCAAAAGGAGATTCTTGCCCTTTGAGTGACTTGTGTTCTAGGAGGACATGTAGGTAGAGGCTGGAATGAAGTGGGGGACTGCCTGCACCTGGCAGATATCTGAGGGTGGCTGACCCAGGCAGTGGCAGGAGACGCCTGGGGGTTAGAGACACGGCAAGTGGCCTGCGAGGCAAGAGGAATAAAGGGAGATGGGCAGGGGGAAGCAGGGCACCCACAGGCGGGCGGTCACCTCATCCAGGGGAGAGATGCTGGAGGCACAGAGCAGGGCAGCGGTAACGGAGACGTGGCTGGATTTGGACAGTCGAGCCCACTGGAAGGAGGGTGTGAGACAAGGAGAGAATTTGGAGAATTTGCTGGATGGGGAAGACTGAGGCTGGAGGCGGGTTGGGCAAGGAGTCAGGAGGTCCACGTTAGCCTGTGAAACCTGAGGTGTGCCTGGCATCCACGCGGAGATGTATGCCAGCAGGTGCACAAGTCCAAGGAATGCGCCTCAGCCTGGCTCTTACTGGCAGGCCCTTGACCTGCTCCCTCTTCTTCCTCAGCCCTTCGGTCTGACTGCCCACAACACAGGAGTTTATATGAGGGAAAAACAGAGAACCTGATTGAAGTGGGATTCGGCCCACTTTAAAGGCCAGGCGCAGGTGTGGGGGCCCAGGGACTCAGCCGGGCTGGCTCGGGGCATCTCACATCCCCACCAGAAGATGCCTCAAGACGCTCGCCTCGCTGTCTTCTTTCTGGGTCGCTGACTGCTCATCTGCCCGGCCCATCTTGCCTCCTCCCTGCACAGAGTAAGAACTGGCCAGGGCCATAGTTAACTGCTGGAACGTGCGGTTGATATGACTGCTCGCCCTCTCCAGGGCACCTCGACTGGAACCACCCCCAGTTAGACTTGGGGCTCTTTGAACCCTTCTGTTCTATGCTGTTTCCCCCACCCCCAGCATCTTCTGATCCTTGGAGGCGCCCCTCCCAGAGCTTAGGGCCACCAACATATCACCCCTGGGGTCACTGCTGAGGGATCCCGTGTTCATAGTTGCCTGCTCTTAGAGACAGGGAGAACAAAGCAGCTCAGACTCTACACATTTGTATACCAGTGATGCAAGAGGAGAGTAAGCCTCCTGGCAGCCATAGCCCAAACTAGAGCTTTGAGGACCTCCAAGTTCCCTTGGGATCTAAGACCTCGAGTCTCATTTGCTGTGGCACAGAACTCAGAGAATATTGCCAGCTTCCTGCAAAAGCAGGTATCGATTGCACGTGGGCCTATAGTGGCCACTGTCCTGAGGGAGATCCCAATCTAAGACCAACACATACCTGGACAGGGTAGACAGGTAAATCAGAGACTGACTTACACCAAAACAAAAACCACCAGGGGAGTTAGAGGCCCATTCAATGCCTGTGTCATTCTAGCACAGCCCTGCCAGGAGATGGGGGCTCACTGCCTCCCTAGACAGGCCCGTTCTGCTCTGACAAGGCTCTGGCTGAGTTCTCTTTCACACAGTGAGCTAAGGTCTGTCTCCTGGGGCTCCACATTTTGCTCATCCTTCCCTCTCCCCATCCAGCCAGCCACCTACCTGCCCATTGGACAGCACATCCACTTAAACATCCGCTCAGTCAGCCAGCCACCTCTCTGCTCATCCATCCATCCAAACACCTGCCTCCCCATCGACCCATCTACTTATCCGTTCATTGCACATCCGCCCATTTGTCCATCCATCTGTTCACCCACCCTTCCACCTCCCCTGCCGATCCATCCACCATGCGACCAGCATTTCTGAGTAGGCCTGAGGCCTAAGCACGGATCCAGGGCTGGGGACTGGCACTTTTAGGGAGTGATACGTGACTGTGTGTGGAGAGGGCACAGCAAGGGCAGGGAGGGTGAGGGCTGGAGCAGGGACCAGATGGTGACCTTCCAGAGGGCTGAGGAGCTGAGACTGGCTGGCTGGCTCAGATGAGTCGTGGGTGCACAGCAGCCCGGGCCTCCCCTCTTTGGAGTTAGCTGGTTTTCATTTCGCACTTCCCACATTGGCCTTGGGTCTGGTGAGGGCCGAGGCCTGACTCTAAGAAGAGAAAGCCTACATTACTTCAAAGGTGCTTATTATGATGGATGGACCTGTTTCCTTATCTGTGAAATGGGGGTCACAACCCCTATTTGTGGGAGTGTGTGTGTTGAGAGCTGGAGACAATACATAAAGACCCAACGTGGCGCCTCTTGGCATCATCATTCATCTGCCTTGTTGGCATCCCTGCTGCTCTCAGTCCTGAGAGCGCACCTCTGACCGCTTTCCTCTGCCTGGTACTTTTCCAGGCGTAGGCCTCCCTTGTGCAACGGCCACACCTTCTCCCGCAGCCACTAGTGACTTTCCGTGTGAAGAAATGATTAGTGCTGTCTGCCATCATAGTTCTCGTTCTGTTTCATCCTGGAAACAACCCCGTGAACCAGAGAGGTGAAGTGAATTGTCCAGGGTCCCACAGGAAATGGAGGAGCTGGGGCAGTTGGGGTCCCTTCCAGGTTCTTCCAGGGTCAGGAGAGGAAAGAGAATGATCAGATCTGAGTTTCAGAAACTTGACGTTGGAGGAACCTCAAATCCGAGGCTTCATCTGGCGTTTCTAAATCTGGGGTGTCCCGGGTTCGGTGTGTGGAGCAGCGCCTGACTGGAGCCATAATTAGAAGTAGGTTGTAATCTGCAGGACGACGAGGGCACTGCCAGGAGCCCTGGATGGGCCCCGCAGGCCAGGCTGGCTTCGCTGCAATGGAAGGGCAGGTGGCAGCGGGGACCGAGTTTTAGGGCGGAGAGAGGCCACCGGCAACGTCCCGCGGATAACGCATCTCCACTACTTCGCGTGGTTTTCCTGCCAGGTGCCCCTCCTCCATCCTCCATCATCCCCAGGCACGTAGGGCAGGGGTGGGGGCCTGACTTGCAAATGGGACACCCCGCCAGCACCCTGCCCCCATTCTCCAGGCTCCTTCATCTTCTTGGCCCACGCTGGGGGCCCTTCCCAGCCATGAAGGCCGTCTGGCCCCAGGCAGCCTTGACCTTTTTTTTTTTTTTTTTTTTTTTTAACATTTATTTATTTTTGAGACAGAGACAGAGCATGAACGGGGGAGGGTCAGAGAGAGGGAGACACAGAATCCAAAGCAGGCTCCAGGCTCTGAGCTGTCAGCACAGAGCCCCGATGCGGGGCTTGAACTCACGAACCGTGAGATCATGACCTGAGCCGAAGTCGGACGCTCAACCGACTGAGCCTCCCAGGCGCCTTGACCTTCTTTTGCTCCCCGTGCCTCCACCTCCCCCAGCATCCCAGTTCAGGCCAGGCTGGCTGTAACATTCTCTCAGGGCACTGGCATCAGGCACACAGGGTCTGAGAAGGTGACTGCCACCTTTTAGCTGGGGGACTCGAAGTTACCTAACCTCTCGGTGTCTCAGTCTCACCTGTATGGCAGAGATAATATTAGGTTAAGTGTCATTCCTATTAATATCAGTGTTACCACTCAGTCTCGGTTTTCTGGGTGGGCTGTCTGTTTTCATTCTTTTAGGGATCTTTTCGAGCACCTGCTCTATGTCAGGTTTGGGGCCAGAGGGCATACAGGTGGTTAGGATAGACTTCCTTCCCTGAGCAGCTCACTCCTGGGGGGGGGGGGGTGGTCGGGAGTGTTCTAAGATGGAAATCATGGCTGCCCTCCGTGTGAAGGGTGCCACTGGGGACCTGTCCAGGTGTGCTTGGTGTGACAGGAGATTCGCTCTGCCCAGAGGTGGGAAGCTTCCCACGGGTGACCGGGGTGAGTCTTGAACAGGGTCAACCAGGGCAGAAGGGAAGGATGGCTATGCCAGAGGAAAGACCTGCCAGGCAGGAGAGGTGGCAGGTGGGACAGGGACTGAGCTGACAGGCAGGAGGAGGCCGGATGGAGAGGAAAGGGTAGATTTTATCATGCAGGTGTCTGGATGAAGTGTTGAAAACGTTGAAGCAGAGCAAGAACGTAGCTCTGTGTTGTTTTAGACAAACCCGTCTGGCAGTAGCATGGGGTGAAGGAAAGGGAGGCATCGTGGAGGCCACTGCCCCCCCCCCAGTCCAGGGGCAGGAAGAAAGTAGGTGAGGTGATGGAGAGAAGTGCAGGGTCAGAGGGTGACTTCCGGGCTATCCATTGGACTTCACAGCCGTGCTCGATAAGCAGGAGAGAACATCACCTCATGCGTGTCCTGTGACCCCCACTTAGGTGGCTTGGGTGATGGGGCCTGAGCCCAGCTCGAGGATGTGCACACACCTGCACGGCTCACGTGGTTCATGAGGAATCCCTCCCAGGACAGCCGCTTTTTATTTCAAAGAAAAAAAAGTTCCAAATATTGTTGTCGATTTATAGCAACTTTATAGGACCAGAGGCACTTAAACAACTTTGTAGGACAAGAAAGCTAACGAGCACCAAACTGCATTTTTATACCTTAATATCCATATTGTGTCCTTGGCAGTGACCCACATGTGGTTGTGACCAGTGCATATGCCTTATTTGGCCCCTTTCCACCTAACGCTATGTCCTGGCCCTGAGTCCCAGATGGACCCCTGTCACCTCTCTGTTTAATCCAGGTCCCAGGATTGGCCCTCCCACCAGCCACTATGAGTGTTTCTGCAGACTTCTGTCTGCCTCACACAGTTTACTGAGCCTGGCCACACCTGTCAGGTACCTGGGCTGGCTGGTCAACTCCTGGGTCCCGGCAGCCTCTGCAGGACCCAGCCCCTGAGCTGGCGGGGGGGGGGGGGGGGGGGGGGGGAGCCTAAAGGAAACAGTTCTCCCCGGTGATGCCCCCAAGAGAATGTGGAGAGGGGAATGCTTGAGGGGGGAGTCCTGGGCCTTCCCCCTAAGTGGTCCACCTGCACTCCACACTGGGCTGGCCTTCCTCGGTAATGCTGACAGACCCCAGCATCCCAGCTGCCTGGGCTCTGTCCTCGGCCCAGCGCCCGGTTGCCAGCCAGAGGACTGGCCTCTGCTATGGGCTTCTCAAAACCCTGACCCTGAGTGGGAGACACCTGTTGCCACGTCCCAGACACTAGTGGGTGGAGTCAGGTGCCTGCCTGCTCATCCAGGCAGAGGCATTTGGGCTTCTGGGGCCATCCGACGGTCTGGTGGTCGATGTTCCCTGTCTGTGCCCTCCCCTGCCTCTGAGACGATTTGCCCAAGGCATGAGGGTGCCTGTTTCGCCACATCCCCAGCAACATTAAATCTGTTTCTGCCGGTGTGGGAGATGTGGATGTGTAATATGTAATAGTATTCCCAACTTGTTTACGTTTTCACTTTTGATCACTAATGAGTTTGCGTTTTCCCCATGTTGCTTTTCTTCTTCTTCTTTTTAAAGTTGATTTATTTATTCTCTGAGAGTGTGTGAGTGAGGGCGGAGCAGAGAGAGACAGAGAGAGAGAGAGAGAGACAGAGAGAGAGAATCCCAGGCAGGCTCCACGCTGTCAGTGCAGAGTCCAACACAGGGCTGGAACTCACGAACCCGTGAGCTCACGACCTCAGCCGAAATCAAAAGTCAGACACTTAACCGACTGAGCCACCCAGGCGCCCCTCATGTTGCTGTTTATTCTTCGTATTTCCTTCTGCATAAAGTGTTGTATCCATCTCTTCCAAGCACTAATCAAGAGGGACTTATGTCTTGATCTTTATTTTTTTTAAATTTTTTTTAATGTTTATTTTTGAGAGAGAGAGAGACAGACAGACAAAGTGTGAATGAGGGAGGGGGAGAGAGAGAGAAAGGGAGACACAGAATCCGAAGCAGGCTCCAGGCTCTGAGCGGTCAGCACAGAGCCCGACGCGGGGCTCGAACTCACGGACCGTGAGATCATGACCTGAGCCGAAGTCGGATGCTCAACCGACTGAGCCACCCAGGCGACCCAACTTGATCTTTATTTTTTAAATTGGTTCTTTATATTTTTTCAAAAGCATTTGTCACTTTTTATCCTGCTCTGTTGCCTTCCTTTTTGTATTTGTTCATCACGTTCTATCACTTGAAAATTTTCCTACGTTTGAATATCTTTTTTCAATTATATCATATCTTCCTTATTTCTAATTATAATTATCCTTTTAGTAGTGTAGGGGCCAAGGGCAGGCTGCCCCAAGATGGGCTACTTTGGCATGAAGATTATTTTGAGTTCAAAAACAGTCAAAACCCAGCAGATTCAGGAAAAGCTCTTTACCTCCCCCTCGAGCACCTAAAAAGAATATAGATGGAGGACCTGCCCTATCTATCACCATAGATAACCACACTATGATGTGAACTGGCTATGGGAGACAGGGCGGAACCCGGCAAGCCTGTTTGATCAGAGTTCTTCATGCCCCAGTGTTTCTGAGGGGCCCAAACATTTGTTTACCAAACATTTACTCTTTTTCATCTTCCTGTGAATTTCATTCCTTCTCTCTGAAGTCCCAGACCCCTCCTGCCTTCTCCTGTGTATACCTTATTTTGCCTGACTCTCTTTGGAATTTCCATGTCTATGTGGATTCCCCATAAGTACGAAATGAAATTTGATTTTTCTTCTGTTAATTAAAAAAAATTTTTTTTTGGTTTATTTATTTTTGAGAGACAGAGTGCGAGCAGGGAAGGGGCAGAGAGAGAGGGAGACACAGAATCCAAAGCAGGCTCCAGGCTCCGAGCTGTCAGCACAGAGCCCGACGTGGGGCTCGAACTCAAGAGCTGCCAGATCATGACCTGAGCCAAAGTTGGACACCCAGCTGAGTGAGCCACCCAGGCGCCCCCTGTTAATCTGATTCTTAGTCCAGCTTCCAGCTGGACTGGATCTTGAAGAACAGAGGAAATTCTTCCTCCCCGACAGATGTTAGGAACTTACTTCCCATCTCTAGCAAGAATAAGTTGTTTTGTTTCCAAACCCCTCTCCAATTTGTAAAAATGTTTAGCTTTTACCCATTTGGAATTTATTACAACGTTCGTGCAACATTCAGTTCTATTAATATGTTTAATTTCTTTTTAAACGAGAACTGAATTCCATTAGTTTTTCCTTTTGTTTTTTTTTTTTCTCATCCTTGTGTTCAAAAGGAAAAGTTAAAGAATACGATGAACATCCAGATATGCCCTTCCTAGATTCACCAACTGTTCACCTTTGTCACATCTGCTTTTTCTTTTACTCTATCTATAATTTATCTGTCTATAATTTATCTCCTTTAGTGTTGTTTTGTTTTGCAGAAGCACTTTAAGCGATGACGTCTTGACAGGTTCCCCCCAAGACACTTTAGAGTATAAAGAACAAGGACAGTCTCCTACCTAAACAAGAGTCATCACCACACCTAAGACTTAATAGTAATTCAACAGCATCATCTAAGGTTCAGTCTGTGTTCACATTTCCCCGGTTGTTCTCAAACTTTCCTTCCCTCACTGCTTTCTCTTCTGATGCAGGATGCAGTCAGGGATCACACATTGCATCTGGTTTGGCAGATGCTGCCTCTTGTATCTCCTTGAAATGAGAACTCTCTCTGTTTTTTGTTTTGTTTTTGGCTTTCATAACATTCGCATTTTCTTTCAAGTTTAGGCCACTTGTCCTGTAGGCTGTCCCATAATCTAGATATGTCTGATTGTTTCCTTGCATTTTTGTCAAGGCGAGAGGAGTGTGGACCTCTCAGAGCATCACATGAGGGACATCGTTTTGTCCCTTTATTGGTGATGCTGAGTTTAATTACTTGGTTAAGGCCCTGCCTGCCTGATCCCTTCAATATAATGTACCTTTTCCCCTTTATAATTAATAAGCAATCTGGGGGATGGTGCTTTGAGACAGTGTAAATATTTGGTTCCCCAACAGCTTTTCACACAATGGCTTTAGCACCTGCTGATGCTCCTTGCCTGCATAAATTACAAAGCTGGTTGCAAAATGGTGACTTTTTTTCCCAATTCTTTCATTCCTTCTAGAGATAGAGCATTGTTCAGTGAAGATCTTTTCTTCACCCCCTTTTCTGAGTATCACTATGGATTCATGGATTCTTTTCTTTCCAGTGTGTTATAATCCATTACCATCAAGTTAATTTTTTTTTATTATTTTTTTAATGTTTATTTTTAGAGAGAGAGAGTGCCAGCAGGGTAGGGGCAGAGAGAGAGGGAGACACAGAATCTGAAGCAGGCTCCAGGCTCTGGGCTGTCAGTACAGAGCCGGATGTAGGGCTTGAACTCACGAACCGTGAGATCATGACCTGAGCCGAAGTCGGATGCTTAACCGACTGAGCCACCCAGGCGCCCCACCATCATGTTTATGTGTTGATGCTCAGAGATATCTTTGTTTTGTTTTTAAAGCAGCATGAAATTTTGATTAGTTAGCATATAATATCTTAAAATGGAGACATTGACCATCGTTACCTTTAAAAACTGCTTTCTGATATCTTTCATTGTTTGTGGATTTTTAAAGTGTATGACATATTTTCAAGGTCTTTATTTGGCATTGCCTTAAATTTATTAAATTAGCCATCTTTAATGTATGTTTAGTTTTGCCAATAGGAGAAAAATATTAACATTGAAAATAAATGTCGGGGCACCTGGGTGGCTCAGTCAGTTGAGCGTCCGACTTCGGCTCAGGTCATGATCTCACACTCCATGAGTTCAAGCCCTGCGTTGGGCTCTGTGCTGACAGCTCAGAGCCTGGAGCCTGTCTCAGATTCTGTGTCTCCCTCTCTCTGACCCTCCCCCATTCATGCTCTGTCTCTCTCCGTCTCAAAAATAAATAAATGGTAAAAAAAAAAAAAAGAAAAGAAATGCCTTACAATTAGGCTAAATTAATGTTTAATATTTAATGCGTCTTGTTACTACTGAGAATGAAATACTTTTTCTCCATCGATTTTTTTTTCTAACTGCATGTAACTAGCATATAGAATGCAATTGATTTTTGTAAATCTGTCTCATAACTCACCATTGGTATGTACTCATTTATTACATCTGGTAATTTTCTGGTTGATTTCTTTGGATTTTCTAGGTAAGCAATCATGTCCTCTGCAGAAAGTAATAATTTTATTATGTCTTCCTTTCCTATATTTATGAGTCCAATTACCTTTCCTTCTTAGACGAAAGTCACCAGCATTTCTAGAACTAGGTGGAACAGGGGTGGGCACGGGACATTGCTCTAACTTAGGAGGGCTTGGGAGTGAGACCTGCTGGGATGCTGACCGTGTGGCCCAGCCGCAAGTTCAGGGAAACAGGCTGGTAGGTAGGTGCCTTTACCCCGGTGGTCTCACAGTGTCCCAAAGACAGCGTCACCCAGGCTGCTGTTGTGTGGGAGTTGGTCTCACTTAGAGAGAAGGGGCTGGCAAGAGGTAGCCTTGTGTCTCGTTTGTGGATCAGTGCAGGACTCCAGCCTTGAAAGGCAGGAAAACCCAGGCAGGAGCAGTACGGCAGGGGATGGACAGGCTGAAACTAACTTGCTGTTCACAGAGCACCACAGAGCTGGTCCCGGGCAGACGGAAGCAGCGGGCAGGGGGGGTCTGGGGGAGGCTGGGGGGAGCTGAGATTATTCCTTGCACCCTGCTCTGGTCTTAGGCTAGTTGGAACCAGTGACTGTAAGGGTTTGTGGGGCTGGCAGAGGCAAGACCCCAACTATCCTTTTCTTATTGTTCTTTTATATATTTTTTTAATGTTTATTTATTTATTTTTTTTTTTTTTATAAATTTTTTTTTTCAACGTTTATTTATTTTTGGGACAGAGAGAGACAGAGCATGAATGGGGGAGGGGCAGAGAGAGAGGGAGACACAGAATCGGAAACAGGCTCCAGGCTCTGAGCCATCAGCCCAGAGCCCGACGCGGGGCTCGAACTCACGGACCGCGAGATCGTGACCTGGCTGAAGTCAGACGCTTAACTGACTGTGCCACCCAGGCGCCCCAATGTTTATTTATTTTTGAGAGAGAGAGAGAACGAGAGCACACACAAATTGGGGAGGGGCAGAGAGAGAGAGGAAACACAGAATCCAAAGCAGGCTCCCGGCCCTGAGCTGTCAGCACAGAGCCCGGCGTGGGACTCGAACCCACGAAACGTGAGATCAGAACGCCTCAGAACCTGAGATGAAGGCGGATGCTTCACCGACTGAGCCACCCAGGCGCCCCCTTATTATTCTTTTAAATGGGCTGACTGTCCATTACTGCCATTAAGTAGGATGGAGGCATCTGGGTTTAGGTTTATCGTTAGCAGGTTAATAAAGACCACCCCCTCCCGGTTCCATTTTCCTTTCACCTTAAAGGTGTTCATGACGTTTGCCATTTCCCCCCATTGATGCAAAGACTACACCTGGAAAGGGGAATCTGATTGGCCGGGCCTGATCAGGTGCCCATTTCCAGAGGCTGGCCTCAAACTATCTGGGAAGGGTGTAGTTCCCCCAAAGGAAAGTCAGGGTGAGGGGCAAGCGATGCTGGACAGAGACAGAACGCAGACTGCAGGGCGACCCAGCCTTCTAGCCCACCCAGTGCTCGCCGTCCCCCGCCTGCCCGGCGAGGACTGTTTACTTCTGCATTTCCCAGGCAAACGGGCTGTAAGGACTGCAGTTGGGTACGTGCGCCACTCTGCCCCCAGCACCCCGTCTGGCTGGGGCACGTACCGAGGGCACAGTAAGCGTTACTTAAACGTCTGAGTGGGTGAATAAATGAAGTACACGGGCACCAGCCCAGAACCCAGCGACCCAGCGCCTACTGAGCTCCACCCTGAAGTTGTATGGTTGGTAAGCAAATCCCTCTCTACCTCTGTCGGCTGCCCGATAAAGTTTGGGGGCTGAGGGCTTTGTGGTCGAGGACCCAGGCTCTGGGCTGGATAGGTCAGAGGTCACCCCCCGGTGACTTGCTGCGACTGTGACCTGGGCTGAGTCTCTGTACATCTTTGAGCCTCACCTGTGAGACAATGATGGTGTTCTTGACAGTGGAATAAGAGAATGAGGTGAAGCTCTTAGCACAATGTCTGGTGCATCCTAAGCCCTTTATACAGGGGAGTTATTTTTATAGACCCTCTGTAGTTGTAGGGACATTTAGAAGAGGAAGTGTGGCACTGGGTATAGACTGCTACGGGCCCCCAGCCCCCATGTGTGGTGGCCTGAGGAGGAGGAGGACGATGATGATGATGATGGAGAGACGCATGAGCACAGCTCTGTGACAGGCACTGTGCTTATCACCGCAGATACAAGAGGGAACTGCAAAGCTGGGACCACACAGCAGGAAGGAGTGCAGGCTCTTGAAGTTTGAATTCTGGTTCCATCGCTTCCTAGCAAGCCCTTACTCTCTGTGCCTCAGTGTCCTCATCTGTAAAATGGGTACAGTAATGACAGCTCCTTCCTCCGCTTGTGAAGTGTAGATGAGTTATTGCATGTATGCCTGGCTCATAGTAACTGCTTGTAAGTGTCACCTGTCATTAAATCATTGTCACCATTGTTATTACTGTTAACTCCAGTAAGCTGTCAGCCCTGTGAGGAGGCAGCCAGGAGAGGTTGCGGCCACAGCGAGCCGAGCCTGCCTGGGCTTGCTGTCACCCCCACTTCCACTGCTGCTGGAATATTCCCCCCACAGCCACCTAACCTGCCCTCCTGCCAGCCTCAGAGCGCATGTGCCGGGCTCAAAGCCCAAAGTCCCCAGGCCCACTGTCCCTGACGGTGTGAGGTTACCAGCCACTCAATCAGGATTCTCCTCCCAGGTCTCATCATCAAACTCTCTGGGGAGGCCTTTGAAAATGCAGGTGCCTGGGTCCATGCTGGCCGCCAGACTCCACAGACCAGCATTGGGATCGCCAGGTTGGGAGTGTCCCCCGTGCCCCTGCCAGAGGTCATGCAGGCTCCAGATCAGAATGCTGGGAGAGCCCCTCCCAGTCCCTGATGCTCCTGAGCCTGTTTTCTGGTCTAGTAAAAGAGGCCGGGGACTCTCCTTCAAGGGCCGGTGTGAGGGTAAATGAAGTGCCACAGCCCTAGTTCCTTGGGGGCTCCCAGAATGGTGCCGGGAACCCTCTTCAATTGGCCCTCCTTCCTCTAGCCCAGGGCTCCAGTCCACTTAGGTTGGGGGAGAAGTATACACTATGAACAGGGGCAAATCGCGTATGAACCGTCCTGCCCCTGTTTTTTACTGCTGTGCTGCCTGGAAAAGAAATTTGCCTCTGCAAAGAGCCCCTCAAAGCAATGGATTCAACCTGCTCGCCCTAAGGCCTTTCCCCAGTGCTCTGCCTGGGGCCAGCCGCTGGGAGTGCAGGGCCCCCTTCAGAGGAGAAGGGATGTGCAGCAGAAAGAAAGTGGGGGGCAAGAAGGCCCAGACGCAGCAGCCCCTCGTGCCCATTACATCCCCACTGCTCTGGGTTGAGGCCCCAGGAGCTTCTCCTCCACCCCGGAAGCTGCTTGGTCCCAGCTGGGCCCAGAGAGATCCCAGCAGGTATCCCCAGGGGGTGGGGTGCAGGCAGCGCTGGGAGCTGTGCCCCAAGAACTGCCCGGCCATGGGGAATAGGGCGAGCGGACTGAGGTCTCTTCGTTCTCTGGGGGTGCCCACAGGCACCGCCAGCCTTCCTGTCTCTCGCATTCCACTTCGGTGGGGAAATGGCCCATTTAACATCCTGTGCAAAACAAGCTGACGGTGGCAGTGCCCACGGAAGGGGCCCCACCCTGACTCCGCACAGTCCTGGTCCTGCAAAGACCAGGGTATGTGGCCAAGCAAGTTTGGAAAGGCACCCGCTTGCCCCTCCCCTTAGTCCAGTGGAGGCTCTAGTGAAAAGTTTTGACCCGGGCCCGGTGCGTCTCCAACTTCCCGACATCAGAACCGTCTTCTCATGGGACACCTTGATGCTCTCTGAGAAGTGCCTTCCTGGTGACCTTGGGCAAAGGCTCAGCCTCTTGAGGGTCCGTTTGCTTCCTCAGTGAGCCTGGGACCCTATCCCCCATCCTGCCCACCTCACTGGGACAAGGGATGAGAAGGGCTAGGCCCCATTAGTCTCTTCTCTCCCCACTGGCACAACAGCCAGACCACACTTGGTCCTCTTGGTAAGAGAGATGGGGGGGTGCGCTCACGGTTTCACACCTCTGAGGTCATGGAGTCTGGATATGGGTGCGAGCCTGACCCAAGAAGTCTTAACTGTCACCTCTGAGATCTTTGTGGGGTTTCTGCTAGGGGAGGCAGGACATCACCCTTCCTCTGCAGCCACCAGGAGTGTCTGTCTGACCTCTGCCAGCAGCAGGGAGGGAGCCTGGTTCATGCAGGGGAATTGGGGCTGGCAGGATGCCGTTACTAAAGGCCTGCTCCGCCCAGCGCGCTCAAATCCATAATCTCTTTTGGTTCCCAGAGGAACGGTATGAAGTGGGCAGTCGCCTGCCCCGATTTCACAGACCGAAACACTGAGGTTCCGAGAGTCTGGGGTTTTCCCAGGATCTCATGGCAGGTTTGAGGTGATGCTTTCTTCTCTCCTTCATTTAGAAGTTCTCTAATGAGGTTTCCAGAACTACCGATCCTTCTCATTTGCCACCTTCTGTTGTGTTGACAGCAACAACATTGGAATTTCTGGCTGGAGCACCCATATTTTGCTTTGTTTCAAGTAGCTAGGCCCCAGCTCACAGGAAGGCTGTGAGATGCTCTGATTAACTCCACTTTCTGGGGAACAGAGGGCTGGCGGGAAGGCATTTCAGTTTGAGTTTAGTTGATGTGTCAGGGTCTGGGGGAGGGCAGCCTGGGGCTGAGGCCCGGCGCAGCGGGAGGAACGATTAGAACCAGGAGCTGGGCCAGTTGGAAGGGCAGCGGGGTGGGATGGATAGGAGAGGCAGGGCCCAGGGACCACAGCCTGGGAGGGAGCCCTGGTGAGGGATGGTGTTCGCACCTCCAGCAGGCCCACACTCCCCTTCAGTGAGCAGATATTCCCATTTGATATTAAATAATGGGCCCCACACCAACCACAGCCTTAGATGGGGCAGCACCTGTCAGGACCCTGAGGATCAAGGAGGCCAACCCAAGGCCTGGTGCTGAGGTCGAGCCACTGGAGGGTGCAAGGGGCACCCTTCCACAGTATTTTCAGCACTGTGCCTACCCGCCCCCACCCCCGCAACCCCAAAGCAGTGTCCTAGGACGGGTGCCCCTCACCTTACAGGGTGAGCTCCCTGCCTTCATAGCCAGGAAACCTCCAGCAGGGGTGGCGACAGCCTTGGCCTCCTCCATTAAGGAGGGTTGGCCCACCTGTCAATTTTCCTTCCTACCCTGGTACCCCAGGGTTCCAAGTGGTGCTCACCAATTGGACTCCCTCTTGGACCCCTGCTTCAGAATCCTGGAAGGGTCCTTAGAGGTCGCCTAGAATGTCACTACTCCAGAGTGACTCCAAGGATCAGCGGCTGGTTAGAAATACAGGCCCCACCCCGCACCTAACAAATCAGAATCTGCATCTCATTAAGATGCCCAGCTGCTTCATGGGCACATAGAATTCGGAGGTGCTCGGTCAGGCCCGTCAGAAGCCCAGGGGCGTCCATCCCACGGAGTAAATGGGACTGCGTTTCCTGTTCCTTTTCTTCACAGCACGGCCGGTACCTGGACCTGGCCACGCGCGTGGGCCCTGGGGCCCTGGGCTGGCTGGGCAACTAAGAGAGGGTGCCCCTGGGGGTCTTCGGCCAGACCTTCTCTGAGTCCTGGTCACTGGAGCCCTCAAGCCACAACCTCCTTGTGCTCAGCCGGGTGGCTGCCCCCGTCTCCCATGCCAGACCGACTCCCTGCATCTGCCACCATGGGGGATTGGGTCAGCGCTGCCACTGCCATCCTTGGAGAGAAGTTGATGTCGTGGCTAGAACAAACGGAGGGGAACCTTTTCTTGGCAGCCGTCAGGCCTGGCCAGGGAGGTGTCTGTGTCTGAGAGCTCCGGGGACCTGGATGGGTGATGGTCCCCTGACCCCCTCACCCCGTGCACTGCCCCTCCTCCTGGGTGTCTGCCCGGGGAGATAGTCCCCGCTGTCCGCTCACTCAGCTTCACCTCCCTCCCTGCACCTCATCCCCACCTCAAAGCCAGCCAGCCCGCCACAGGCCTATAAGCTCTTCCCTGGCTCCTCTTTTCCTTCCCCCTCGCAGCCCTGGGTCCCCACAGCCGCCTCCTCTGGCCCTCCATGTCCTCGCCGCCAGTCTCCCATCTCCCTCCACCGTGCACTGTGAGCTTGGGCAGCTTCCCACGCCTGCTTCCTGGGGCCCCTCCTGAAACCCCCACCCACCAGAGGGGAAAGCCCACTGGGTCCCCTCCCTGTTGGGCCCCCACCTCTGTCGTCCCCCTGCCCTCCCGCCACACAGGGCGGCTGGCGGTTCCCAAGCCCTTCAGGCTCCTCCAGAGTCTGGCCTTGCCTGCTCTGTCCCTCCTGTCTGCCTTTGCTCATGCTAGCCCCCATCCCCTGCCCCCCACTGCCGCGTTCATGCTCTGGTCCCCTAATGTCCTGCACAATCCCTTCAAGGGCCTCCTAGCATCCCCCAATCCCTCTGGGCTCTTTCTCACTGGGGGTTTGGGTAACACCTCTTGGGGGTTTGTATCATGGTAGATTCTGTCTTCTCTACCCCCACCATCCTGGGAGTCTTTTTTTTTTTTTTTTTTACGAATAAAGACAGCTTTACTGTTTTTTTCCCCACTGATTTAAAAATGATCCAACCCATTTTTAAAATGTACCCACTTAGGAAATGTGGAAAGAAGAGACAAGAGGATTGGCCATGCTGGCACACAGAGATTACCTGTATCAACAGCTTGGTGCCCAGCCTGTAGGCCGAGGCTGCCTATGCGAGTGCTCACTTTATCCGGGGTTTGCTCTGTGCCAGGTTCCAGCCACGTCTCTAGTTCTTTCCCTTTAAATCCTAACACTCCGCAGGCAGAGGCTATTGATCAGAGAAGCTGAACACAATTACCCTTGGTCACACAGCTGGTAAATGGAGGAAGTGGGATTTGAGTCCAGCTCTGTCCACTTCCAGAGTCAGGAGTGACATTATGTGTCCTTGAGCATGTGGCAGTATTGACAGTCATCTGTACCCTTTTCTGCTGCTCCCTAGGCTATTTTTGCTTCACTAAAAAAATACAGTAGGACAGGGGCGCCTGGGTGGCTCAATCAGTTGAGCGTCCGACTTCGGCTCGGGTCATGATCTCGCGGTCCGTGGGTTCGAGCCCCGCATCGAGCTCTGTGCTGACAGCTCAGGGCCTGGAGCCTGCTTCAGATCCTGTGTCTCCCTCTTTCTGCCCCCACCCATACTCTGTCTCTCTGTCTCTGTCTCTCTGTCTCTGTCTCTCTGTCAAAAATAAATAAACTTAAAAAAAAAATACATCAACACACCTGTCCCCTCCCTGAGAGCTTCCTGGGAACTTACCTGTCACCCTGCAGGACAGGGTCTGAGGAAACATTTGCAGAAGGAATGACCAGATGAAGGAATGGGTGGATAGATCAGTCTACCTCACAGACCACCCAGGCTTCTGTCCCTTTCATTCCTATTCACACATCAAACAAAGCCCTCTTGGGTGGCCTGAGGGATTCTGGTCAGCAGCAGTGCAGGCTGTGAGTGACGGGCCTGCTTGGTGACACTGGGACATGCTGGGGTCTCTCAGTAAGGACGGCAAGTCCAGCCCAGGAGGCGGTGGCCTGGGTACCATGTGACTGGCCCGTCCTGTCGCCTGGCCGCCCTGGCCAGAGATGCTCCAGTGTGCATCCATTATGCACGGAGCACCTTCGCTCTCAAAGCCACCCTCCCACTCCCGCCTTTTACACCTGCAGCCCCTTGGGGAGGTCTCCTTCACTAGTTAGGGGCTCCCCAGCTTTAAGACCAGGAACTGATGCAAAATGGCTTAAATGTGTTCTTTCTCATCACGCGCCAGCTCCAGGGATATGTTCTTCTGGGGCTCAGAGGACCCAGCCCCCTAACATTCAGCTTTCCCCAGGTAAACCCAAACAGAGTCTGCACTCCGGGATGGCAAGGAGGGCCGGGAGCACTTCCTGAGCATCGATCCCCATCTGCACCCTATCGTCAGGGAACACCTCTCCCAGAAGTGCCTTGCAGATGCTTTCTCATGTCTCATTGGCCAGAAGTGTATAACGTGCTTTTCGCCTAAGCCAATCACTGGCAAGGGGATGAGCCACCTGCCTGACTTGGCCCAATCAGGGCTCATGCTCGGGGGTTGAGGCACCCCTGAGACACCTGGTCCAACAGGAGGTGGGCATCTCACCCACATCTGAGCTGCCCCACACAGAAGGAGGGGAAGGGAGGGGCAGCCTCGCGGCCAGCAACGGGATCTGCTTTGGTCCTCATCAGTTTTCTTGACTTTATCGGAGAGAGGAAGTAAAAGGCTCAGAGAGGTCGAGTAATTCACCAGGGCCACACTCCAGGGTCCCCAAGCCATTTGTTGACCTGGTCCTTGGCGAAGCCCGGTTGGATGGAGACAACCTGCCTCCTAGCCCTTTACTCTCATCCACTGCTCTATCTGGCTTCCTTCTCCCCCTCCCTGCCAACCCCAAGCCCACCCAGTCGTCTGGGAGAAACATTACAATCATACAGGCTCCAGAGCTGGAAGAGACCTGCCATATTAATGTCATTTAATGCCTTCAGTTTTCCAGTTGTGGAAACCGAGGCCCGGAGAGGGGAGGAGCTCCCGGGGGCCCCTCAGTGATGTCACTGAGGGTAAAGCCAGGACTGGACTGAGGGCCAGGGAGGCACAGCATCCCTGAGACTCACAAAGGCTCCAAGCCCACCCTACTTTATCACCCCAATCCCTGCGGCAAGACAGCCCCTGGTGGCGGGGAGGCTCATTCTCACACTTCTCTTTATGTACCTTTTGCACAGAACACTTCATAGCACTCTACCGCCCACAGTGTCCTTTATTGCCCCATAATCTCATTTGCCTGTCACAATAGTCCTGTGAGCTGGCCTGGAGTGCATCCTCATGTGGAAACTGAGGCCCAGAGAGGTAGCATGCCTTATGCAAGGTCAGCCTGTGAGTGCCTCTGAAGCCCAGGCGAAGCCGACTGTATCCGCATGCCATGCAGTCACACAGCATTTGAAGCTCTGTGGTCACCATCTTGGAAAGCCAGAATAATTTTTGAGCAAGGGCGCCAGCATTTCCATTTTTGCACCGGGTGCCACAAATTATGAAGCTCACCCTGAGCCCCGGCTCCGGAGTCCTTCCCATGCACCTGTGGCCAATCTGAACGATGCCATGGGACTGCTCCCCACAGATGACGGGTGGCCTGGGGTGCAGGGACTGGCAGGACCCACTTGGAACCCCCCCCCGTCTGTCTCCAGCTGGTTCAGCAGAAGCTCTGGCCTGACTTCCCTCCCCTCTCCTCCACAGGGCCAGCGGCTGCCTTCCCCTCCACCTCTTGTGCCCTTTGTCCCTCGGGGCTGGGGGTTGGGGGTTCCAGAATACAGGGCTGCATTGTGTGCCCTGACGTCAGGCAGCTGGGCTGCTCGGGAAAGTGGGTAAACAGGCAGCTCGGAGCACGCGGCCCTGAGGCTCCAGGGGAGGGCAGGAGCCCCCTCAGGTGGCGGAGGGGGTGCCGGGGAGCCCCCAGGGAGTTGGACTCCACCCTCACCTACCGTGGCCTCTGGATCAGCTCTTCCACAGCGCTGCTGGGAGGTGGGGAGGAGCGAGGCTGTGAAGTACGCAGAGTAGCCCCTGACACGTAGTCGGTGCTCAGCTGCGAGCCCCGCTTGCTGCTGGTCCTGCTCCCTTTACTGCCCTCGCATCTACCCCGACCTCAGGACAAAGTGCAGCCAACCTCCGCACGGCTTCCAAGCCCTTCTCCTTCGGGCCCTGTCCCTTCTGTCTCTGGCCGCCTGCCTTGATGACACCTCCCCTTCCTACACGCCCTCCCTGCCTTGCCTCCAGCCACCCCAAACCACTGGCCTCGTCTGGGATCCCTCTCTCCCTCCCCTGCCTCCACCGCCTGCCATGCCTTTCCCCACCACCCCCTTCCTGCAAAAGACGGTCCAGGCAGTCTGAGATTCATGATGCTTCCATCCCATTTTCCATGCCCCAGTGTCCCACAATCGTCCCTGTGCCCGAGCTTACGGCCTCCAGGCCGGCCACCCTGAGCAGGGCTCCTGGCTCCAGCGCCTGCCTCACCCCCTCCAGGAGGACCCCTCCCCAGAATCGCTTGGAAGGCGATCTAGGCTTGAGCTTTGGTGGTCTGGGGCAAAGGAGGACAGCATAGCTCTGAACAGCTCCCACCAGCACTGAGCCATGCCCTTCTGGAAAGCACTCCCTGGCCTGCTGAAGGGAGCCTCCAGGAAATGTGTCTTGCCTCTCTCTCCTTGTAGGTTCCCCCCCGTCTCTGTGACCCCCCCTCCCTCCCTCCCTTCTTTTTAAAAAACGTTTTATTGTTGTGTTTTTTAATGTTTATTTTGAGAGAGAGAGAGAGAGAGAGAGAGAGAGTGTGGAGGGGGCAGAGAAAGAGGAAGAGAGAGAATCCCAAGCAGGCTCCAGGCTATCAACACAGAGCCCAACTCAGGGCTCATTCTAACGAACTGAGAGATCGTGACCTGAGCCAAAATCAAGAGCTGGACGCTCAACCCACTGAGCCACCCAGGTGCCCACTCCCTCCCTTCTTTGTCTGTCTGTCTACCATTGCAGCTGCTTTTCTATGCTGGGGAGTTTCAACCCTGCCCTATCCCAGACTGGCCCAGAACTCTCTTTGCAGGTGTAGAAATCTTCAGCAGCCTAGCCCAGCTTTGTTTCTGCCCAGGGTAGCTGGACCTCACACTCAATGGCCACAGGGCCGGGAAAGGGAGCTGCCTGGGTGGGGCAGATAGGGCAGGGGTGCAGAACTTGGAGTCCGGGGGTTACCGTGGTGAACTGGGGAGCAGAGCACCTGTCTAAAAAGCATGCTGTACTTTAGCTGCAGCCCGTTGTAGCAGTGGGACAATACAGACCCAGGGGTGCCAAATCTGATTTTCCAAAAAAAGTCAGATATCCCAGTTTGTGTGGTTTCCTTGAGTGAAAACTTTTAAAAATCTCCATATAGTAAAAATTAACTTTTTTAGACATATGCATAGATTCCTATAAGCACCACACATCGGGGTGCAGAACAGCTCACCCCCCACATTCCCCCAGGCCGCCTCTGTAGTCACAATCTTCCCTCCCCCCTTTACCCCAGGGAACCACTGATCTGTTGTCTGTATTGTAACTTTACCTTTTCCAGTGGAATCTCAGCTCGTAGCCTTTTGAGACTGGCTTTTCTCACTCAGCATCATGCATTTGAAATCCATCCATGTGGACATAGCGACAGCTCTTTTTATGACAGAATAGTTTGCTTATCCATTCACCTGCCACAGGACATTTGGGATGTTGCCAGTTTGGGGCAATTCTGTATAATGCTGTCCTAGATGTTTATGTACAGTTTCTTCGTGTGCAGAAATGCCTTCATTTCTCTAGGATAAGGAAGTTCTTTTCCAATTTGCTGGGCATTTTATCATGAATGGATGTTGAATTTTGTCAGTTGCTTTGTATCTATTGAAACGGTTACGTGGGTTTTTTCTCTTTTTTCTTTCTTTTTTCTTGAAGTATAGTTGACGACGCACAATGTAACATGGTTTCTGGTGTACAGGATAGTTATTCCACGAATCTAGACATTATGCTGTGGCCACCTATCAGCATCCAAAGCTATTCCGGTACCATTAAGTATGTGCCCTACCCTGTACCTTTCCCCTGTGACTTATCCATTCCATGACTGGAAGCCCGTACCTCCCACTCCCCTTCCCCCATTCTGCCCGCACCCTTACCCCCATCCCCTCTGGATGAACCGTTAGTTCTCTGTATTTATGGGTCTGTTTACGCTTTGTGTTTGTTTGCTTTGTGTTTTAGATTCAACATATAAGTGAAATCACACAGCCTTTGTCTTTCTCTGTCTGACTTATTTCACTCAGCAGAATACCCTCTAGGTCCATCCATGTTGTCATAAATGGTAAGAGCTCGTCCTTTTTCATGACTGAGTAATATTCCATTGTGTGTACATATGTGTGTGTGTGTGTGTGTATGTGTGTGTGTACATATATACATATGTTGCCACGTCTTCTTTATCCATTCATCTATCAGCAGACACTTACGTTGCTTCCGTATATTAGCTACTGTAACAAATGCTTCCATGAACACAGGGGTGCATGTATGTTTTCAAATTAGTGTTTTCGTTTTCTTTGGGTAAATACTCAGTAGTGTAATTACTGGATCGTATGGTAATTCTATTTTTAATGTTTTGGGGAACCTCCGTCTACTGTTTTGCACAGTGGTTGCACCAACTACATTCACGCCAGTAGCACACAAGGGTTCGTTTTTCTCCACATCCTCAC
This sequence comes from Herpailurus yagouaroundi, assembly GCF_014898765.1. Classification (NCBI taxonomy): domain Eukaryota; kingdom Metazoa; phylum Chordata; class Mammalia; order Carnivora; family Felidae; genus Herpailurus; species Herpailurus yagouaroundi. Next base: position 5,243,145 of record NW_024412446.1, on the reverse strand, counting down.
CAACGCTTGTTATTTCCTTTTTTATTTTAGTCATTCTTACAGGTGTGAGGTGGTATCTCATTGTGGGTTTGATTTGCATTTTCCCGGTGATGAGTGATGTTGAGCATCTTTTCGTGTGTCTGTGGGCCATCTGTCTTCTTTGGGAAAATCTCTAGGCAGGTCCTCTGCCCATTTTAATTGGATTGTTTGGTTTTTAGCTGTTGACTTGCATAAGTTCTTTATATATTTTGGATATTAACCCCTTATCATATGTATCATTTGCAAATATCTTATCCCATTCCGTAGGTTGGCCTTTCGTTTTGCCAGTGGTTTCCTTTGCTGCACAGAAGCTTTTTATTTTGATGTAGTCCCAATGGTTTATTTTTGCTTTTGTTTCCCTTGCCTCAGGAGCCATATCTAGAAAAACATTGCTACATTTGATGTCAGAGAGATTACAGCTTATGTTTTCTTCTAGGTCTCACATTTAGGTGTTTAATCCATTTGGAACTTATGTTTGTGCATGGTGTAAGAAAGTGGTCCAGTTTCATTATTCAGCATGTAGCTGTCCAGTTTTCCCAACATTTATGAAGAGGCTTTCTTTTCCCCATTGCATATTCTTGCCTCTTTGTCATAGATTAATTGGCCATATAAACATGGGTTTATTTCTAGGCTCTCTCTTCCATTCCATTGACCTATGAGTCCTTTGTGCCAATACCATACTATTTTGAACCCTAGCTTTGTAGTATATCTTGAGATTTGGGATTGTTATACCTCCTGCTTTGTTCTTCTTTCTCAAAATTGCTTTGGCTATTTGGGGTCTTTTATGATGCCATATAAATTTCAGTGTTCTAGTTCTGTGAAAACTGCGGTTGGTATTTTGATAGGGATTGCACAGAATCTGTAGATTGCTTTGGGCAGTATGGACATTTTACCAATATTAATTCTTCTAATCTGTGAGCATGGAATATCTTTCCATTTGTGTCATCTTCAAGATCTTTCTTGTTTTCAAGTTTATTTTGGGAGAGACAGACACAGTGCAAGTGGGGTGGGGGCCGAGGGAGAGGGAGAATCCCAGCAGGCTCCACACATGGTCAGGGAAGAGCCTGACATGGGGCTCAAACTCAGGAACCGTGACATCATGACCTGAGCTGAAATCAAGAGTCGGGTGCTTAACTGACTGAACTACACCGGCTCCCCATCTTCAGTATCTTTCATCAGTGTTTTATAGTTTTCCAAGTACGGGTCTTTCACCTCCTTGGTTAAGTTTTTTCCTAGGTATTTTATTCTTTTTGGTGCAATTGTAAATGGAATTACTTCTTTTTTTTTTTTAATTTTTTTTTTAACGTTTATTTATTTTTGAGAGAGACAGAGATGGAATGCAAGTGGGTTAGGGGCAGAGAGAGAGGGAGACACAGAATCCGAAGCAGGTTCCAGGCTCTGAGCTGTCAGCACAGAGCCCGACGCGGGGCTCGAACCCACGAGCCGTGAGATCATGACCTGAGCCGAAGTCGGTCGCTCAACCGACTGAGCCATCCAGGCGCCCCTGGAATTACTTTTTAATTTCTCTTTCTGCTACTTCATTATTAGCATATAGAAATGCAACTGATTTCTAGGTGTTAATTTTGTAGTCTCAACCTTTCTGAATTCATTTGTTAGTTCTTTTTTTTTTAATTTTAAAAAATGTTTTATTTATTTTTGAGACAGAGAGAGACAGAGCATGAGTAGGGGAGGGGCAGAGAGAGAGGGAGACATAGAATCTGAAGCAGGCTCCAGGCTCTGAGCTGTCAGCACAGAGCCCGACACGGGGCTCGAACTCACGAACCGCGACATCATGACCTGAGCCAAAGTCAGACGCTCAACTGACTGAGCCACCCAGGCTCCCCTTCATTTGTTAGTTCTAACAGGTTTTCGTGTGTGTGTGGTGGAGCCTTTAGGGTTTTTTATGCATAGTATCATGTCATATGCGAATAGTGACAGTTTAACTTCTTTACCAATATCAGATGCCTTTTATTTCTTTTTCTTGTCTGATTGCTGTGGCTAGGACTTCCAGTACTATGTTGAATAAAAGTGGTAAGAGTGGACATCCTTGTCTTGTTCCTGATCTTAGAGGAGAAGCTCTCATTTTTCACCATTGATGTTAGCTGTGGGTTTTTTCATTATATGCCCTTTATTATGTTGAAGTATATTCCCTCTAAACTGTGGGGTTTTTTTTTTCTTTACTCATGTTCAGACAACATCAGTGGATTTTCAAATGTTGTACCAGCCTTGGTGGCTAAACCCCACATGTTCTTGGCTGTGCTATATTATTCATAAATACACGTACATACATATATGTATATATATTTATACATACACACACATACATATGTATTTGTTGTCTAATATTTTGTTTAGGATCATTGCATCTATGCTCATGAGGGATATTGGTGTTCTTTTCTTATCCAGTTATCCCCCGTTATTCAAAAGTTCACATTACACCACTTCACTTTTACAAAAGACCTACATTTAGGAGCACCTGAGTGGCTCAGTCAGTTAAGTGTCCAACTCTCGATTTCGGCTCAGGTCATGATCTCACGGTTCATGAGTTCTAGGCCTGCATCGGGCTCTGAGCTGACTGCGCAGAACCTGCTTTGGATTCTCTCTCCCTCTCTCTCTCTCTTGCTCTCTGCCCTTCCCATGCTCATACTCTCTCTCCCCCCGCCCGTCTCAAAATAAATAAAATTTAAAAAGAAAGACCTATATTAGTACCTGCTTTTGCTAACTGAAAGAAGTCCAAAGAGGAGTTCCACTTCTAAGAGAAAAGGCAAAAAGTGAAAATCACTTTCAGTGTATTTGCAGCGAACTGTCACAGAGGCTGCGTGCTCCCCAGGCAGCAAGAAGGGCCCCACCAAGCTCTATTCCTAGGAACTACACTCAGCATCTCAGCACCAGCTGCCGGAACTTTGAACTGTGTCTTTGAGCACCCATGCTTTATCTTGATTTATTTCATGCATTTGTTGGGAAGATGTGTCCTAAGGTATCATAAAAGCCTAAGAGAGATTATAGTTTAGGTCTGGGAATGCACAAAAAAATTTCGTTATAAATTAACAGCAATCGCTGCTTCTGGACAGCATGTCAGCTAATCATAGGAATGCTCTACTTTTGGAGGGTGGGGGGAAACCTGTGCTGGTTTTGTCTGCTTTTAGGATCAGGGTGATGCTGGCCTCGTTAGATGAGTTGAGAAGTGCCCCCTCCTCTTCTGTTTTCTGGAAGAGATTGTGTAGAATTTATGTATACTTTCTTAAATGTTTGGTGAAATTATTTGGGCTTGAAGCTTTCTTTTTTTTTTTTTGGAAAGATTTAAACTATGAAATTAATTTCTTTCGTAGTTATGGCATACACAAATGACCTCTTTCTTCTTATGTGAATTTTGACAGTTTGTGTCTTTCAAAGCATTGAGCCATTTTATCTAAGTTGTAGAAATTATGTGTACAGCAATGTTCATGGTGGTCCCTTAACCTTTTTAAAAAAGAGCTTCTTTTATTTTATTTATTTATTTATTTATTTATTTTAAATGTTAATGTTTATTTATTATTGAGAGACAGAGAGAGACAGAGCATGAGCAGGGGAGGGGCAGAGAGAGGAGGAGCCACAGAATCCGAAGCAGGCTCCAGGCTCTGAGCCATCAGCACAGAGCCCGACGCGAGGCTCGAACCCACAAACCGCAAGATAATAACCCGAACCGATGTCGGACACTCAACCGACAGCGCCACCCAGGTGTCCCTCTTTTATTTTTTTAAAGTTTATTTTTATTTATTTTGAGAGAGGGATAGAAAGCAAACAGGGGAGGGACAGAGACAGAGGGAGACAGAATCCCAAGCAGGTTCTGTCATGTCAACACAGAGCCCAAGATGGGGCTCGAACTCACAAACGGTGAGATCATGACCTGAGCCGAAATCAAGAGATGAACGCTTAGACACTGAAATCAAGAATCAGATGCTTAACCAACTGAGCCACGCAGGCATCCCAAAAAAGACCTTCTTTTAAAGCAGTTTCAAGTTTATGGCAAAATTGAGAAGGAGGTACAAGATTTCTCAAACGCTCCCTGCCCCCATATATGTGTAGCCTCTCCCCATTGTCAAGTTCGCTCACTAGAAGGGTATTTTTTTTTTAATCAATGGTGAACCTACATTGATACATTATAATCACCCAATGTCCATAGTTTACATTAGGCTTCACTCTTGGTGTCATATAGTCTATGGATTTGCACAAATATATAATAACTTATGTCCCTCGTTATAATATCACATGGAGTATTTCACTGCCCTTAAAGTCCTCTGTACCTATTGACCTTTTAAGTCTGTAAGACTGGTGATATCTGCTTTCATTTCTGATATTTGCGATCTGTATCTTCTCTCCCTAGTTTTGTCAGTTTGGCTAGAGATACATCAATTTAATCTTTTGAAAGAACCAGATTTTGGTTTCACTGATTTTCTCTGCTGTTTTAATGTTTTTCAGTTTTTAAATTTCTGCTCTTCATAATTTCTTTCCTTCTTCTTGCTTGGGGTTTGAATTTTATGTTTTATTTTTATTTCGATGGTGTCAAACATTTTTAACTTCCTTTGAGATTTGCTCTTTGACTCATGGATTATTTTGACATGTCATTTGAATTTCCAACATTTGGGAAGATTTTAGATGGCTTTCTGTTGTTGATTTTTAGTTTAATTCCGTTACGGTCAGACCATATGATTTGTATGATTTCAGTTCTTTTAAATTTTTTTTTAACATTTATTTATTTATTTATTTATTTATTTATTTATTTATTTATTTTTCTTTTTTTCTTTTTCTTTTTCAACGTTTTATTTATTTTTGGGACAGAGAGAGACAGAGCATGAATGGGGGAGGGGCAGAGAGAGAGGGAGACACAGAATCGGAAACAGGCTCCAGGCTCTGAGCCATCAGCCCAGATCCCGACGCGGGGCTCGAACTCACGGACCGCGAGATCGTGACCTGGCTGAAGTCGGAGGCTTAACCGACTGCGCCACCCGGGCGCCCCTAACGTTTATTTATTTTTGAGACAGAGAGAGACAGAGCATGAATGGGGGAGGGTCACAGAGAGAGGGAGACACAGAATCTGAAATAGGCTCCAGGCTCTGAGCTGTCAGCACAGAGCCCGACGCGGGGCTCGAACCCACGGACCGTGAGATCATGACCTGAGCCGAAGTCGGACGCTTAACCGACCGAGCCACCCAGGCGCCCCTCAGTTCTTTTAAATCTGTTAAGTTTTGTTTAATGGATATAATCTATCCTAAGGTATAATCTATCTTGGTGAATGTTCTGTGAGCACATGAAAGAAAGTACATTCTTTTATTACTGAGAATGAGTTGTATGTCAATTTGTTTATTTTTTTAATGTGTATTTATTTTTGAGACATAGAGAGACAGAGCATGAACAGGGGAGGGGCAGAGAGAGAGGGAGGCACAAAATCTGAAGCAGGCTCCAGGCTCTGAGCTGTCAGCACAGAGCCAGACACGGGGCTCGAACTCACAGACCATGAGATCATGACCTGAGCCGAAGTTGGACGCTCAATCGACTGAGCCACCCAGGCGCCCCAAGTTCTATATCAACTTATAGGTTAAGCTGGTCAATAGTGTTGTCCACGTCTTTTATATCCTTGTTGTTTTCCCACCTAACTAACTTTATCGATCCCTGGAATAAAGCATTAAGGTCTCCAATGATAATTGTCGATTTGTCTATTTCTCCTTTCCATTCTATTAGCTTTTGTTTCATGTGTTTTTAAGCTCTGTTGTTAGGTGCGTGTACATTTAGGATTGTTACATCTCCTTAGTCAGTTGATTCTTTTATGTAATGTTCTTCTTTGGTCACTTTCCTTGTCCAGATTAGATAATTTCTATCATTCGATCTTCAAGGTCACTAACCATTTTTTTCTCTCATCTCCATTCTGCTATTGATCCCACCCGATAAATTTTTAACATTTGAGTCGCTGTATTTTTCCGTTCTAAAATTTCCATTCAGTTCTTTCTTACAGCTCCTACTTTTCTGCTGAGAATTTCTATTTTCCCATTTGCTTCAAGAGTGTTCACCTTTCCTTCATGGAACATGGTTAACTGCTTTAAGGTCTTTGTCTTCTAGGGATGCCTGGGTGGCTCAGTCGGTTAAGCACCCGACTCTTGATTTCAGCTCAGGTCATGATCTCACAGTTCATTAGATTGAGCCCCAAGTCAGGCTCTGCGTTGACAGCACAGGGGCTGGTATTTACTGACTGTCTTTTCCCTTGTCCATTATTGGGCTTTTCCTGTTTGTTTGTTTTACATGTCAAGTAATTTTCACTTGTGTCCTGGACAAGCTTTAAATATTATATTATGAGACTTTGAGCCCTGTTAAAATACACCAAAATGTATCAACTTGGGGGGTTTTGTTTGTTTTAAATCAGGAAATCAAGGGGTGCCTGGCTGGCTCGGTCAGAACATGCAACTCTTGATCTTGGGGTTGTGAGTTTGAAGTCCATGTTGGGTGTAGAGATTAAAATGAGTGAACTTTAAATAAGTAAATAAATGAAAAGTAAACAAACAAATCAGGAAATCAACCCAGTTAGGTTGAAGTCGCAGATCCCAACCTGCCTCCTGAGCTATGTATAGTTCCAGTGTCCGTTCAGTTTTCAAAGCCTTTGAAATACTATTTGGATCCACTTCAAGTGTGTATTCGCCTGGGGCCAGACTGTTCACTGTCTACACTGCAGTTCAGTTCTCAAAGCCTTTGGTATGCTATTAGTTAGTTCCTTGTATGTGTAGCTCAGGAGTGGGTGTAGGACCTTCAAACACAACTTTATGGGATCCCGTGCTCGAGCTGTTTCCTTTCTGTGATCACACCCCTCCCACTCTCAAAGGTCCCTTTTCCTGGTCCTTTAGTTAGGAATCTGAGGCTTGCAGTGGCTGGGTGGCTCAGCGGGTTAAGTGCCCAACTTCAGCTTAGGTCATGATATCACAGTTCGTGGGTTCCAGCCCCGGGTCAGGCTCTCCGCTGTCAGCGCAGAACCCACTTCCGATCCTCTGTCTGTCCCTATCTCTGCCCCTCCTCCCTCCTCAAAAATAAACATTAAAAAAAAAAAAAAAAGGCAAGAAATCTGAGGCTTTGGCCTCCCTCTGTAGTTTCATACCTCCCATGACTGGTCTGCCTCTGGGATGAAGTGGTAAGAGGAAAAAGAGAGAAATGAATCACAGGAATTTCCTCCACACACTTTGACCACAGGGACCCCTTTCCCTAGGTTCTCATTCCACGGACACAGATTTTTCTTCTCTCTGGGTTTTAGGCGCCTGCCTGGCGGCCGTTGCTGCTGTGAACCCCAACTTTGAGACAGGGTCTTGCCTTGGGGTAGGGCAGGGAGAGGGATTTTTTAAAAAAAGACCACAGCATTGGGGCCCCTGGGTGGCTCAGTCGGTTGAACCGCCGACTTCGGCTCAGGTCACGATCTCGCGGTCCGTGAGTTCGAGCCCCGCGTCGGGCTCTGTGCTGACAGCTCGGAGCCTGGGGCCTGTTTCAGATTCTGTGTCTCCCTCTCTCTCTGACCCTCCCCTGTTCATGCTCTGTCTCTCTCTGTCTCAAAAAGAAATAAACGTTAAAAACAAAAATTTAAAAAAAAACAAAACACAGCATTTCTTCTACTCTCTCTGTCCCCAAAGGACCCCCTTTGCCTGGCCTCTCATCAAACGGGGAGCATTTCTTATGGAGCTCTCCCTGTTCACACCTGCTGTGCAATTCCAGGGTTTGGGCCGCCCGACTCTAGGCTGCAAAGTACACAAAGGAAAAATAAATCCGTAGCTTACTGCCATATCCCTCTTCAAGCTTTTTGTTTATTTGTTTTTTTGTGGTTGTTTTTCCTTCAAGTTTTAATTTCCCTCCTAATTTGCCTGCTAGTATTTGCTTTTCAGATTCTTCCTATAGTTGCTTTCTGTAACCTGTCCAGCGTTTCCAGCCATAACCAGTGGAAGTGATAGAGTGGAGTGTCCTGGCTCCATCTTAACCAAAACCAGAAGGCTTCCTCGGTTTTTAATCTTGGCATTTAATTTTAAAAGTTTAACTCTGTCTCCAGGCCGCATCTGGGACTACTAGTTGGAGGCGTGCTTTAGCAACGCAACGTTTCATGTGACACTTTTCCCTTTAAATATTCACATTCTTGGGCCTGGGTGGCTTAGTCAGTTAAGCAGCTCCCGACTTCGGCTCAGGTCATGATCTCACGGTTTGTGAGTTCGAGCCCTGCGTCGGGCTCTGTGCTGAGAGCTCAGAGCCTGGAGCCTGCTTCAGATTCTGTGCCTCCCCCTCTCTCTACCCTTCCCCCAGCTCACGCTCTGTGTGTGTGTCTCTCTCTCAAAAATAAACATTAAAGGGGCGCCTGGGTGGCGCAGTCGGTTAAGCGTCCGACTTCAGCCAGGTCACGATCTCGCGGTCCCTGAGTTCGAGCCCCGCGTCAGGCTCTGGGCTGATGGCTCAGAGCCTGGAGCCTGTTTCCGATTCTGTGTCTCCCTCTCTCTCTGCCCCTCCCCCGCTCATGCTCTGTCTCTCTCTGTCCCAAAAATAAATAAACGTTGAAAAAAAAAATTTTTTTTTTTAAATAAACATTAAAAAAAATCCCAGTTCTTAAGTAAAGGTTCCCTGTACCCATCACCGTTTTCCTAGGTGAAAAGAGAGCAGAAGACAAATTTATTCACTCTCTGGTCAGAGCCCCCAAACTTGTGATGACAATAATAATAATAGCAGTTTATATTCGTAGAAATAATAATAATTATTGGCAAAGAACATGAACTTTGGAGCCAACCTTCCTATGTTCAGGTCTCAACTCTGCCTCTTACCAGCTGCCTGACTCAGCCTTTCTGAGCCTCAGTGTTCTCACCTGTATAATGGGAACAATAATAGTCTCTGCTTCTGAGCCGGTTGTAAGGATTCAATAAATCCATATGAACGGAGTGCTCAGAATCTGGCATAAAGGAAGAGTCACCAGGCATTTGCTTCATTAGTAATAGTAATTGCTAATACTTACTAGGCATCTCACCTGCTGACTGCCGGCTTATTTCCCTGGTTCAGATGAGGCAGCTGAGGCCTCCGAGAGGCAAATGGCTTGCTTGAGCCCGTCTGGCTGGCAGATCTGGAAATTAGGGAGGCGGGGGCGGCCGGGCACAGGCTCAGAGAGCATCTGGCTGGTGATCAATCAGACGGCGGCGGCAGTGAGGTTTTAAACATCGTCTGGTCGGAGCCAGAAGAGATGTGACCCGGGGGGAATGAATGAATGGAAAATCAGCCCAAAGAGAAAGGCAACAGAAATAGAAGGGGAAGCCTGGTAATTGAGTGGCCCCAAAATGGAAAGATCAATATTTTACTGCCAGTGAACAAGCAGTGTCTCTGGCAGCCAGCTCATGGCCCAGCCGTGTGTGGTTCAGTGAGAGCAGCTGCCCCTGCAGGCCCTGACGGGCCCAGGATGCCCTTCTCTTCCGACTAGAAGCCGAGAGGCAGCCCAGGGCAGCCTGGCCGTGGATGGCGTGCACGTCGCACGGGGCGGGGGCAGTGCCTGTGGCCCCGCTTCACCGCAAAGACCACACGTGGGTGGTTATTTGCTGTACTTGCTGTGTGACCTTGAGCAAGTCCTTCCCCTGCCTGGGACTTGGCTTCCCTGCCTGTAAAATAAAGGGCTGGGTCAGCTGAATGCCCCCCCTCCCTGGCCCAGGGGTGCATTGGTAAAATGTGGTCTAGTTCCAGGAGGGTTGAGACTCTTGGTGATCAAGGTGACGGGTCCCCAGCCGCAGCAGGTAAGGGCCCTGATACACAGGAAACCAGTAGACCGCAGAAGCTGATCGTCTGGGGCCAGCAGGAACTGGGTTCAAGAAAGGGTTACTGCCACGGTGACTGTCTAAACGTCTAACCTCTCCCGTCAGTCTCCTCAACTGTAGAATGGGAGGCTGTGATTGTAGCTGTTAAGGTTGTGAGGGTCAGAGATGAGAGTAAGCCGGGCCAGGGTTTAGCACACAGTTGAGCACAGAGTTGCTACAGTTGATGGCAAGCCCTCCATGAACCCAGCAGGAATTACTAATACCTCTCTGCATGAGCCCTGCCACTGTTTATTTAGAAGGTCCTTGAGCCTCCAGTTGTGGTGTTAATATAGTTGGCAGTTTTGTTAGAATAATTTACAGTGGTCGCGTTTGCTTTCTAAAGGGCCGTACGGCCCGTGGCACACACTCTCCAGGGTCTCCGCTCTTTGATGAGCCCTGTGGGAGTCTCCTACGCCATAGCTCAGGGGTGTTCAGGGACTTTGCGGTGGCCCTCAGGACCTCATCTGTCTGCCTGTCATCAAGCAGCCCCGCACCTCCGCTCCAGGCCGGCTTTCCCTGGAGGCGGTGGGGGTCAGGGGGGCTGGACAGCCTGGCCCCACCAATGTCTCCCAGTCCCAGGGGGTGACGGACACTTGGAATCCGAGTGCACAGCCTGCTGCTTCTCAGGTGGACCTGAGACTGGGGCTCTGCGTCGGCCATTCAACAGTCAGTGACGATCCACCCTTGACTGCATCGGAGATAATTGAGGCATAGCTCCTGACCTTGGAGAGGATTGTGGGGGTGAGTGCGGGGAGGCTGGGAGGTACCGAATGTCCCAGCCCAGCCCCAGTGTTCACAGAGTCCCCACGATGCCAGTGGGGAGAGGGGCAGGAGGGGAGGCGGCGGGATCCTGGCCAGGGTGGTGGGTGCAGGTGGCACTGGGCATTGGGATCCCCAGAAGCCACGCCCCTGCCCGATAGTCAGGCTGTCCTTGCAGTGAGGGAAGGGGACAGCTGCAATGCTGAGGACGCTCTGGCCGGGATGGGAGCTGGCAGGAAGCCACCTTCTTCCGTCACTGGAATTCCAACGTCCTGAGAGGTACCCAGGTTGAGGGGGTCCCGGACAGACCATGTATAGGCCCTGCCCACCCGTCACCCCCAGACTGACGCCCGAGTGCAAAAAGCAGAGTCAGCTGGAATAGAGGTACAAGTGCAGGGCCACCAAGCTCAGGGAGGGAGGAGAGATGCCCGCTGCTCGCTCACCGCTCATCTCCAAAGCCAGCTGGGCGCGTCCCCATGAGGCCAGGCCGCTGGCAGCGACCAGGCCTTCAGACTCCCGCCGCAGCGGCCACCACTGGAAACACGTCCCATGGGCATGCAAGAAACACAGTCCTTAATGGACGGATGAATCCCCACCATGGCTTGGGCTTTGGAGCCTGCGGTGAGTGGTGTGGGCCACGGGCGTTTACAATACCGCCGCTAAGAGTAACCCCTTGCCTGCATGCTGTGTTCTAGGGTTTCCAGAGTGCTTTGATGTAGCCTGCCCGCAACCCAGCCCGAAAGGAGTCTAAAGAAAGAGCTCCTCTTTGCCCCACTGTGCTTTAGACACCGAGGGTGATCACTGGGAAGAGAGGGAAGGTGCCTGACGAGAGTGTGGCAGTGTGTGCGCATGCGTGTGTGTGTGTGTGTGTGTGTCTGTGTGTGTGTGTGTGTGTGTGTGTGTGAGACCGCGTGTGCGCTTGCCTGAGGCCCCCAGCAGGGTGCCCAGCATGTAGGAAGCGCCCAGTGAGTGAATGAAGGTTTGCGTGTGCGCTGAGGGGAGGGAGGGACTGCCACTAAGTAACAGGCTGATTTAGAAGCAGGCTTCCAGAAGAAATCTCAAGAAGCTGACTTTCAGTTGCTGGAACTATGGGGGGGGGGGGAGGGGTGCGGGTGGGTGGAGCCTGGCGCTAATTAATTAGAAAAGAGAGTTCTTACGAAGTTGGCCATTGCCAAAAACTAAGGAAATGTACTCGGAGCTCTCGAGTGGGAAGTCACTTGCTCTGGCTGAACACTAAATTAAGACGTCTTTACAGAGAACAATTTGGCAACTGTTGCCAAAAGCCTTTAAAATTTAGATGACTCGGGGCGCCTGGGTTGCTCAGTCGGTTAGGCGGCCGACTTCGGCTCGGGTCATGATCTCGCGGTCCGTGAGTTCGAGCCCCGCGTCGGGCTCTGTGCTGACAGCTCGGAGCCTGGAGCCTGTCTCAGATTCTGTGTCTCCCTCTCTCTCTGCCCCTGCCCCGTTCATGCTCTGTCTTGCTCTGTCTCTCTCTGTCTCAAAAATAAATGTTAAAAAAATAATAATAAATAAAAAAATAAATAAGATTTAGATGACTCATAGAACCATTCATATTCGGTTATTCAACAAATGTTTGTGAAGCTTCTAGTATATGCCAGTCATGGCGGGAGCTACCGTGTATGCAGCCGTGATCGAAACAGACATGACCCGTGCCCTTAGGGAGCTTATTTCCTAGAGGGGAAGACACAAAGTAATAAAATTATCGCATAAAATATAATTACAAATTGCAGTAAGTTGTTTGAAGGAAAAGTATAGGGTGCTACAGGCTACTAGAAGGTGGACCCTAATTAGATGGGAGTGGTCAGGACAGGTTTGTCTCAGGGGGAGACATTTGAGAAAGGCACAAACAGTGACCCGAAGGGTGAATCAAATCAGGTGGCGAATGAGGGGAGGACAAGCATTTGAGATGACGTACAGCATGTGCAAAGGCCCCGAGTCAGGAAAGAGTGGTTTGCTTAAGGAGCTGACTGAAAGCCAGTGTGGCTGGAATGCAGTGAGGGATGGAAAGAGCGGGAGGAGATGGGGCTGGAGGGGCCAGATCATATAGGGCCTTGTAGACCACGTTACAGAGTTTCGATTTTATCCTACGGGTAGTGGACAATCACTGGAAGGTTTTTACCAGGGGAGGAGGTGACAGAATCCAGTCGGAGTGGAGGATGAGCTGGAGAGAGTAGATGAATCAGGAAACTTCGGCAGCCAGGAAGGGAGATGATAATGGCTGTGACCCGTGGGACTCCACGGGTGGTGTGGAAAAAAGAAAGTGGCTTTAGGGTATGGCATTTGGGTATGGATTGCATGCGGGTGAGAGGGAGCAGCCCCCGTGATGCTGCAGAACTGCACAATGGGCAGAAAGGGAGGGAGGATGCGGCCAGGGAGTGGGGTGTTCGAGTGAGTGACACTGGAAGAGGGGCAAGTCCTCGGTGTGGCTGGGGTGGCTCAGGGCCTCGCCCCGCTGAGGTGGGATGGGGGAGAAAGCGATGAGGAAGTCAAGGATCTGAGGGGCCAGGGCTCAACTGGTCATCACACAGCTGTAGAAACCCCCAAAGATGAATTGTAATGACAAAAAGCAGGAGATAACGAAAATGCCCAGCCATTAGGGGGTCGTTAAGTCAATTAGGGTGTACCCACCGTGCAGCATATCTTATAACCACTAACAACATGGGTGGTACCACAGGGAAGCACAAAAGGGTTTCTTTTTTTTTTTTTAATTTTTTTTTAACATTTATTTATTTTTGGGACAGAGAGAGACAGAGCATGAACGGGTGAGGGGCAGAGAGAGAGGGAGACACAGAATCGGAAACAGGCTCCAGGCTCCGAGCCATCAGCCCAGAGCCCGACGCGGGGCTCGAACTCACGTACCGCGAGATCGTGACCTGGCTGAAGTCGGACGCTTAACCGACTGCGCCACCCAGGCGCCCCACAAAAGGGTTTCTGATTAAACTGTTAAGCAGGAGAGAACCTTCCAAACGTCAGGAATGGCTGAGTCGTTTGGGCTAAAAAAACAAACAAACAAAAAACCCTTATTAACAGACTTTGTTTTTTAAACATTTTTTATGGAAGTATAAAGTACAAACAGAACAGAAAAGTGTGCCGGCCACAAGCAGACAGCTCAGTGGGTTTTCACTGTGTGACCAGCATCCAGACCAATAAATAGAAACCCCCTTGGTACCTTCCCCCTCCTACAAAGTGCTGCAAATGCAGCCACTGTCTTGACCGTAATTGGTGTTGCCTTAAATCTTATTTGATCTGTAATTTAAAATTTTCCAAGAATGTATACAAATGTGACATAATTATTTCCTCCTTGTGGACAAAAGGGAATTTGGCCAAGGGTCTCTCAGAACTACAAAAAAAAAAAAAAAAAAAAAACCCAAAAAGTGGTTCAAACCATGTGTTTTTTCTTTAAGTTTATTTATTTTGAGAGTGGAGGAGGGGCAGAGAGAGAGAGAAATTGAGAGAGAGAGAATCCCAAGCGGGCTCTGTATTGTCAGAAGGGAGCCCAACTCAGGGTTTGAACTCACGAACCATGAGATCATGATTGAGCCAAAGTCAGGCACTTCACTGGCTGAGCCACCCAGCTGCACCCAAACTATGTGTTTTAAAGGGGGAAAAAAGTGGGAAACGGCAGGGTTTGATTCATTCTCTTTTCCGGAGTTTCTGCAGCGAGCTCGTATGATTTTTGTAGGAAAGAAACCATTAAGTTAAAAAAAAAAAAAAAATCAGAGCGTTCACTCTCCATGTGCCAGTCTTCTTTGGAAGGCTCCTGGTGCTGTCTGTGGACCTCAAGAGAATCAAGTGGCCCGGCTGCCGTCGGGGGGTTGGTGCTGATCCAGGGTGAGGGGTGGAGGCCTAGGAAGGGACACCTAATCCCCTTGGCTCAGGTGACAAGCCCTCCCTCCATTCCAGCCTCCCCAGCCACCCTCACGCCAGCTCCGTGAACCCCCATGGGGCGTCTCTGGAGACCTCACATCTGTCCCTCCTTCCTTCTCACAGGTGGAAAAACTTGTCAAATATTTGGATCCCAACGACCTCGGGAGAATCAACTTCAAGGACTTTTGCCGAGGGGTGTTCGCCATGAAAGGTGAGACCTCTGGGTCCTAGGGGTCTCTCAGGATCCCGTCCAGCTGCAGAAGCTGGCCTGACTTGGGTCTCAGCTGGGATTCCTCCCCTGGGGACTGAGGAGAAGGATCAGGCTCACCCCATGCCCACGGGACAGTCATTTCCTCCCTGCCTATCGTCTGTCCTGTAGAGAAAGGTTTCTGATTGCTTTCCTGTCTCCTCCTTGAGTCCTCCTCCGGGTCACCTCCCTCCAGGATGACCCAGCTCCCGGGCAGTGTCCCAGGACACAGGACTTGCAGTTTGAAAACTAGAACAGCTGTGGGCAGACCCCGGGGCACAGTGGATGCCCATCTCCCTCCTTCTCTCCTGTTCTCTTTGTTTCCTCGCCTCTCTCTTCCTTGGGACTCCTCAGTCTCTTCCTCTCTTCCGCTCCCCTCCTTGAAGGAGCAAAATACAGTCCCTCTCTTTTCCCAATTCGAAGGCCATTGTGAGGCACCTCCAAGGACCAGAGGCCACTCATGGCCACTCTTACCACTAAACTGCTTGTCTGGAGAAAGCGGCTTGGGCCACCGGGCAGGCAGACTTGTTCAAGCCTCCCTGCTGGCTCTGAAGAGAACACAGGCCTGCAAGACTTTCCTGCCATCTGTGAAGGAAGCCATGTTTTCCTGTCAGGATGAACCTTCTTCTGTGGGGCACCCGCGGCTCTGGGAGGGTGGGAAGGAAGCAGGAATCACTTCCTTGGAGGTGAGGGCTGACAGGAAGTGAGCTGAGAGGTTGGGAGGGGCTGCACGCGGCCCCCACAAAGCCTTCCGCAGCGTGGACTGTAGGACCGCCATTGACTGGGCCTGTCATGTGCCCACGCCAGGTGCTTTGTGGGTTTGACCTCCTTTGTCTGAAAAGATATGGGGGCATTTGCTCAGGAACCACGGAGGGAGGCCATCTGTGTGACGCAGTCTGCAGGACGCGGAGCCATGCCGAGGGTGACCCTGTCCTAGATGTCCTGGAGTTTACAGGGCCGTCGAAGGCCTCGACCGCAGGGGAGTGTGTGCATTTGGAGTGTCTGTGAACCGGGCAGGGAGTACTGTCTCATGTCCCTTCCTCCAGAGAGGCCTCCTTGATTTCTCTTTGCCCCTGGCCTGCCCTCTGCATTTGGGAGTCTCTCTGTTGTGTGTTCTCTGTTGGGGTCAGTGCGTCTCAGCTCCACCGGCAGAGCCCGGGACCAGCCTCTCCAGGGCTTGGCGTGCCATCTCTGCCTTTGAAGGATCAGCTGGGCTCTTGGACACTTGGGCCACCTGCCCCCCACAGCCCTTCCTGCCCTAGGCCCGTGGATCAGAAGCAAAGCTGCTGAGGTTCTGACCCTGCGCTGTCTGTCCGTCTGCAGGGTGCGAGGAGCTGCTGAAAGATGTGCTGTCCGTGGAGAGCGCAGGGACGCTGCCCTGCACGCCCGAGATCCCAGACTGTGCGGAGCAGGTAAGAAGGGGGAGGCCCGAGGCCTCCCGTGAGCGGGTGGAGGAGCCTCCCGAGGCGCTGCCTTGGCCTTTATGATCTTTTTGCTTCTGCTCCACCCTGTTGGTGTCTGGGACGCCCCAGGGCCTCCCCTTTCGAGGACACGTTGGCTTCAAAGTCAAGAAATAGTTTTTGGAACCTGAGCAGCCAGGCCCCTTGCGAGCCACGGCAAAGAGGGTAGGGACTGGGGGGTCCTCACGAAGCACTTGGCTCCCCCTCTCTGGTTCCAGGGAGCAACTGAGTCAAACGGGAAATGACAGACTTGAGGTCAACACCAGGCAGGACTGCATTTTGTTTTTCTTTTCTCCTCTGCCCTTAACCCACGAAGCCAACTGGTTCCTGTGTGGTTTTTCCCAAACAACAAGCCCCACCGGGTCCTCGGTCCGCCAGTTCTCCAACGCCAAGCAGGCGTCTAGCGGTTCCGTTCCGTTCCAGAGTTAGTGCAGACCCCAAGGGTCACGGACGCAGTCCCACGAGCCTGCCCCACCGTGGGGCAGCTACAGATGGGGTGCCCAGGCTGCCTGCACTTGTGCCGGCTGGGGTCCCCACAACCCCCCTCGGGTTCAGTAATTCACTGGAACAAGTCACAGAACCCAGGGACACACCGTACTGGCGACTATCAGTTTATTACAAAGGACACGACTCAGGGAGAGCCTAATGGGACAGGTGCAAAGGCAAAGCGTGACGGGGGCCGGGGGTCGGGGAGGCGATCGCATGCCGTCTCCAGACCCACCGGCTTCCCCGCACATGTGTGCGTTTGGCAATCGGAAACTCTCGGAACTTCGAAAACCTGACGTGCAGCCTGGGATGGGGGGATGGGCGAGCCGGGTGTTCCCACCTTCTAATCACACTGGGGTCTTTCTGGTGGCCAGACTCATCCCGAGGCTCTCTAGGGGCCCCCCCGGTGTCACCTCCTCGGCAGGAACGCAGCCATGTCGGGAAGGGGTTCCCTATGCGTGACTAAAGGCACTCCCGTCACTCAGGAAGTCCTGAGGGCCTGAGGAACTCTGTGCCCGAGGTGGGGCACACGCCACAGCCCTCATGGTTGTTTTCCTTTATCCGTGCCCAGCGGTGTGTTTGTTATAAAGCTTCGGAACTCTCGTTCCAAACACTTGTGGCTACACCCTACGGACAGACACAGTTTAAGATGCGTATATTGACAGGCTCCAAGGGCCCTTCTGGCCGAGACACCCCAGGGCTGGAGGACGATTCGCTCGGTTTGTCATCCAGGCCAGCTCCAATACCTTCTCTCCGCCTCTGGTTGGTGAACTCCCCCAAACAGAAGTGCTTTCCAGAGCTGAAGGAGATCCAGGACCCCAGAGGTCACTTAGGCCGGGTGGTGGGGTCAGGATGGGGACTGGATGAGTGGGAGTCCACACAGAGGGCTGTATCGCTGGGGGAGGCCAGCAGAATGATATTGGAGAAGCCAACGCTCAAAGGCGGCAGAAGCCAGAGCCAGGCACGGGGTGCGGGGCCGGGGCCCCCAACACGGAAGCCAGGTGGCTGGCCTCCAGGGTGCTGTGCCCAAAATGAGGGCCCCCCCAGGGATGAGTGCAGAGAGCTGGGCTCCAGGCCTGCCTTGACAGGCCCAGTGGATGTGGGGTGAATATGTATTTGAGCCCAGCTAATGGGATGTGGGCCAGGATCAGAGCAGAGGACTCCTCGTGTGGGACAAACACGGAGCGTCCCCAGGGTTTTGGGGTGGACCCCTCGTGGAGAGCTGAGCAGGAAGCAAGGTGAGGAGGAAGGCTGTGGGGTCACCCAGGACTGGGTCCACACCCCACTTGGGCCACTGACTGGATATGCACACCGGACAAGCCGCTCTCAATCCCTCTGCGCCTCAGTTTCCTCAGCTGTAAACAGGGCTGGGCACGCCGGTCTAAAGGACCTGAGGAAATACGAATTTTCTTATTAGCGAGTACATGAGAGCTGCCTTCCTCCCGTGCCGCGTCGTGGAGGTCAGCACGAGAACGTGGTGCTCATCAGCTTTACCCTCGGACACTGGTGTTTCGGTAGCCTGTCAAAATGGAGGCCTGCCCACGAGGAGCTGGGGGGCAGGGGGTAGCCGCGGCCAGGCTCCCCACCAGGGTCGCCCGGGAGGCCCTATCCCCGCAGCCACGGGCTGCTCGCCTGGCCCCCATGCGTGGCCGTCCACGCTTCCAGAAGAAAAGGTGGGAAACAGACACGGAAGCCCTGGGCTCCAGGAGGATGCTCTGCTTTTAAACAACACTATTTTCCAGAATAAAAAGAGGTTAGAGAAAAGCGAGAAGCACATGCCAGTCGAACCTCAGCAGCCCCAGTACCCCTCATCTTCTCTCTCTCAGGACCTTGCCTGCGTATGTGTTTTTATTCCCCTGTGTTTAAGCCCCTCCGGGGGGATCGCTTCATGCCCTGCATGTGGGTCTGGCTCTTTCAGGTGGCTCGGTTCGGCGGGACCCTGGGGAGGTGGAGACTGATCACTGCACACACTGCTCAGCCTTGTTCTGGAGCATCCAGTGGGGCAGCTCGGTTGACCCAGGGTCTGTTCCTTACCATGGACTCCTGAGTGCTAGGAGGTGGGAGGCAGGGGGGAACAGGTCAAAGTCCAGCCTGCTGGGCCTGTGGGCTCCTGCAGGGACAGGCTGTGAAGGCCCAGAGGCCCCGGGTCCCCGTGACGTGAATGAATCCACTTCCTGGCTCAGCTTCCTCTAATGTGCTCCTCAGGTCGGAGGAGCAGAGGGCGCCAGCCTGGGCAGATCTTAATCCGGTGGACCAGGCCCTCAGCACCCTGCTGTGTCCCAGCTGTCCCCTAGGGGTCAGCTTGAGACTGACAACAGCCTGGTCACTCAGGCTTCCAAAGTGCTGCCGGAGACAAAAGCGTAAGGGTGGTTTGGGGACCACGTAGGGATGACACGCTGATGGGACACCCTGGGGTGGGGACCTCTGACATCACCACTTGATGAGGGCCATCGTTAAAATGGTGAGACACTTTAGTGTTGCTGGTGGCCATAGCCATGGCTCCCAGCCTGCTGTGCAGACTTCTGGGCCATGTGAGTCCCTCCTGGGTGGGTGCCACCTGTGCTGCATCAGTTCTGGAACTTACCGAATGTCACCCTAACTGTGTCCTCAGAGCCTGCGACACTGGGGCATCCAAAAGCGTCCCTGAGGCCTTAGTAAACCCAACGGTTGAGTGAGTTTCCCAGTGCAGGGGGATGTGAATTTGGTCAGGGGATGCTGGGTGTCCCTGGTGTCCATGGATGAGTGTCCCTGGGTTAGGGTCTTAGGAAGCACCCTGGGAATCCCTCCCAAGGCTGGCCCGCTCAGTGGGCTGGCCCTTGTCCTCTTTTCTTTACAGCCCTCCATCTATATAGCACAGGGGTCTCCGTGGGGAGAGGGCATGGGCAGGTGTGGAGAGCCCCACTGCGGGCCCGAGAGGCAAGGGGGTGGTGCCGTGGAAGCTGACCCCACAAATGCTGTGAGATCCGGGGCCCTTGGTCATTCTCCTTCGTGGGCCAGTTAATAGGGAACCCCATAAAATGAATAGGGCGTCAAGCCACCTGCTTCTCCTGTGAAACTGCCATCTCAGTGAATGATGTCACCAGCCAGCCAGCCCCCAGGCCGGAAAATCATTGCTGCCGCCCCCACATCCAGCCGGCCTCGAGTCCCCTGATTCCAGCTTGTTGCCTTGTCCTTCTCCCCCTGCTGCCTACAGCTCTCTTCACCATCCCCAGCCTTTCTAGACCCTTAGCCCGGTGCCTCAGGATCTTCCCTAAGGGGCTGCTCTCTCACTCCCTTCTGGGACCCCTCATCACCAAAGGGATAAAACCAAGTCCCACCTCCTTCTGCAGCCTCGCCACCCCGAAATCGGTGACAGCCAACTCTTCCTCATTCTATGAAAAGGCTGAGTTCTCTCTTGCGTCCCAGACTTTGTATAAGTTTTGTCTTTCTCCAGGGATGTCCTCCCACCCGCTGTCCCTGGGCTAACTTCTGCTCAGCATTAAGACTTACGCTTCCTTCAGGAAGCCTCCCCTGGTTCCCTCTGCTCCAGCCTGGAGGAGGACCTGCCCTGAACTTCGTTGAGGCCCTGGGCCTTAACCTCAGCCTCCAGGGTGGCTCCAAGTCCCCTCCATAGTGACACCATTTTCACCCTGTGGTGACAGGACTCAGGCTGACCCTGTCTCCATATCCAGCACACCCGTATTCATGCTGCATAGAATGTTCTGTAAGTATTTCTAGGATTAGAAATCTAAAAATGGAACTGCTGTATCAAAGAGTGTGCAGACCCTATTTATTTTTTATTTTTTGGCTAAATGGCACTTTCGCCCCCTCTCTCTCTCT
The DNA here is from genome assembly GCF_014898765.1 of Herpailurus yagouaroundi. Lineage (NCBI taxonomy): Eukaryota > Metazoa > Chordata > Mammalia > Carnivora > Felidae > Herpailurus > Herpailurus yagouaroundi. The sequence goes on along the minus strand of NW_024412446.1, from coordinate 5,222,650 downwards.
TTAAATAGGCTCTATCCCCAACATGGAGCTCAAACTAACCACCCCAAGATCAAGAACCCCTTTGTTCTACTGACTAAGCCAGCCAGGCACCAACATTTCTTTCTTTTTTTTTTTTTAAGAAATGCGTCCAAATTTTTCTTCTAAAAAGGCAGTAGTGATGTATCATCTGACCGGATGTGAGAGTGTCCATTTCCTCACCCCTTTGCCAACCCTGGAAGGTCTCCACCTACCTGCCAGTCTCCCCTCCACTCCTCCCTTCCCTTCTCCGCTCACCAGCCTGATGGAGGGAGACTCCCCCTTGCTTTCTTTGCATTGCCATTTATTTACTAGTGAGGTAGACCATGTGTCCTGTTCACTGGCCCTTTGGGTTTCTTCTTTGGGGAGTTACCTGTTCATAGTCTTTGCTCATTTTCCTTCGGGTTGTCTTTCCCTTATTGATTTATAAGACATCTAAATATATTCTGTCAATCTTTATGCATTTTGCTTGTACTTTAATCTTGGGTTTGGTGTCTTTTATTGCACAGAATTTTAAAATTCTTACGTGATCATTACCAGTCCTTTTATGCCATTCACATGTCATGCCTTCTTTATCTCAAAGCTATAAACGTATCCCCCTATATATTTTTTTTCCCGATACTTTTAGACAAAACGTGTTTATGCTTAGCTCTTTGATCCACCTGCAGACTATTTTTGCTTTTGATAAGGGTATAGTCATCCGGCATCATTATTTTCAAAATGTTGCCAGCCGTTCAAGCTCCTACTATCGGATAGTCTCTCTTTCCCCACTCATTTGAAATTTCACCCCTTTCTCGTATGCTAAATTTCCTTATAAACACGGATTTCCTTCTGGACTCTGGTCTGTTATATTGATCTATTTGTCTATCTATTTCTAAGCCAAAACCAGTTCAGTTACTCTCGCTTTATAGTTTGATATCTATAGAGGCAGTCTCCTTCGTCCTTCTTTATTTAAAAACATTTTTTTTGTTATGCTCACGTATTTTCTCTTTGAGAATATTCTTTTTTGTCAAAACCTGTTAAAAATCCTGCTAGAGATTTTGTTTGAAATTTATACATCACATGAAGGGAATTGGCTTCTTTACAATATTGAATTCTCTCATCCAGGAACATAATATATCTCTTCATTTATTCTGGCTTTCTTTTACGCCAGGACTTCAGAATAGTTTTATTTCTCAAATACATTCTGTGTGTTTCTTCGTAGGGTGACTATATTTTCGAGTCCCTATTGCTGTTATGTGTAGAATCCTTTTGCTGCGACATTTCCTAATTGGTTATGTCTGTTGTATAGGAAGGATAGCTTTTGACTTGGGGTGTTGATCTTGTCATGACAACCTTACTAAACCCCCTTATTAGCTCTAGTAGGTCACTTATATGCTATTTTCTAACCTTCACTCGATATACTCATGTAGCTATATGACTTTCCTGCATAAATTTATTTTTTTAAATTTTTTAAATGTTTATTTATTTTTGAGAGAGAGAGAGAGGAGCCCACAAGCCCAAGTCGGGGAGGGACAGAAAGAATGGGAGACACAGAATCTGAAGCAAGCACCAGGCTCCGAGCTGTCAGCACAGAGCCCGACACGGGGCTCAAATCCATGAACCGTGAGATCATGACCTGAGCTGAAGTTGGATGCTTAACAGACGGAGCCACCCAGGTGCCCCGACTCTGTATAAATTTAAATAGCAACTTATTGTTTCGTCACAAGAAGACAACCACATTTTTTTTTAACCAGTTCCTCATTGTTAGCATATATGTACATATATATTAATGGAATTTGGGGGGTTAACAAAAGCAGTGTAACCATCATTCTTGTAGCTAAGTGGTTCCCCATGACAGCAATCATTGCTTTAGAGTAAGTCTGAGGTTGGCATCCTACAGTTCCTGTGGGCCAAACGTAGCCGCCTGTTTTTATAAATAAAGTTTTATTGGAACACATTCATCCCTGTTTGCTCACCTCTTGCCTGTGGCTGCTTTCACATTACAGTGGCAGAGTTGGGTGGCTACCGCAAAGCCTACACTATTTCCTATCTGCCCTTTACAGAAAAAGTTTGCCAACCTTTTGGATAAATCCTGCTAAGTGGAAACTATTTTATCAAAAGGATGCACATCTTAAAATTTCTAATACAACCGCCAAATTCCTTTCCAGAAGATGTCTCATTTACTCTCCCATCAGGATTGTACCCTTTTGGTACGGGGTGTTAAAGGATTTCTCAAATCTTTTTAATTTGAGAGGCTGAAAAAATTAGGATTGCTCTTTTGAATTAAATATGGTTGAACTTGGGGCCCCTGGCTGGCTCAGTCAGTAGAACATGTGACTCTTGATCTCAGGATCGCAAACCCTGCAATGAGCATAGTGATTGCTTAAAAAATAAATAAAATGAAATACGGTTGAACTTCTTAAATTACATTTATTGGTCATTAGGAGTCCTTTGCTCATTAACTGCCTGCCCACATTCTTCACCCTAGTTTCTTTGGATGTATTAATATTCATTGATTTAGAAAAACTAGAAATATTAAATTTTCTTTTCTTTTTCTTTTTCTATTTTTTTTAAATGTTTATTTATTTATTTATTTATTTATTTATTTATTTATTTATTTATTTATTTATGAGAGAGAGAGAGAGAGAGAGAGCAAGCAGGGGAGGGACAGAGAGAGAGGGAGACACAGAATTGGAAATAGGATCCAGGCTCTGAGCTGTCAGCCCAGAGCCCGACATGGGGCTCAGACCCACAAATCATGAGATCGTGACCTGAGGCGAAGTCGGACGCTTAACCGACTGAGCCACCCAGGTGCCCCTCTTTTTCTTTTTTTTAAGTTTATTTACTTATTTTTTTTCAACATTTATTTATTTTTGGGACAGAGAGAGACAGAGCATGAACGGGGGAGGGGCAGAGAGAGAGGGAGACACAGAATCGGAAACAGGCTCCAGGCTCCGAGCCATCAGCCCAGAGCCCGATGTGGGGCTCGAACCCACGGACCGCGAGATCGTGACCTGGCTGAAGTCGGGTGCTTAACCGACTGCGCCACCCAGGCGCCCCTTTATTTACTTATTTTGAGACAGACAGAGACAGCACAAGGGGGGTGAGGCAGAAAGAGAGGGAGAGAGAGACCCAAGCAGGCTCCGTGCTGTCAGCTTAGAGCCCCATGTCGGGCTGGAACTCAGGAAACGTGAGACCATGACCTGAGCTGAAACCTAGAGTCGGATGCTCAACCGACCGAGCCACCCAGGCGCCCCAGGTATGTTACCTTTTTTGACATACATTACAAATATTTTTTCAGCTTGTCATTTGTTTTTAACTTTGTTTATGACAGCAAGTTTATAATTCTTTTATAGCCAACTCATCAATCTCTTCCGTTATGGCTTTGGCTTTTGGTGTGGTGCTTAGAAAGGCTTTCCTGCCCAAGACCGTGGAACTAGTCTATCTTATCTTTATTTTGTGTATTCGGTCTTTATATTTACAGCTTTGATCCATGGAATTAATGTTGATGTCTAGAGTGAGGTAGGGATGCGCTTTCCTTTTTTCTCCTCTGCCCCTCCCCCTCCCCCCTGCCCACCTCACCCCCCACCCTGGGAACCAGAAGCTCTTACGCAGCAGCCCTCCCCGATAGCAAAACAAATGGGGTTTGCTGGGCATCCAGGCTCCAGGCCTGGGCCCAAACTGGCTCTTCTGCTCATATTCAGAAGGAGCTCTGCCCAACCGCCACCCTCCCCCCCCCCCACCACCGTCTTGCCAGGACAGCTTTTAACAATCTGCCCTGTGCTTCTGTCTGGAACTGGCCCAGGGAGCTTATGGCCTGCAGGTCCACGCATATTGTTGCCTAACTTCATCCCTCCTAGAGCGAGTGTTCCTAAAACCGCTTGTGACAATGGCACTTTTAGAGTCTAAAAACGCTTTTTCTGACAAACGGCGCTCTGATTCAGCTGTGCTGCTGGGGGTGTGGGTGGTGGTATCCTGTGTGCCGATGACTGGTGAGGCGAGAGGGTGTCTAACTCAGCGGGCTCAGCGAGGGGCCCGGCTTCGTCCTTTCTGCTGAATATGGCCACAGTGTTTCTCTATGTTCGATACCTCCCTCCTCTTGAAGGAAAGACTAATCCTCTTGTCCCAAGCCTCCTAGTTTGTGTCAGAATGAAAGATCTTTGGGTCGCATCTCGGGGGAATAACTGAACTCTGATGAAAATGGAAGTGGCTGGGGCAGAAGCAGAGCAGATGCTGACGGGCCTTTCATTTGTCCCCCACGCCCCGTCCTGGTGTGCCCTGGATGGCCTGTCCCCCACCTTCTGTCCCCAACCGTCCCTGCCCTAAGAAGGCTGGGCTGAGCCAGCCACCAGCACTGGCTTCTCCGGGCAGTCGTGTGTTCCCCCCCCCTCCCGCGGCCCCCCCCCCCCCCCTTATTGATCAAGTTCACGCTCACCTTCAGAACCTGGACTCACGGAGTTAGCACCTGAGCAAACTTTGGAGCGTGGCCACTTACATCTCATCTTGAAAGGGTTTTGTTTATTACCCTGTAAGATATTAACCAATTTTGCATCTAACTTTGCGGTTTACTGTCAGCATTATTTCTTTCACTGACTATGCACACCTGGATCTCACCCGTTCTCCTTGAAAGCAGCTGGCTGCCCCAACATGCTGGGTCCCTCATTAATGAGTTAAGTAAATTTTTGACACAGGTAATTGTGGGAAAACACAAACGCGCACAATCACATAAGGACGGATGTTAGTTCTCAGAAGCAGCCCAGTCCGAACTAGGGGTTCTCAACCCCGGCTACACATTGGATCCGTGTCGGGCGCTTTCAAAAGATACTGATGCCTAGGCCCCCACCTCCAGGAGATTCTGACTTAATTCACCTGAGGAGGGGTCCTCTTGTTTATTTTTAAAAGTTCCCCAAGTAGTGTCTGGGAGGCTCAGTCGATTAAGCATCTGACTCTTGATTTCGGCTCAGGTCATGATCTCACAGTTCGTGGGTTCGAGCCCCAAGTCGGGCTCTGTGCTGATGGTGCATAGCCTGCTCAAGATTCTCTCTCTCCCTCTCTCTGTTCCTTCCCTGCTCGCTTGTGCACTTTCTTTCTCTCTCAAAAAAATAAACATTAACAAAAAAAGTTCCCCAAGTAATTCTAACACACACCCAAAGCTGAAAAGTAAATGTCTACCCTGGGAGTTCTCAAACTTTGCCACGTATTTTAATTGCCTGGGAGCTTTTAAGATTCTGGATACCCAGGCTGTCCCTCAGACCTGTCAACCCAGAATCTCTAGGGTCTTGCCTTTTTAAAAGCTCCTCAGGGGGCACCTGGGTGGCTCAGTTGTCCAACTTTGGCTTGGGTCATGATCTTGTGGCTCGTGAGTTCGAGCCCCGTGTCAGGCTCAGTGCTGACAGCTCGGAGCCTGGAGCCTGCTTCAGATTCTTTGTCCCTCTCTGTCTCTCTGTCTCGAATAAATAAACGTTAAAAAATAAAAATAAAAAAAAATAAAAGCTCCCAGACGATTCCATGAAGCCGTGACCCTGTAACATGCTGGTTCATACTGGACAATGGACACTGGAGCAGCATGTGGGTTCAAGAAATATCGGCTGCCCTTTGACTGGTGTGGGATTGCAGGGCCCTGCTCCGAGGTGGCCGCCCTCCGTAGAACCGGGCTGCCCGATGCTCAGGCGCAGGGAGGGAGCATTCTTGGGGTCCAGTGAGCCATGACGCTGCTTTTCCAGAGAGAGGCCCTGCAAGGGCCCGTGGGGCCTCTGGGTCAGCCAGGCCGGGGTGTTCCCTGTGTCGGAGCTGAAACAGGAATCGTATTAGACGTTCCTCACCTGCGGCCCAACGTAGAAACCTTCTGAGAGCTCAGGCTTCCGCTACAGAAGCTACAAATTTACTTTTCCTCCAACGTTTTACCTTGAAAGTTGTCAACTCCAGGAAAGACGTAAGAGTCGTGCAATTGAATACCCATTTATCCGGCTCCCAACGCTTGCTTTTTCTGTGTTTGTGTGCCTGTATATCCTTTATTTATTTGTTGGTGGACCATCTGAAAGTTCATGGCAGGGGAGCCCGGGTGGCTCAGTCAGTTAAGTGTCTGACTCTCGGTCTCAGCTCAGGACTTAATCTCAGGGTCATGAGTTCAAGCTCTGTGTTGGGCTCCATGTTGGGCTCTGTGCCAGGCATCAAGCCTACTTAAAAAAAAAAGTTAGTTGCAGGCCTTATGACACTTCATCCCTAAATACTTGACCATATTCCTAAGAGCAATGATGTCCTCTGACATAACCACAATACGGTTCTCACTTGTGAGGAGTTGAACGTGGAGGTGATATATTATTTAATATAAATTCTATATTCAAGTTTTCCCAATATTTTTGGAACTTTTTTTAATTAAAAAATTTTTAATGTTTATTCATTTTTGAGAGACAGAGTGTGAGCGGATGAGGGGCAGAGAGAGAGGGAGACACAGAATCTGAAGCAGGTTCTGGGCTCTGAGCCGTCAGCACGGAGCCTGATGCGGGGCTTGAACCACGAACTGTGAGATCATGACCTGAGCCAAAGTCGGACACTTAACCGATTGAGCCACCCAGGTGCCGCATAACTTTCCTTTTTGATCTCAAGTGCAATCTAACATCACATGTTATATTAGTTGTCATGTCTCTTTAGTCTCCATTCATCTAGAATAGCTCACCAGCCTTTTTTTTTTTTTTCACCCTTAATGACATTGACATTTTTGATGAGTTCAAGCCAGTTGTTCCAGAGAATGCACTCAAATTGTATTTGCCCATATTGATCATCTAGCCCTTTGGGGTAGTGCAATTTAAATCCAAATTAAAATGGGGGTGGAGGGGAGCCTGGATGGCCCAGTTGGTTAAGTGTCAAACTTCGGCTCAGGTCACAGTCTCACGGCTCGTGGGTTCGAGCCCCATGTCGGGCTCTTTGCTGTCAGTGCAGAGCCCGCTTTGGATCCTCTGTCCCCCTCTCTCTGCCCCTCCCCCGCTCATGCTCGCTCTCTCTCTCTCTCTCTCTCTCTGTCTCAAAAATAAACATTAAAATAAAATGGGGTGGAGGGTGGGGAGTTCTACTGGGTTTGTTTTTCTGCTCCATATGCATTTAAAGTGCCCATTGTTGGTGCCTACTCAATGGGCCTCAGTATTCCCAGTGGTAAAGCAGCCAGCAAGTGGGGTGTGGGGATAGTAGGGGAGCACCGTGAGGCACCTGTCCCCAGAATCGGGAGAAGGCTGCCGCCCTGGTGCCGTGGGAACATGCCATGGGCCACGAGGGTGTCTCTGCAGCTCACGACGAACCTTGGCACCTGGCCCCAGAGTGCAGCATGAGGAGACGGGGGTCCTTGCTCTATGGCAGTGGCCACATCTCCGTCCTCTCTGGGCTGGTGTCCCCAGCAGTGAGATAAGGGCATCAGAGTAGGCATCGTGTTCTCTTGGAGGGCTGATGTCAGGAGAAAACTGTAAAATGGGGCCGGTGGGAGAACTGCATGGGCCTCTTGGGGACTACGTGGGCTAACGTGGGGAAGACACCTGAGCCTCTGGGACGCTGTGCATGGCATCTCTCAAGGCACCCAGGCCTGACGGGCCCTGAGCGCCATCTTCCTGGGATCCCAACTGCAGCGCAGGAATCAGGGAAAACCTCATCAAACATTAAAACGCATCATTCACATGCGTTTGAAAGATAAGAAGGAGGACTTTTATGTTTGTTTATTTATTTATTTTGAGAGAGAGAGAGAGAGAGAGAGAGTACAAGCAGGGGAGGGGCAGAGAAAGAGAGAATCCCAAGCAAACCCTGCACTGTCAGCGCAGAGCCCGACGCAGGACTCAAACCCACAAACCGTGAGATCATATCCTGAGCCAACACTGAGAATTGGACGCTCAACCGGCTGCGCCACCCAGGCGCCCCAAGAAGGAAGTTTTAAAATAGTTGTCTTTGGGGCGCCTGGGTGGCGCAGTTGGTTAAGCGTCCGACTTCAGCCAGGTCACGATCTCGCGGTTCGTGAGTTCGAGCCCCGCATCGGGCCCTGGGCTGATGGCTCAGAGCCTGGAGCCTGTTTCCGATTCTGTGTCTCCCTCTCTCTCTGCCCCTCCCCGGTTCATGCTCTGTCTCTCTCTGTCCCAAAAATAAATAAACGTTGAAAAAAAAAATTAAAAAAAAAAAAAACAGTTGTCTTTGACAGGTTGCTCTTTTGAGTCCTGCTCCTGTAACCAGCTCGGGTCCCCTGGCCTCTAGAGTGTGGCCACTTTATATAAGGTATGACTATTATTGCTGTTTTATGATAATAAAATAAAAGCGATGTCCATTTTCATAACAAAACTGGCCTTGGCTGGGGAGGGAGAGAAACAGGGAAATTGGACCCTGGGTGGCTGGGGCCAGGGAGGGGCTCCCCGGGCAGGAATCTGTGGACGACATGATTTCACCTCTTCCCACGGCTGGCCTCAAGGAGGCTTGGTTCAAGCCCCCTTTGTCTGGGGGCTGCCCTACCTTGCAGGAGCCCTTTAGGCCAGATCCTTACCAGGCACGGCTAATCCTCGCCCGGGCTGCTCTGAACCCCGGGACAAGCTCAGGGTTGAGTCAGGAGGGCTGAACGCGCATTCCACTTGCCCACTTTCTCTGTGTGTCCTTGGGCAAGTCGCTTCACGTCTCTGAGGCTTCTTCATGTCCACAGGTGTAACATCAAGGGAGTCATGCCTCACTCACACATGAAATCATGTTGCTAAGGGTCCTGACGTAAATGAGGCCCTCAGTAAGTGGTAGGGTTGTTTGTTTGTTTGTTTGTTTTTTCAGCTTATTTAGAGAGAGAGAGAGAGAGAGAGAGAGAGAGAGAGACAGCGTGAGTGGGGTACAGGGTAGCAGAGCGCAAGGGAGAGAGAGAGAATCCCTAGCAGGCTCCACACTGCCAGAGCAGAGCCCGACGACGTGGGGCTCGAACTCGTGAACCCACGAGCCCCTGACCTGAGCCGAAACCAAGAGTCGGACGCTTAACCAACTGAGCCACCCGGATGCCCCGGTAAGGGGTAGCTTTGATTGTCTTCTCAGTGTGGCTCCGATCCCTGAGGGGAATTCTGGGGAGCACAGGTGACATCTCCTTCCCTTCCCTCCCCTCTCCCAAAGGCACCAACTGTACCCACACACGGTGCCCTCCTGGGATGGTGGGTGACGTGACCCTGCTCTGACAAAGAGCGCTCCTCTGCCTGAGCCCTGGGTCCCAGGCCCTCTTGGCTGCTGGAGGACGAGCGCCCGCGGCCCCAGCCCTGGTGTTGCCACTTGCGTGCAGCGGATGTAATATCATGATGCCCACCTGAGCCCATCACCCCTTTCCTCAAAGCTCTCTGCACCCACTTTCTCATCTCTGTTTCTGCTCCCCCTCTCAACCCTGTCTTGGCCCCTCTTTTCATGGTCACCAGGGTTTCTGCCTTGTCCAGTCCGAGGGTGGGTTCTCATTCTCGTTTTATGGGAACTCTCAGCAGGACCTGGTCCGGATGACCTCCCCCTTCTCGAGACTTCTCCCCTTCGCTCCACGGGCTCCCTCCTACCTGTCCGTCTGTTCCTCCTCAGTCACCTTTGCAGGCTTCACGCCCTCTGGCTCCAGTTAGGCGGTGGTGGTCCCAGGTCTGGGTCCTCAGCCCTCTGCTTGTGCTCACCGACACCCACTCCTGGTCCCGGGGCTCTAAATGCAAGGTTACCCGCCAGCTCCCGGCGGTATGTCCCCACTGTCTTTGCCTTTGGCTCCAGACTCCTGTATGCAGTCATGTCTGACACTAAACCCCTTGTGCCTGCTCTGCTCTCTCCGCCCCAACGGCTCCCCCCACCACCATCAGCAAATGCCATCCTGATGCTCAGACCAAGGGCTGGTTAATTTCTTTTTTTATTTCTTTTTTCCTTTTTTTAAAAAGTTTTTTTTTTTTTTTTTTTTGAGACAGAGGGCAAGTGGGGGAGGGTCAGAGAGAGAGGGAGACACATAATCAGAAGCAGGCTCCAGCTCTGAGCTGTCAGCACAGAGCCTGATGCGGGGCTCGAACTCATGAACTGCAAGATCATGACCTGAATTGAAGTCAGACGCTTAAACAACTGAGCCACCAGGCGCCCCCACGGCTGGTTAATTTCTTACTGCTCATCATCTTAGAATAAAATCCTAAACCCCGATGTCTCCCTACGGCCGACGCGCTTTCAATGTTGCCTGAAATCTTTGGCTGCGTCTTCCCCGTCTTCCCCATGATCCTGGCTTTCCAGCCAAATCTTTGTATAGCTGCGCTCACATCCTGTGAGTTTCAGCAAGAAAAGTCACCTCCTCAGAGAAGCCTTCCCTGACCACGCATCTCAAGGAACCCCCTCCACACCCTGTCCTTGCCGCCATCCAAACATCTGTTTATTTCCCTTAGAGCCTGTGCCACTGTTTGCCGCCATCTTAGTTGTTGATGTGTGTCTTTTTAAAAAAAATTTTTAAGGTTTATTTATTTCTTTTTTTTTTTTTTTTTCAACGTTTATTTATTTTTGGGACAGAGAGAGACAGAGCATGAACGGGGGAGGGGCAGAGAGAGAAGGAGACACAGAATCGGAAACAGGCTCCAGGCTCTGAGCCATCAGCCCAGAGCCTGATGCGGGGCTCGAACTCACGGACCACGAGATCATGACCTGGCTGAAATCGGACGCTTAACCGACTGCGCCACCCAGGCGCCCCAAGGTTTATTTATTTCTGAGAGATAGAGACAAGTGTGAGTGGGAGAGGGGCAGAAAGAGGGAGACACAGAATTAGAAGCAGGCTCCAGGGTCTGAGCGTTCAGCACAGAGCCTGATGCAGGGCTCGAACCCACAAACCGTGAGTGAGATCACGACCTGAGCCGAAGTCGGACGCTTAACCGGCTGAGCCACCCAGGCGCCCCTATGTGTGTCTTGTCTGTGTCCCCCATGTTCGGTCCGTGCGTGGAGGACTTTGCCTGTCTCTTCCCCGCCGAGCCTGCCTCGTGGAGCACAGCGCCTGGCTCGGAGAGGCCGGCGTGCATGCGGGCCGCACAGGTGGATGGATGAACCCCTGCTGTGCCAGGGAGGGATGGGGTGGGCATCCTCCCAACTGGGAGCACTTGGGGGACGTCCCCTCCAGCTCAAAGGCTGTAAAGTCAGGCTGTGCCTCTGTGCTTTGGGGGGCTCAGACAGGAGCCGAAAGGGAGGTGACTGGTTGCTCTGACTCTGTCCCTGAGCTCCGATGCTTTGATGCGAGCAGGAACCGCTTGGGGGACTTAACAAAACACAGCCTCCGATTCTGCGCCTTCTACCTGCATCCGGGTGATGGTGGCTGCTGGTCGGGGATCACACAGGCAGCGCCTTTGGTGACTCGCGGGTCCTCCCCTCGAAAGAGCTCTGAGGGTCCCTGCCTCGCCTCCTCCCTCCTCCCCGCACTCTCCGCCAGCAGCTGGTCTTTCTAGCTGTCACTGTCACCTCCGCGTGTGGTGAGGCCCGCCGGCTTTCTGTCTCCACACGCCTGCTACCGTGACAGACGAGACAGATTCTCTGCCAGAAATTGTGCTCAGCCGCTAGCTCCCGCCACGCCTCTGTTTACTCTCTGCGCTCTTCTCCTCGAGGCAGACTTCCTTGGGGATGCTGAGTCCGCCTGAGGTCACCAGTGCAGGACGCGACAGCTGACCTGCCTAAGAATTGGGAGACACTGCAGAGTGCCTTCTGAGCTCTGGTTTGGGGAACAGGCACGTATGGGCCCACCTGACCGGCCCTGGAGGTAAAAGTTAATTTACACTTGGGGAGCACATGGGCTTTGGGCTCTGAAGCCCTGGATTTGAACCCTGACCCTGTCACTTCGACTTACACCACTTGTAACTGGTGTCTTCTTCGTAGGATTGTTGTGAGTTTTATGTTTTGTTTTCTGAGTTTTTTAAGCCCAACATAGGGCTCGAACTCACAACTCCCGGATCAAGAGTCACACGCTCTACTGACTGAGCCAGCCAGACGCCCCGTAGGGTTATTGTTAAGATGAAAAATGAGAATCCTTGGAAGACAGAACAGTGCCTAGAAAATGCTGGAGTCTCTCAATTCCCAGTGCATAGATTGGGAGGCATGTCTCATAGTCTGAATACCTTTTGCCCCAGGGTTGCTGACAGGGAGCTGACCAGTGATGTTAAGGTCCCAGCCCTCCTTCACACCAGCATCCCATAAACAGATTCTGTACTAGGAGGCAATTCAGGCCCTGGGGGCGTTCCCAGGAATTGGGCCCACACTGGGTCCTGTGTCCGAGCTTGTTCCAAAGAAGGGAGGGCCTGGCTGCCAAGAAAATCATGCCTGCAGAGCCTGAGGGTAAATGCCCAAACATGCTTTTTTGTGTTTATTTTTCCCCCCAAATTCTATTTAAAGTCTAGTTAGTTAACATATAGTGTAATACTGGGGTCAGGAGTAGAATGTAGTGCTTCGTCACTTACGTACGACACACAGTGCTCGTTCAAACATTTTATAAGAGACAGAAATAGCTGTTCCCATCCTGATCGTTGCCGCATACACTCCACCAGGGCAAAGAAAATGACGGGAATTAATATGACACAGCATAAAGTGTGATTCTTGAGATAGAAATGCTCTATAGGCTCTGTGGATGCATTGGGAGTCCCAGGCTGGCTGACAATTCTCCCCAGGCCTCTTTGATGATCAGCACAGGGCGGATGGGTAGGAGGAGCACTGAACAAGTCCCTGCCTCTGTGCCTTGCCAAGCCCCTGCTTTGTACACACTCCCGGTAACTAGTTGGCCAGAGAGGGCCCCTCTGACCACAGGGGCAGGGAAGTTAAGCATCTTCTCAACTTGGATGCTGTGACTTTACCTCCAGAGCTCATTTCTGAACAGTTGCCTTTACCCCAGCTGGCCTGGTCTTCTTCCTGTGCTGTGACAGAATATTCTTGCTCCCCTCAAGAGAATTTTTAATCCGGGCTGAAAGGATCCCTGGAGATGGGTGGGAGGGCCAACACCCAGGCCAGGCATGTAAGGACCTTAATCTGCTGGGGTGAATATCAGTGAATATCAGCCGATACGCGTGAGATCCAGGGAGAGTGCCATCCTGAATTTACAGGCAGAAGTTCGGCCCAGTGATAAGGGAGAAAGTCTTCCTGAGGACACGCTAACCCCCCTTCCTTTAGATTTTCCGTTCCTGGTATGGAGTTCCTTGTGAGATAACACTGTTTCATCTTACCCTTCTTAGAAAAACCTCTTCACGGACATACGGTTTGTTTTTATTCCCTTGGCTCAGGGTAAGGCAACCCTAAACAGAGTATGTCTTCAACTTCCTTCAAACTGCTGTTAGAAACCTTACCCAATTTGCCGTCTTCTTGTACCCTTTAATCCAAAACATTCTTTTGAGGATTTTTGCACCGGGGGGGGGGGGGGGGAGTCTCCCTGATGAAAGGATTTTCTTCTATCGTCAGATGATAAGAGTTGTTGTAGAACTCGCTGCTGTCCCTTTCTCGTTTTGGTAGTTAGGAAGTTTAGAGCTGATGGTGAGTCGAGAGCTTTTTCCATTTCATGATTTACTTCCTTTTTCTGTATGGTTTATTTTTATTGTATCAGTTCGAGTGGAATGTCTTTGATTACAAATAACTTGACAGACATCAGCAAAAACAAGTTCAGCTTTCGTAAGGGGCGACTGACCGGCAGACAGTCTGTCCTTCCCTGTCCTACCTGCTGCTCCCTTGCAAGGTAGTCAATAAATTTCTATCTCTTTAAAAAAAAAAAAAAACAAAGTGAGAAGTGACCGTTTGGAATCATTATTCCAAGGAGGGAGAAGGAACTTTTGAAACAGAAGGAGGGACTACTGAGCTAGGGACAAAGCTCTGACCGATAGATCAGATCGGCAAGCGTCTCAAGGGTGGGGCAGGAGGAATAAACTAAGCTGGAAGGAACCGGCGTGGGGCAGTGTGCGTCGGGGGGGGGGGGGCCGGGCGGGACAGTGCCTTCGGAGCAGGTCAGGAATGTTTCAGCCTGAGGCCAGCGGTGCTAGGGAGGGCTGTTAGGAAGGGGCTGTGAGTGGGCTCGGCCAGGACGGACCAAAGGGCACAGACCTGGGGGAAAAGAGAAGCCTGATCTGAATTCGGCTAACCAGCATTGTGTCCTGGTTGGTGGTAGAGACCATCAGTTCACGGGCCAACCATGGGAATTTCGGAGGGTGGGACGTGCTGGTTCCCAGGTTTCCAGAAGTCTGGACTGCCCTGTCCAGGGATGGGGACCAGCCTCATTGACTGTTCTGCCCTGCCCAGTCCTGGGCCTGATCGGGTTACTTGGTTGTGTTTGTTGACTGGCTGGATGAGGGCCTTCCTGGAATCAGGAGCTCGCCTCTCTGGCAGGTGCAGAAACACGCAGGCCATGCTCCCACACCTCCTTGAGGGCTCCCCAGCTCCGGGCCACAACCTTCGCCCCTCCCTGAGGAGCTCCTAGCTCCCCACCTCCTCCCTGTCCTGCCTTCACCCCAGTCCCCTTGCTGGTGGGGGAAGGAGGCGGCGGGACCACCCTTGCAGTCCCCTAGACGAGAACGTGAAGTCCCCAGGGCAGATGACAGAAGGCAGCAGCCCTGGGGCGGGGGTGCTGGGCAGGGCAGGGCCCCTTTCTGCCCTTTCTGGGCGGGGCCTGACCTCCCGCAGGTGAACTCTGGCTGCCTGGACCCGCTCAGCTGGCCTTTTTCTGTTCCTCTGCCTGTGCCCTCCCCACTCTCTGCTTCTCTACCTGTGTGTCTCTTTCCAGCTCTGTCCCTCTGTCTCCCTTTATCTCTGTCTCCGCTTCTTTCTATCAAGCCTCTGTCTCCCTCTCTGCCTGCCCCCACCCCCGCCCGGTCCGTCCTTGTCTCTCTCCATCCCAGATCTCCCTGGCCTCCTGCTATTTCCAGTCCAGCCTAGGGGTTCTTCCAGTTGGACCCGCGTCCCAGCAAGAGCCCGACACAGGGCTGGGTGGGGGAGGGACAGATGCAGTGTCAACTGAGCATGGGCACTTGACCCATCTAATCCCTTGTCACCATATCACCCCATTCTGCCCACTGAGACTAACCCTGCCAGGTAGGTACTGTTATACCCATTTCACTGATGAGGAAGCTGAGGCTCAGACCGCAGTGAAGCCTCTTGCCCAAGGTCTCAGGCCCACGGTGTGCAGGGTTCGAATCTATACCTGTCCGACCTCAGATAGCCAGCTCTGTGTCCCCTTTCCCTGAGGCTTCGCTGGTCTCCCAGGTGTCTCCTCTCTGCCCTTCCCCCAGCCCGGGAGAAAAGACCAGAAGGACTCATTTGCCCTGAGGGATTTGCATAGTTTCAGAGGTTACTCGTCGGGAGCATCCCCTTGCTGGAGGACCATCTTTTATCCAAAAGAATAAAAGTCAGCATTCCCTATGCAAGAGTGAGGCCGGACCTGGGGAGAGAAAGTGGAAGAATTACCCGGCCCATTCCTACCAGCTTTTGGAGCCTGAGCATGGGCTCTGATCTGGGCGCAGAGGGGCTTAAAATCGAAGTTTTGGTTGGGTGCAGGAGATGGGTGGCACAGAGCCCCCCCCCCCCCCCAGTGTGAGGCTGTGCCTGGGGGCATTAAAACGTGTTCCTCAGAAAGGGGCTTTCCTGCAAGGGAGTCCCAGAAATGCTTCCAGGAAGATGTCTCGGCTCCTCCACTGCAGGGCTCCTTGGAGCCTTTAAAATGCTCCTGTGTGCCTCTGAGACCCCCAGCAGGGAGGTGTAGGCAGTTTGACAAATTTCTTTGCTCTTGGAACCCATCATCTTTGTTACAGAAATGTAACTGGTTCTGTGGGTTTCCCAGGGTGTCGTATGAAATGTGAAACATCCTTGTGAGGTAGCTGCCACTTCTTCCCCAGAGGAAGCAGAGTGTGGCCGTGTGATAACAGTGTAGGGTTTGGTCGGCAACTAGCACCCAGAGACGAAAAAGCTTGTGGCCACATACACAGTCATGTGTGAGTCTGGCCCTCTGTCTACTAGCTGGGGTCATTGTGCTACACAACTTCAAGGGGAACTATTCTCATTATAGTCCACGGGAATGGCAATCTGGAAGTTGTACAGTGCACAACCTGTACAGCTGAACGTGACAGTCCTGATCCTATCCTTCATCATGATTGTCTGATTGTTACAACAGATTGTTGACTTCCTGTCTCCTATCTGACACCTCTGTATCTCCTGCACCCTTCCTCTGGGTCACCTCTCCAGTCCTACCCTCCTCCAAGTCCAGGTGAGACTTTGGGCAAGTCATATACCTCTCAGAACCTCAGCTTCCTTGTCTGTGAGATGGGCACGATCCTGGTGCCCTCCTCAGGCTCATTGTGAGGATTCAAGGAGATAAAGTAGAAGCCCTTGGCATTCATCAGGATGTGTTGGAGCCTAACAGCGAAACAGAGCTCTAGAAACGTTGGTGGCTATAAATATTACTACTCCCCTTCTATTTTCTGGCAAAGAACCATTAATTTCTTGGAACTCTTCATTTTCTCTTGCTTGCAATGACTGGCAGTGGCAGGTGGCTTTCTCCCTGGGACTGTTTTTTTTCACAGAAACAAAATTGTGTATATGTTTTTTTATCACTTCGCAGGAGTTATCACACATAACTAGCAAAGAACAACACTGCTGTGAAAACTGGCCGGGTCACATGCTAGGCCCCCAGCCCCTCACCCAAGACCCCCTACACACAGCCTCCTAACCCATGGTCCCCCTACCCACATACCCCCCTCCAGACTCCCGCTGCCCATGGACACCCCCCATCCCTAGACCCCATCATCCATGGACCTCCACCTCCTGTCGACCCTACCCACTGCCCCCCATCTCATACAGATCTCCCACCAAGTTCACAGCCCCCACTACCCACACCTCCACCCACCAATCTGATAATTACCTTAAAGCCATTTGCCACAGAGGAGCAGGTGCACAGGTGAGACAGAAAAGCCCTCCCCCCACCCCCACGTGAGCTTGAGCCTGGCCTTTGGCTCAGATCATCCCGCTGTCCATAGTTCCATCCTCCCTGCAGACCCCGCAGCAGGTCCCTAAAAGTGCACCTAAAGATAAGGACTACCGCCAGCGGGCCAAGCACTGCTGTAAGCCAAATGGTCAAACACAAACAAATGGGGGCAGGACTCCTCAGAGTTTAATATGCTAAGGACCTCAGGTCCTTTAATATCCTCAGGACCGCAAAGAGGGTGACAGGACTTGGCCGAGGAACCCTTTCTTCCCCTCGGGAACGTGCTACAGGACCTGCTGTTAGCATTCTAGATGGTGTGGTCCACAGATGTCTCCCGGGGGCCTGTTACAACTACAGAATCTGGGGCCGAAAGACCTCCTGAACCAGGATCGACATTCCAACAAGATCCCCCGTGACTCACTCACATGCTCCGTAGAGTCTGAGCCACACTCTTGCAGGTCACCGGGTCCTGACGGAGGCTGCACATTGGACTCGCCTGGGAAACTTTAAAAAACACTGATGCCTGCATCCAGATTTCCTTGGTCTGAAGTTTGGCCTTGACAGGGGGAGTTTGAAAAGCTCCTCTGGTGGTTTGAACTGCAGAGAGGTTTGGGAATCACTGCTCTCCGCCTTGCTACCGGGCCAATAGGCTATTTTCTTGCTTGTGTTTGTGAGCAAGGCTTGGTGAGAGGAAGGCGGAAGGTCAGGGTGGCTGCTGGCCAGCGCATGGATGGATGGACGTCAGAGAGCGTCAGGAGTGTCTGCTTGGGACGCGCAGGGCAGCCTTTGGGCCTAGAAACCGCCCCAGGGAGGCACAAGGAGAACAAGGTCCTGTCCCAAGGTCCCAGAGCTGGCGGGTTGCAAAGCCCGACCCAGGACTTACTTTCCTGACACCAACAGCCCGTCGGTGTCTGGGCTCTTAGAGTGGCCCCCTCCACACCGTCTCCTGGAAAATTCCCCTTCCTAAACCCACATGTCAGCCTGGGTCCTCACACCCAAACCTCAGCTGGGGTCTGATCGGTAGGCCGCCTCTGCTCCTGGCCGCTGGCCCAGGATTCCAACAAACTGTCCCTGAAGCCAGTAAAGCTTAATCCACCAAAGCCGGGAGGCATTAACACATTGTAACCAGCCCAGCTCCATTCCGTTCTGTAATCAACACCCGCTGGGAGGCAGCTCAGTTTAACCGAGAGCCAGGGATCTGGCCTGCTGGGTGTGAGCCCCAGCCCTGCCACCAACCAGTCCGCTGTGCTGCCTTACTCTGAGCCTTCAGCCTCTCTGGGCCTTGGTTCCCCGATCTGTAAACTGGCCACAACAGCACTCCCTGTTCAGGCCCGTGAGCGGACTGAGTAGGTAAGGAGGTGACGGAGTGCCCAGCTGTGCCTGGCATGTGACGGGCTCTACGTCACAGTTCACTGGGGTTGCAGGGGACTCAGCATCAAGTGACATGGACCCAGGATGCCCAGGTTCTCAGCTGGCCCAGGCATAGGACACCCTGAACCCACCCCCCCACCCGGGGGCCGGACCTCTCCACTCGATGCCAGACACGCAGGCTCAGTTGTTGTCCCGGTGTTTGGTGGCTGTGGGACACCTGTTCTGTCGCTATGGGGATCCCCAGCCTTCCTGGGCCCCTCGAGCGGCCGAAGTTGGCTACGCTGGGTGGCACTCTCCACACCGCCGCGTGGGCCCCCTCATGACAGACAGCGGTTATTGTCATGGTTGTTTTATTTTTATCGCTTCCTCTGTGAGCCCAGAATCGAAGGAAAACATCAGCTCCGCTGCCTGGTTACAGAAAGCAGAGAAGCAGGGTGTGTGGGTGAGCGGATCTTCTCAGCCAGCCCCCCAGCCTCCCCCCCACCACTGACCCAGGCTCAGAATTCCAGTGTCAGAGCGCAGAGCCCATGGAGACTGGTGCAACACTTCCGTCTTACAGATCAGGAGACTGAGGCCACACAGGGTCGAGGGCTTTTCCGAGGGTGAGTCAGCACCAGGCTGTCCCCCACTTCCCCGCCCGCCCCCCCCCTCCCCCGGCTCCTGGGTACTGCTGGGACTGCTGTCGCCAGGAACCAGGAACCGGTGAGGGTGGTGCTGAGAGCCCTCACGCTCAGCCAGTGTTTCTCTGGGAAACGCAGATTCCCGGGCCCCGCTGACCAACTCCGCAGCTGGGGTGGACCCAGGGATCTGCACCCTTGGCAAGCTCGCCTGATCAGGGTTCTGGAATCACAGCTCTGGACTGTCCCCAGAGTCCCAAAGCCCCAGACCCGTGCTCTGGGCTTCTCTCCTCTCCTGCGTCCGAATTCGCCATTCGAGTAATCCTGGCCCCTGACAGATCTGCTTTCTGGAAAAGCCTTTTTGTCTGGCGTAGTTAAATCACAGTGGGTCCCCAGTGAAGGGGACGAAGGTGGTGCCCTGTCATGGACAAGTACACTCACCCAGACCCAGGCAGCCTGGGATGGAATCCCACCTCTGCCACTTCTAATTGTGTGCCCTCTGCCCATCGCTGCACCTGAAGGACGAGGGACGGTGATGTCTCCCCCCTGAGCGTTGCGACGATTAATGAAGCACTCGGGTTAGTAACTAGCACACGCTAAGGTCTGTACAAATGTTTGCTATTATTATGCCCATTTTACAGGCTGAGAGAATTATGTTTAGGGAGGTCGAGAGACTTTCCCCGGACCACGCAGCACCTAGGTAGCAAGGTTGGTTGGGTTTGTTACCCTCGCCCCTCACAGTCCCTGCCTGGGTGACCACAGCTTTCCCATGCCTGCGGCCAGCCACCTGCAGCTTGGCCAGTGGACTGAGGATTGGCCGGAAAGACCCTTCCCACCCCCCCACCCCCAGTCACTCATGGGGCCATTCACGCACTCTGGGGTTAGGATAAATCCCCACTTCTGTTGGCCAAGAGGGCAAGAAACCAGATGGCCATGAAGGGCCACAGCAGCCCAGCTTCCCTTTGCCCCGAAAGTCCCTCAGAGGGGACAAAAGCTGCTGGGGACACTGCCACCCTCAAGCTAGAAAGCTCCATTTTTGTCATGCCAGCGTGCCTTTATTTGAATGAAAAGGAAACAAAAAGCTTATTTTCATTTCCTGGAAGAAATTACACTTAAGATCTCTGCAGTTTGGTCTAAGAGAATGTTGTCGGACATTAGCTCTCCGGGTCCTGGTGCTAAAGCAGGTCACTTCCTGGTCTGTGGAAGAGAGTGAAGGCCAGGTGTCCTTCAACCGGCTGGCCCCGGCTGTCTGTCCGGAAGCTGTGTTCCTCCCAGGACTCCCCGCCCCACCCCAGCCGCCAGCTCTTTCTCTTTCTGGAGGTTCTTTGAGCGGCTGTAATGGAATTGGAAGGTTTTCCCAGCTTGGGCTGACGTGCACCCTCACAATGGGCTCTGTTCTACCTCTCTTTGCTCGTGGCTCTGAGGACTGAAGAAGGGAGAGAGGCCATCCAGCCAGGGAGGGCCTGGCAGGCACCAGGCGCCCCCTTCCTGCTGCCACCCCCCCCCCCCCCCCAGTGGCCTGGGGAAAGGCGGCCGCATTACCGGCCTTTTCTGTTCTTTGATCCCTGCCGGGATAGAATCTGCCCTGAGCGGGCCCTGAGCGGTCAGAGCCCGACCAGCTCTCGGGGCCCATTCTAATGAAGGTAACTGAATGCCAGGCAGCTGAAACCGGCCCTTTGCAAAACAGCAAGGGGAGGGCTGCCCTTGAGGGCAGAGCGTGCAGCAATTGTTCGCCCTAGCCTGGTATTAAAGACGGGCTGGACCCTGGCAGCCCCAGGGACGGAGGGGCCCAGGAAGGGGAAGGGGACAGAGAGTAGGTTTATTTGGGGTGAGCCGGGCTGGCTCGGTGCTTTCAGCGGTTGGAAAGACAAACAGGGATAGATTTGGGTCACGAGGGGGTGGGTGGAAGAAGAGATGGTCAGATTAACTGGGATTCTGATGCCAAGCAGCCGGGGCTCAGGACTCTGGGCTCTGGGCTCTGGGCTCTGGACTTGGGACCCTTCAGATCAGAGCTTCTCTCTCCCTCCTCTCATCCTCCCTCCCCACTCTGCCCAGAAACCCACAGCTGCAAAGCTGCCCTTGGGCAGACACCTGTCTCCTCTGACCAGGCCTCCTTTCCCTAGTCTTGGGAGGCCTGCGGCAGAGCTGGAATGCAAGCCTGCATCCAGATCCTGGCTCCGAATGTCTTTGGGCCGGTTCATCTTTTTGAGACTCAACCTTCTCATCTGTGAAATGGGAAGAGTCGTGCATACTTGGAGTCGTGCATAGAGATCCCAGAGGCCTGAGGCTTTTACAACGTGTGCAGTCATCTTTAAGGTCAAAGATCTCCATGTGTCTTATTTTGGCAAATTTCACAAAACGCAACGGCCATGTGAACCCACTGGCAGGGCCCCCCTCAAGCACGTAAGTTGAAGCTTCATTAGCCTCACGGATAATCCACGGATAATGGGTTGGCTACCTGATAGGTCTGTGAAGGATTAAACGAGGTAATATTTGTAAAGCTCCCAGAACAGTGCCTGGCACAGAGTAAGCCCCTCATAAGTGTTCGCTTTTATTATTACCGCTCAGGGACGTCATGAGCGTTAGACGGAGGCGGTGTTAAGCTTGTAGCCCCAAGCACCGCGCTGGCAGACCCTGTACACCTGATACCCTCGTCTGTTAGCTCACTCAATAGCTGGTGCTTACATTGGGCCAGGTGCTGTGCTGAGGTCTGGGGTCAAATGGTCCCTCCTAGAGCTCCCAGTCTGGGAGGGGTAACCAGGCCATCAGGTAATCCCACAAACTGGCAATTCTGAAGGAATAACGATGGTCTGAAAGAGCTAGGCACTATCTAGGGGAAAGAAAAAGGAGGGACTGATGTTGACCTGGGATATAGGGAAAGACCTCTCTTGAGGTGTTAAAAAAAAACAGGGGCTGGGGCGCCTGGGTGGCTCAGTCAGTTCGCTTCTGACTTTGGCTTAGGTCATGATCTCACGGTCTGTGAGTTCGAGCCCCGCGTCGGGCTCTGTGCTGACAGCCTGGAGCCTGCTTCGGCTTCTGTGTCTCCCTCTCTCTGCCCCTCCCCTGCTCATGCTCTGTCTCTCTCTGTCTCAAAAATAAATTAAAAAAAATTAAAAAATAAATAAAAAAATAAAAAAAAACAAAAAAGAAAAACAGGGGCGCCTGGGTGGCTCAGTCGGTTAAGCGGCTGACTTCAGCTCAGGTCATGATCTCGCGGTCTGTGAGTTCGAGCCCCGCGTCGGGCTCTGTGCTGACCGCTCAGAGCCTGGAGCCTGTTTCAGATTCTGTGTCTCCCTCCCTCTCTGACCCTCCCCCATTCATGCTCTGTCTCTCTCTGTCTCATAAATAAACGTTAAAAAAGAAATTTAAAAAACAAAACAAACAAACAAACAAAAAAATCATTATTCTGATGTCTGGATGTCTGTCTGTGAAGCAGTCCAGCATAGTGACATGAAGGACAACCAGCAGGTCCGACGAAAAGCTAACCATACGTTGTCGGGCCTCTGGACAACTCTGAGGGGAGACAATGGAGACCAGGCGGGAAGTGGTTTTACCTGAGCCGACGTGTGTAGTAAGTGGCGGAGCTGGGATTCAAACCTCACCCGATGGCCTTAAAGCTCTTTCAACCATACCACGTGGCTGACACAGGCAGAAATGCCCTTGCAGGCTCATGTGACCTTGACCTTCTCAGAGGTCACACTACCACTATTACCAAACTGGCTATGACCTCCCCGGGGCATCACAGTCCAAGAGCAGTCAGCCTCCCGGACTTGGAAAGCCCTCCCGATGTCCTTATGCACCTGCGTGGTTGACTCCCACTGCACAGACCCAGCCCTCAAGGCCACGGACACCAGCTCTTGCCTGGCCCTCTGGTCTACCCACTTGACTCACTTATTCCTGGAAGGGCAAAATGCTCTGTTGCTTGCTACCCTGGAGGCCTTCAGGAGCTCCCAGTGAGAGGCACAAGATGCATCCAAACGGTAAAGACAAAGGTCAGAGTTCAGAAGACAAGTAGAGAAGCAGGAGGACCCAAGTATGGGACCCAGCATGCCACAGTGAGGGTATAAACTTAACCTTGTGCTTCCAGACAGGACTGGCAAAAGGGGGAACGGGTGATACGTAGCTCTTATAATCCAGCGGAGGGGAGCAATTACACGGCAGGTGGATGGGGGTGGGGTTGAAGGGGGGCTTACACTTCTATAGGCTCACACCTACCATGTGTCACTGCGAGGTGCCGGGACCCCGTTCTTGAGTGGTCCTCCTAGCACTCTTGTGCGTAGACAACTTGTATCTCCATTTCACAGATGTGAACACTGAGGCTCAGAGAGGCAAGCGAACTAATGAGGACTCATCCGTGACCCTGACAGGAGTTTGTGGGGAAGATCACTATACAGGAGACAGTGGGCCACATGGAGTTTTCTACGGAAGTTTTTATTTTTTAAATCAATTTCATGGTTTTTATTTATTTATTTATTTATTATTTTTTTTTTAATGTTTTTTATTTATTTTGGGGACAGAGAGAGACAGAGCATGAACGGGGGAGGGGCAGAGAGAGAGGGAGACACAGGATCGGAAACAGGCTCCAGGCTCCGAGCCATCAGCCCAGAGCCTGATGCGGGGCTCGAACTCACGGACCGCGAGATCGTGACCTGGCTGAAGTCGGACGCTTAACCGACTGCACCACCCAGGCGCCCCTCGATTTCATGGTTTTTAAATACGGAAGTTTCTCATGTCCCTATTAGCCCTTGTTGAAAGTGGAAGCAAATGTGTTGAAAGCATATCTGTGAGAGATGGGAGTTTTTAAAAAGTGTCCAGGGTTGTCATATTCTGCCGGAGTAAAATGACAGTTTACACGTATGGAGGCCACGGGAACCAGGCACATGAGAGACCTTACCGCGTTCGAGCCCCGCAACGAGACAACCTCTTGTGAGAGAGACACTGTTATTATCCCCACTTTACAGCTAAAGGGACGGAGGCTTGGCCGTTCAACAGGCTGCCCCAGGCCCCCCAGCTGGTGAGCGGTGGAGCCCAGACTCAAAGTCAGAGAGGGGAGAGATGGCCATGCCCTCTGCCCCGAGCACACTCTGACAGGAGCTGCTGAGCCAGGCTGGAGACGCTGGGCGACAGTCTGGTGTTGACAGAGGCCGCTGGCTGGCCTCTCGGCACCAGGTGTGATGATGAAAGGTCACCACCGTTGCTGTCCAGCCGACGCGCCCCTCACCCAGTGCCAAAGCTGGCGGCGGGCCCCGCAGGCTGGGCCGGGGCTTGTGACCAAAGGAAGTAGCCCCGCCAGGTGGGGAGGCGCCTTGCCGGAAGCCCTCAAAGGTCAAGTCATGGAAAAGAATTTGTTTACCTGAGGTCAGTTCCCCAGACCTCGGCTCCCCCCACGCTGGGCCAGGGACAGGGGGAGCGGAGGTATGATGCGGTCCGTCCCGGAGGCGCTCAGCCCTCAGGGGAGGCAGATACACGTAGGACCCCGTGCGGTGCCACGTGTGGAATGTTCCAGGTGTACCGGGCGCCTGGGAACCTGGTGAGCGAGCAACTGATCGCGCCCTGGGAGGGGGCGGGGGTCAGGCAAGGGCAGGAAGCTGGCCATCGGGACTGCTAGCTGTGATTACCACCAACATGCCCGCCGCTCTCCACCTCCAGGCCTCAGGCCCACCCCCTGCACGAACCCCGGTTTACTGATGAGGCTCAGCCACGCACGCATTCCACGGTTACGCGTGGGGGGCCAGGGCTCTAGCTGCCGGCAGAAAGACAAGGTCCTCTCCGCCCAAGATTACACCCCTTTCCCAGAGGCAGCCCGCATCCCATGACTGGACCGCGTGGGGACACAAGGGTTTTGCCATCTTGCCTCTTTCAAGGGCCATTCTGGCTTCAGAGCGAACTGGGGGATTGACTGAGGGCTCATCGCATGGCATCCCGGTCCCTCTCTCCCTCTGTCCCCTCCTGCTTCTCTCACACCCTTGCAGGCCTGGTCCCTAAGACACTCCCAGCAAACCTCCTCCACAGGCAATTGGATACCGTGGTTTGGAGGCCAGGGAAGAGGCAGGCTGGACATGGACTTTTGGGGGGCATCAGCATTTGATGGGATTTAAAGCCACAAGTTAGGGGCGCCTGGGTGGCTCAGTCGGTTAAGCGTCTGACTTCAGCTCAGGTCATGATCTCACAGTTTGTGAGTTCGAGCCCCGCATCGGGCTCTGCGCTGACAGCTCGGAGCCTAGAGCCTGCTTAGATTCTGTGTCTCCCTCTCTCTCTGACCCTCCCCCCGTTCATGCTCTGTCTCTGTCTCAAGAATAAATAAAAAATGAAAAAAAAAGCCACAAGTTAGATGAGATCTCCCACCCCCTTCCCACCTCGGGGCAACAAGAAGGAGAGAGGGCTGACGCACAGTGGGGGCAACATTCAGGGCTGAGGAAGGACGCCAGTGCCAGCAACAAAAACAGTCACGACTGGGGAGCTTGGAGGGAGCTTGAGGGAGCCAGGAGGGTGGGCATCCTAGGAGCTGAGCTAGGAAACTATTTCAAGGGGAGACCGCTGGGCTCAGGGCTGCGTGAGAGTTCAGGTAAGGTGAAGATCCGTGTGGCTCTAGCATATTCCTTTCCACCCTGTGGTGTTTAGGGAGGGGTTTTCAAGGCCAGGGCATCATCCGGAAAGGAGATGAACTGGTAGAGAAGGAGCCATTGATGACGCAGGAAGTGGCGGGAGCAAAGACCCTGTGAGGAGCAGGGTCCCCGCCTGAGTAGAAGCCATCTGTGAGCCATGCATCAGGGGGGAAGGAAGGCCGCTGAGGTACCTACATGGAGTGTGCAGACCAGGTGGAAGAGACAGAAGGCCCCTCTCTTCTGGGTGCTTCTATTAAGTACGGTCATCAGCTGCGAGTGAGCAGGGGGAGCCTTGGAGATGGGGGGGGTGGTGGGGAGAAAGGATAACCAGCTTGGCCTGAGGGCCCCCAGCCAGCTCGCAGCAAGAGTGTGGTTCAACCAGCCCTGAGGTGAACTCGAAACCCCTGGGCCCTGGGCTTCACTAGATGGGAAAAGCGCAAGGAAAGACAGTCCAGGCTGAGGGAACGGCAAAGGTGTCGAGACGTGGTATGTTTCGCCTGTCGTAGAAGTGGTAACAGTAAATGTGTGTATTGAGCTATCACTGTGCTAAGTGTTCCTCATGCGGGATTTCATTTATCGCCCCCTCAGTAACCCTAGAGCGCGGACACAGTTGACCCTCATCGTTCGCACATTCTGTATTTGCAAAGTTGCCTACTGGCTAAAGTATGTAATCCCCAACTCAATATGGCGGTGTTTTCGTGATCATTCGCACACGTGCTCTGAGTGATAAAAATTGGGGTCAGCCCGGCTGAGGGCGAGGAGGACATTACTCGGCCTTCTCAGACTGTAAACCAGCTTCCTGTTGGCAGTCTTTTTAGCGCTGTGTTTTGTGTTTGGGGATTTTTTTGTTGGTGATTTTGCCATTTAAAATGACCCCCAGGGGCGCCTGGGTGGCTCAGTCGGTTAAGCGACCAACTTCGGCTCGGGTCATGATCTCACAGTTTGTGAGTTCGAGCCCCACTTCGGGCTCTGTGCTGACAGCTCGGAGCCTGGAGCCTGCTTTGGATTCTGTCCCCTTCTCTCTCTGCCCCTCCCCACGTGTGCTCTCTCTGTCTCAAAAATAAATAAATGAAAATAAATAAATAAATAAATAAATAAAATGACCCCCAAATGTGGTGAGATGCTGGTTATCGTTCCTCAGGGCAAGAAAGCTGCAATGTGCCTTTTTCTGCCGCCCTCCATGAGCTCATTAATCAACAACATATATTAACTAACATGCCTTTAAATAAACATGCACCAAACAAGCGGGTGTATTGAGTGGTTGACAGAAGTGTTATAATCAGAGGCTCCCAGCAGGGAGGGCGCTCCTGGGTGGCACAGTCGGTTAAGCGTCCGACTTTGGCTCAGGTCACGGTTCTCACGGTTCGTGTGTTAGAACCCAGCATCAGGCTCTGTGCTGACAACTCAGAGCCTGGAGCCTGCTTCTGATCTGTGTCTCCCTCCCTTTCTCTGCCCCTCCCCTGCTCGCGCTCTGTCTGTCACTCTGTGTCAAAAATAAATAAACACTAAAAAAAAAATTTTTTTTTTTTAAAGAGGCTTTCGGGAACTTAACCCCCAGGACCAATGGTTCAGCGTTC
Organism: Herpailurus yagouaroundi; assembly: GCF_014898765.1. Taxonomy (NCBI): domain Eukaryota; kingdom Metazoa; phylum Chordata; class Mammalia; order Carnivora; family Felidae; genus Herpailurus; species Herpailurus yagouaroundi. The sequence continues at coordinate 5,195,574 of NW_024412446.1, read as the reverse complement.
ACCGAATCAGTGTCCACATGGCTCCTGAAAATAGTGACAAACACCGTCGGCAAGCTAGGGGCCTAAGGAGCCGAGCTGGGGCTTGAACCCTGGCTGGCCAGGCACCAGAGCGCTTCGCTCCCATGAATGTGGCCTTGTGGTCTAGTGGGGGCAGCGGGGGGGGGGGGGGGCCTGGCCTGGAAGAAAGGTTTCTTTTTGAGGGCACCCTGAGAGTAGCCCCCTGCCTCCCCTCCGCTGGCCTCCTCCGGGCTCAGCCTTCTCCAGTGTCTACCTGAACACGGCGGCTCCTTCAGCCTACCCGGACTGAGGCCACAGAGCTTTGCAGGGGTGCGGTTTTCCTCTAAGTGGGAGGAACACTGGCTCAGTGTCCTGGGCCCAGGCGCCTTTGGTTTCCCTCTGCCGAGCCCAGCCCTGAAAGGGGAGCCACGGAGGTATGCGTGCCTGAGACCAGCTCCAGGAGCGCTGGCGGCCTGTTTATTCAGGGGCGGTCTGGCCCTTCCTCGGCAGGTCTAAGGGAGCCCTTGGCCTTGGGCCCTCCGGGAACCACCCCCAGGCCTGGGCTGCCGGCTCCCTGCCTTCTCATAGCGCGGAACCCACAGCCCCTGCTTCTGTCATTTATGGGACGGCTTGCTTTTTGTGTGGGTTTTGGGTGGTTTTCATTCCAAGATAATTGAGGAGATGATTGGAGGGGACTGTGTTTGCTTTCAGAGTGGAATTACAAGCCCTTCTGTGTACGTCTTCCCGACCTGAAAAAAGATGTACAGTTGTCTTCCCCCACTACCACCCTTGTCTAAAAGTTCTCCTCCCAGGAGCGGGCTACATTCCTGAGGTGAATACCAGCGCCCCGAAGGGTCCCTTGTGTTGGTCTTGATTACAGGCTGGGAACAGCGAAGCAGGGAGCGTGTGAGGTGGGGCAGTGACCGTGGCGAGGGGGCTCAGAGGGCCTCGTGGGCCACACCCTGCTGGACAGCCGCTGAGGGCAGACGGTGGGCAGGCTGCCATCAGGACATGCGGGATGACCCAGCAGGGAATGCAATCCCAGTGCCAAGCCAAGGGCCGAGGAAGGAGCCTGGGCTGGCAGTGAGAAGAGCTGGGTGTGGGACTGTGCACCCCCTGACCCACCGTGTATGGGCTGTCGGGACAGCCGAGGCGGCGTCTGGATCCCAGCATCTCAAGCGAAGGGCCCCTCTGGTGAGCTCACCCGCCAGCACGCACATGCGCTAATGACCGGAAGGGACCCACAGTAGCGCACGGCCCTGGGTGTCCATCTCAGTGGAGAACCCCAGCTCTCTGCGGTCAGAGGGGCCTGTACGGGCGGCTCTCTCCATCTCGTTCTTCTATCCCCAGGTGGTCGGCACGGTGCCTGGCCTGCAGTTCCTGCTCAGCAAAATGTTGTTGGAGTTAAAGAATAAACTAGTGAATGAGTGGATGGCTTTGGTTCCACCGTGGTTGCTTTGGGGAAGTTATTTTACAGACCTGAACCTCCCTTTCTTCCTAGAGTCATGGTTGGGCCAACCCAGCCGGCTGCCTGGGTTTGAATTCTGGCTCTCCACTTACGAGCTGTATGTCCCCGAGTAATCTCGTTGAGCCTCGGGTTCCCCATCTGTAAAATGGGGATAATGCTCACCTCCTAGGTTTGTTGTGAGGATCGAGGGACTTAATAGCATGTGAAGCACCGGAACAGAGCCTGGTGCATAGTAAGTGCTGCGTAGGCGTTTGCTATTAATGAAATGAAGATAAGTAACATCTAGTTATTGTGCGTTTATGCACCTGCCTGAGCGTGTGTGTGCGCTGGGAGCCTGGTAGGTCGTCTCCCCAATTGTATTCCTTACGATACTGAGTGCCTGTGTTGTTAGACGGTAAACGACAAGGGTCGAAGCTGGAGAGCCTTAGGAAACCCTGAGTTACAACAGAGCCAGACGGGTTTCTCTCCTGCCAACATGCCCTGTGACATCTCCAAGGAAGGGTGAGGAATTTCACCGGCTGATGTGACCACAGAGCCCTTTCTTGCTGTCAGAGTGGGAGGAGGGCGCCGCAAAACACATTTTTGGAAGCAACAAGTACTTCTTCCCTCCGCGTCATCCATCCTGCTCCTGTCATCTGGTGGCACCCAGGGAAACGTCAGGACGTCTCTCCCTGGGTTTGGAACTGGGGCAGGAAGCAATGGCCAAGTCAACAGCAGGGGGGTGCCTGGCCCTGCACCCTAATACAGTCAGCGGGGCAGGTGGCTGCGGCTCACCCTCAGGGGCAGGACACTCCCCAGGGGGTATTGCAGGGGTGCATGTTGGTCAGTCCAGGGGCCTGGTGTGACCGATTAAAATCATTCCGAGCTGGACACGCACACCTCCCCAAGGACGATGGAGGGGACGTGGGAGGCCCTTACTTGCTCACAGACTTTTGTCATCCCTAGTAATTAGCGTCTGCCTCTTTCTGGACAATTCTAGTTGTTGTGAATAAGCTGGTTATGCAATAAGAGAGGCAGCAGGAAGGCCTGGACATGGGCCAGCAGATCTGAGTGCAAATTTTAGCGCTGCCGTCTTGGTGCTGTCTAACCCTCCTGAGCCTCGGGTTTCCTCATCCACCCATACCTCATATGGGTGTGGTAACATCCGTCCACGGGTGGTTGGGTTAAAGTAAATGAGAAGAAGTGAAGTGACGGGTCCATAGTAGACCTTCCATAATTGGTAGCAGTTCTAATAATCAGCTACAGGGAAATAATCTCTCTTTGCTTTCAGGGCTTGCATTAGGCAGAGGGGTGTCTCTTCAGAGCCCGGATCTGATGCATTCTGGGAAGAGGACAATTGGATTTTGATAAAGGCCTTGCTTGTTTCCTTGTTTCTCTCCTTTTAAATGCCTATCTCAGGAACTTCAGAGAATATTCCTGCTAATTCATGACTAATCGGGCCTTCAGCTGTCCATTGTTTATGTGTGAGTGATCCTCAGTCCCCTTCAGGGCCTCAGATACTCCTCAAGTGTCTCCTGTGTGCCAGACTCGTTAGCAGCTGGAGTCCAAAGACACTAGGGACATGGGCCCTGTTCTCAGGAATTACAGTGTGGCAGGGAGTCTGATAGGAGGCCAGTCTTACAACACAGTGTGTTCCTCACAGTAGTGGAGCTTGCGTTCAAGGCACGGAGATCACGAAGCCAAGGACTAATTTATTCTCACTGGAGGAGACAGAAGGCTTCACTTGGCAGGTCACACCTGAGTGGGGTTTTGAAGGATGAATAGGAGTTTGCCAAGTAGACACAGAAAGCAAGATACTGAACTATCATCCCCAGTCTCCTCCCAATGACCTCCTCCTTCTGGGGCCAGTGTGGATCCTCTGCCATTAACAAGCTTTGTGATCGTAGGTAAGTCCTTTCTTCTCTCCAGGCCTGTTTCCTGGATCTCATCTTACACTGTGATTTCATGTCTATACAGGCCTAGATGATGAGAATTTCGAAAAAGTCCTCATATTTGCAAAGCACTTTCCAAAAGTCTTTGACATTTTCTTTTTATCCCCAAGTTTTTGCATCAGTTTAAAAAAAATAAATTAAGTTTTATTTAGTTATTTTGAGAGAGAGAGAGAGAGAGAGAGAGAGAGAGAGAGAGAGAGAGAAAGCATTAGCAGGGGAGGAGCAGATAGAGAGGGAGAGAGAGAATCCCAAGCAGACTCCATGCTGTCAGCACAGAGCCTGATGCAGGGCTCGAACTCACGAACCGTGAGATCATGACCTGAGCCAAAATCAAGAGTTGGACGCTTCACCGACTGAGCCTACCCAGGCACCCCTACATTCATTTTTTAATGAAATTTATATATTAGAGAAGCCATGATCACACCTTAATTTCTCAAACATTTATATGAGGAGTTTTCATGTTGTGGTACTTCTTTGCTTGGTTGGTTGTTGTTATCTGACATTTTCTTTTTTAATGCAGATCCCAGTCTTACCAAATCGGTCATACTCTTCCCATTTGACTGAAGAGGAAACTGAGGCCTGACAAGTGAAATGATTTGCTCTTTGCCAGGAAGGGGCAGAGCCAGGTCTCAAAGCCAGGTCTTCTGACCCTGAGTTTAGGGTTCTCTTCAGTGTTCACAGGAGCTCTCACACACCCCATAAGCCTAAAATCCCTCTGCGGATTGCTCATAAATGATGCCTGATGGACCCCTTGCCTTGCATAGACCCTGTGTCCGGCGTTGTTGCTGGCACGGAGTTGGAGGAGTCAGGGGCACTGGTACAGAGGATGCCGGGCCCTGCCCTGAAGAAATTGCTTAAGGGGAAGAGCCAGGCAGGAGGCCCTGTGAGAGGCAGGAGGCGGGACCTCAGGGACTGTCAAGTGAAAGCTCTTTTAGCCAGAGAGCAGGAGGAAGTCCGGGACACTGAGCAGGGGTGCAGCTACCCTTTCCTGAAAGAAAATCTGATGCCTAAGTCCAGGATGAAATTGAACCCCTATCCCCAAGGTGTCTGATCTCTTACCCTGCTTTGGTTTTCTTCATAGCATGTGTCAGTATATCATTTATTCATTTATTTGTTCACTGTCTGACTTCCCCAGTAGAATGGGAGCTCCACGAGAAGAGATTTTAGTGATCACAGCTGTACTCCAATACCCGGAACAGGGTCTGGCCCAGAGGAAATCTTCAATGAATATTTATGAATGAATGAATGAACGAACGAACAAATGAACAGATGATGCCTTCACCTATGACAGCCCTGGCCCCCACTGTAGTCCACAGGCCTTTAGCAAAGTCATTCCTGAACTTGCTTGCATTGGAAACACTTGGGATCTTTAAAAACTGCTAACACCTGGCCCCTACCCTAAACATTTGGATGCAGTTGTGACCCGGGCATTTGACGTTTAAGTTCCCCAAGTGAATCTAGCATGCCGTTTGGGAACCACTGCCTTAGTACCGACTTCTAGCAGTCAGAGACACTGCTGCCTGGGCTGGGAGGAGGTGGGGATGGCGGGGAAGGCATTTGTAGGAAGGGAGAGCTGTTTGTGCTCTGATGGGTTTGCAACCACCTGACTGTTACCAAGAGTGAAGGAAGGAGACGTTTCTACCCCTTGCGCTCACCCAATCCAAGTCAAAGAGGACCTTGTCTGACTTCTTCCTCCCCTGCCATCTCCTCCTCTTCGATGGTCAAATGAGTCAGAGGAAACCCGGGTTTTCTCACCATCTGCCCCTCCTATAGGGTTTGCATGAGTAAGAAAACCCATTGTTCACATGTGCCCAGGTTGACAAAAATAGAGCTTGGCCTCTCTGAACACTGAGCTGGGGCGAGTCGGTAAGACCCCGTCCCACCCTGTTTGCATAGCGTCCAACGGGACATTGTGAGGAAAAACAGGCCTGGGGCAGAGCGCTGCGGGAATCCTGGACAGTCACCAGCACTGAGCTGTTTTCCAGTGGAAAGGGCCTCCCGTATCCAAGGCGTGAGCCTGGGTCCAAGATCTGCTCCCGGGCTAGCCCAGGGTCGTAGAATGGGAAGGGACCTTAGCAACGTGCCGTCCAAACCGTATCTTTCCAGAGGAAGGAGTGGTCCCAGATGTCCTTCACTTCCCAGATGCAGTGCAGACCCCCTGGCCAAACCCCTGCCAGAGTGAAAGGGCTCTCAGAGTCATGGGTCCCTCCTGTTGTTTCTAAATGGGAGATGGGGAACAACTTTCCTTCGGGGTTACGAGACTTGTGCAATCCCAGGGTTCTGCCTGCTTCTCTTTCCAAAGCCACTGTGTACGTCATCAAAGGTTGAATTTGTCCTCTGGAATGACGGAGCTGAGACTTACCGGTTGGGGCTGATGCTCTCTGACCATTTCAAGGGCCGTCTAAAGAGGAGAGGAATGGTGCCCCTGGGTGGCTCAGTTGGTTAAGTGTCCGACTTCAGCTCAGGTCATGACCTCATGGGTCATGGGCTCGAGCCCCACATCAGGCTCTGTGCTGACAGCGCAGAGCCTGGAGCCTGCTTCCGATTCTGTGTCTCCCTCCCTCTGCCCCTCCCCCGCTGGACTCCGTCTCTCAAAAATAAATAAAAATTAAAAATAAACATTAAAAAAATAAAGAGGAGGGGAGAGAAGACAGGTGTTTGTGGTGGAGTCTGAGCTGGCTACCCAGAGGGCTTTTCCACACCAAGTAGCTGGTGGAGTTGTTTGGGCAGAAGTAATGTCCAGCATGTATGACCAGGTTTGACCGATGTTGACAGTTGTAGTTGGTGACAGATGTCCGTCTTAGCACTACACAGAGAGTCATGAGATCCAGCTCTAATCCTGGCTCTGCTAATGACTGAAATGGTGAGGAGAGAAGCTGTCTTCTGCCTCTGAGGCTTGTTCCCCTGTTCAGGAAATGAATGGTTATATCAGACTAGTGATTTGAAACAAATGTAAAACCACGGAACTCTTTGTTCACATGAAATCTCACGTGGAAGTCTATTCGTAAAGCAGATGGACGTGGAGCTATTCTTGTTGCTCACCTGGAGCCCCTCCCCCCCCCCCAGCCCCTTGGCAGAATCTCCAGAAAAACCCACAGGTTCCGAGGAACCAAGTTTGAGAACCACTGGACCCGGTGCTCTAATGCTTTTTTCAGTTCTGGTATTATTTGCGTAGCTGTTTCCTTGTTTGTTCCTTTGGCTGATGTTGGTTGGCATCATTTGCTTGGCTAATGTCAACACTGGGTAATGTTCAGAGAGCTCTTTTCTTGTTATAATTATGCCATATATATTCAGCCGGTCCCTCCGTATGGCCCCAAACATGTACAAAACGTTGCCTCTCTACACCATCTGATGATGAGCTAACTCCTGCCTGGTGACAGCAGAAGTAGACAGAGGTAGGCCGATAGCTGTGGTACAGACAGGACTTAGTGTATTCTCTCCCTTCACCTGGCCCACCCAAGTGAACACGTGTTTTCCACCCCCATCAGTTTCTGGAGGCCAGTAACTCCTGCTTGTCAACATTCTGTCCGCTTCTCTCTGGCATTGGCATTCAACCTCATGCGAGTCGTGTCATATCAACAATGGCAGAAGCAGTGCCACGACATAAAAAGACTTAATCAGAGTGACCTGCCCTCTGCAAATCATTGTCGGATACATTCCCTGGGAGAGGGTTTCTGTTTTTAATGAGATTGTTGTTCTGAAATAGCAAGTCAGACCACTTAGGAGACTCACAGCGCCTGGTGAGCTCTGCGTAGGAATGAACTGCCCATCACTCGCCATCACTCTCCATCACTCGCCATCACTCTCCATCACTCCCCAACCCCTGCTGGCCATACCATCTCAGTAAAGCATCCCGGCCAGATCAGGAGCAGGAAGTGAGGGCTCTACATGGGAAGTTTTAGTCCCTGCTGATCTGATACCTCATTGTGTGGCTTTGGACAAATTCCCATCCTTCTCTGAGCCTCTACCTTCCCATCCATAAAATGGGAGAAGAGTATGTTAGATATTTATCCCGAGAGCCTTCCGAGCTTAAAGTGCTTTGACTCTATAACATCTTCAACCCAGCTATGCTAAGGAACCAGGGTAGCTAACTCAAGACCCTCTTTGCCCCCAGCCCCAGAGGTGGGGCCGTGCTCAGGGGGCAGGACTATATTTCCATAATAATTCTCTCCCATCCCCCCCCATTTGAACGGAGAACACTGAGTCCTCTGGGAGCCCTAGCCTGGGCTGGAGCCCGCAGTTTCCACATCCCATTTCAGAAGACAGCCAGCCTTCCTCCCCAACCCCCAAATCATCACTGCTTCCCCGAACCCTGTGGAAGTTGTCAGGGCCTCTCCCAAAAGTCAGGGTTCTAAATCATCCCTCAAGCTGCTTCAGCTTCTAAGCCTCACCTCACTTTTTCCCGGTCTCTAGTCATATGGTAATTGAAAATGGCTGCTGTTTATGGAGCACCTGTTATGTGCCAGGCCTGTTCTGAGTATTATGTGGGTCCCGATTATTTCAATCCTCACAATAATCCTGAAATACATGCTGCTATTATCTCCAATTTGCAGGCGAGGAAACTGAGACACTGGGAATTAAGCTTGCTTAGGCTCTTCCCGCTGTCCCTGTATAAGGTGGGAAAGCCAAGATAGGACCCTTGGTTCTGGCTCTGGAGCTCATGTGCCGAATCATTGAGTCAGACTGGGGCTTATTCGTGCTGCTGGGAATAACTAGAAGCCACCATTTGTTGAATGCCTGCAGCACGGGAGGCATCGAACTATTATTTTTCTCACTTCATTCAAACCTCACAACTGAAAGAGGAGAGGTTGTGTTTCCATTCTACACTGGGGCTCAGAAACATTAAATGACTGCCCCGTGGTAAGGTCTAGACCCAGGCAGGCTTCAGACTCCAAAGCGCTCAATGCCAGCATCTGGTGACCCTCCTCTCTGTCACACTGCTTTTCAGGACAGATACTTGGAGATGCTCTCCCTACCCCATCACCTTTGGGGAAAAAATCAAGAGGGACCACTAGCACTGCTCCCTCCACAGAGCTCTTGGAAATGTCCATCAGGCTACCCCTAAGGAGGACGGGGGCGGGGTACTTGACAAGGTCTGCTTTTCTTCACTGACCTTTGCTGGACGAGAGCTAGGACCCGGAAAAGCTTAGGGTACTTGGGCTTCTCCATGCACCACACCTTTGATGAGCTCCTAAAATTAAGTGGACCCTCCGCCAGGGTGCCCAACAACTCATGAGGCAGATTGTACCACTCCCATTTTATAAATGAGGACACTGAGTCTCAGAAAGATTGCATAACTGGTCCTAGGACTCACAGCTGGCAAACAGGATTCAAACCCAGGTCTGTGTGATTCCAAAGCCAGGGTTCTTTATGATACACCGCGGTCCTTCTGCATATTAGGGACTGTCGGGGTGGACACAAACAAGGGTGAGAAACAGTCTGGAGCTCCCGCACAGAGATCTCTGAACTGCCAGGCATAAGCAAGGAGGAGAGGGCCAGCGGTGGTCGAGTTTCCACCTCACCCCCACTGCTCCAGCCTCCCCTCACACAAAGCCCTTGCCAGGAGGCCCTCCTCTAGCTAATGCTGTCCCTTTTGGAGAATCCCTTGTAGGTCTGGGGAGCCTCGGTGGGGTGCTTTGCCTCAGAGACAGGCCCCTGGTAGACAGAGAGGCAGCTGGCAATTTATTTGCAGGAGAGATATTGGCGAGAAGGAAGTTGAGAGCAAAAAGCCAGAGAGAAGGGGGCAGGAAAGCTGAAAAGCTGTGTGTGTGTGTGTGTGTGTGTGTGTGTGTGTGTGTGTGTGTGTGTGTGTGTGTTGGTGCTGGAGCTGGACCAAAGCACCCAGCTGCCGACAGTCCCACCGCGTTGGTCAGTGAGGACTCAGGGAAGGCAAAAAGGGCCTTCATGTTAGCCTGGGACAGACAATTACGAAGATAAATCCCCCACTCCCTACCCCCAGTTGCACAAGTAACATCGAATTGAAGAGAAACTTTTGCAATATTTGCCGCTTTACATTTTTGCTTTCTTTAATCCAGAGCATAGTGAGGAGTTATGAGGGGGGCACATTTTTTACTTAAATTGTATTTACTAGGATTTAATATGGGGATACTTCCTTTTTTGTTCTTAGTTCGTGTTGCCGTTTGGTTCTTTATTCCTGGGCTGGTTATAAAGACAACTTTTGACTTTACAACAAAGATCGGGAAAGTTGCGAGTGCGATTCGGGATGAGAATCAATTTGGGAGTCACCAGTCGCGGGCTGATGGTGGTGGTAGTGCGCGAGGGGGCTGGGAGTTTGGCAGGGCTTCCTTCGGGTCCGCAAATGTGAGCGCGGAAGCGCTAGCCGGGAATCTCACAGGACGGTGACCGCAAACAGTGAGAGTGGCCTGGGCAGGGCAGCGGCAGCGACGGCGCCCGCCAGGCAGGCGTGTGAATTTACAGAATCGGTGTCCTGGAATACCCAGGGTCCGGGCCGCGCAAACCTGGGCGGCAGTAACCTTGCGACGCGGGCTCGGGCGGGCCCGGGCGAGCCCCACCTCCACAGGCGCCCTCCCGGGTGAGGAGCTTGGGCCCGCCCGAGCCCGCGCGGCCATTGGTCCGCGCCGCGGCTGCCACCTGCCCCTACCTTAGGGGGCGGGGTTACCTGGGCCCCGCCCCCCGCGGCTCGGGTTCCCAGACCCGGCTTCCTCCTCCGGCCCCGCCCCCGGCGCGAGGCCCCGCCCCTACGATCCCCGGGCCCGGGCGCCTCGTGATGTCACGGCAGCTTTGATACAAAGAGCCCTTCGGCCCACGCGGGTCTCCCGGCAACGGGCGCGGGTGGGGGCGGGGCCGGCGCCTTCAACTGGAGCCGAAAGCGAGCGAGCGGCCACGGAGCGGCGGGGATCGTCCCTGCGCTCCTCGCGCTGCCCGCCGCGTTCTCGCCCGCCCCGCCGACCAGCGCCCGCCCGCTCCTTGCCCCTCCGCAGCGCACCGACTCGCCGCCGGACGGGGGATGCGCACCCCGCCCGCCTCCGGGGGCCAGGTAAGCGGCGGCCGAGGGGCTCGGGCTCGCGGGGCTCCGGCGACGCGCACCTGGCCCGGCCCGCCGTCCCGGGGCCAGGGAAGTTGCCAGAGCGCGGAACTTCGCCCGCAGCCCAGGCGCCCGCTCCCGCCCCGGGAGTATCCGCCCTCTCGGCCCTGGCCGGGGAGGTCGGGTTACCTGCGTCCTCGCTCGCTGGGCCACGGAAGAGAAGCCGCTGTCCCCTCCGGGTCCTCTGCGGGCTCCCAGGTGCGGGGGTGGGCAGGGCTAGCCCCCGGGCCCGGGGAGAAGGGGCCGCTTCTTCGGCGCAGTTTCCAAAAGTGTTTTTAGGGGGATCTAGTGAGCCAGGCGCCTCCGCGTCCCACCTCCGCTCCCAGCGCGCCTGCTCCTCCGGGACCGGTGTTGTTCCAGCTCTCTGCCCTTGGCTCCGCCGAGTCCCGCAGGGGGCTGTGCGCCGGCGAAGTTTTTCCGTAGCTCTTCGGCGGCTGCACCGCGCCTGTGCCCGGGTTCCCTGGCCTCTCCGAGGGGCTCTGCCCGGCAAGAGGGAGAGCCAGCCTCGTTCGGGGTTTGGGACCAGGGCCCTGCCCCTTCGCAGCCGTGACGTCGCCCAGGCCGGAGGTATTTGCGGACTCCCAGCTCTTTGCCCTCCGGCCCCGAAAGCCTGCGGTCGGCCCAGGTAGTAGTTGGCCGTTGTCACAGCCGCTTCTCTGCGGGCCACAGGCGGCTCTGAGGCCTTGGCGAGCAGCCTCTGGAGAACCATGTCTGTGCTATAGGAACCTGGTCCCTACTCAGCCCTGGACTTTATTCCTTCTCATCCTTGCACAGCCTCCAGCGTACCTCTTCCACCATTTGTCCCTCTCCCCAGCCCCGTTCTCCCACAGATGGCTGTAGGTGACACATCACTCACCCTGACAGATATGCCAGTCAGTGTTCCTTGTCTGACTTATTTATAGGCCTCCTCCTCAAAGCATTGTTAGGGGGCTGGATTCCTGCACTCATTTGCTGTTTTGACAACCCCCTGGGATGGTTTCTGATGGTTCACCTCTCCTCCCTTGGTGGTGGCAGGTGCTAATTGTTTGGGTTCCAGGGAAAGGGGTGGTGTGGGCACATCCCCTGGGGCATCCCCAGGTCCTTCCCCTGATGAAACGTAGCTGCCAGGTTAGGGAGAAGGGAGTCTCAAAGAGGGGGAGGTTACCAATTATGTGTATATCAGACCTTTGCTGTAAGAGTCTCTGTAACTATCCAGCTCAGCCTTGGTGGAGTCCTTGGGTCATTGCCATTGACTGGGGTCTTGCCATAAGCCAGGCACCAGCTTACCCAGATAGACTGGCCCAAACCTTAACCCTGCTGAGCTGGCATTCATGAAATGCTGCTTATGTGCCCAGGGGCTGTTACACAGGGACACTTCCCTGTCCCTAAGGTGTTTGCAGGCTCTAGGAGACTGAAAACCTGGGTGGAATTGTTACCTGTCCAACTCCCCTGAGCCCTCAGGCACATTGATCTGGGTTGTCTCTGAGGTTCCTGTGACTTCACTGGGAGGGGTGTGTGGCCTGGAGGAAAGGGGGAAGGCCCAGGAAGGACTTGGCACTCGTGGGTAGATATCACAGTTCGGAGAATGCCTTCTGGGGACCAGCTTTGTTGTTTGGGGGACCCTGGGCTTTAGTGGAGGGGGAGGGGTGGTTGACTAAGGCCAGCAGAGAGATAAGGCTGCCTGGGGCAGGGACCTGACTAGCCAGGCCTGATGAACAGGCCTGGAGGTGTGACCTTTGCCCCAAGGAAGACCAGCAGGAGAGACTACCTAGAGCCTGTCCTTGAGAAGGACTTTAGGTCAAGTAAGGGAAGAAAAGACCAGAAATCAGGAGGCCTGGAGCAGCCTGCCTTGGGGAGGCCCTGGGCTGCAGCTTGAGGTCTTGCCGACTGGCCCCCCCTGCTCCCCCATCCTTCCGTCTCTTCAGAGCACTGTGCCCCTCCCCACCCCAAGCACACTGGCCCCTTCATAGCCTACTAGCCCCCTTCCTACTTGGTGGGACCAGCTGCCCCATGTCCTGGGCTTTCCCTTCAGCTGTTCACCTGAAGCCCTCCTGGCTTTCACCTTCCCGCATTCTCCCCCTCTCCCTCTAGGTGGCTAGAAACTTCCTTTCCTAGGGCTGGCTGTCCCTCTTCTGAGGTGCCATGTTATGCCAAGGGATGTTTCACAACTGATCTCGCTCACCATTTCACTTCCGTGTATATATTTTAGCTGTGGGTAGGGAGGAGGGAGAAAGGTTCCCAATAAAATAACAGGTGAGCGATTCCTAGAAGGCAGGCATCTCAGGACCTCGGATGGGGGAGGGACAGCCTGGACGGAGGGTGCCCACTCTTTGGCTCTGTGCTCGGTCTCCCGGAACAGAGCTCAGCAGGACGCATCTTTATCTGGTCTGCCTGCTGCCTGGAGTTGGCAGTGGGGCACCGTGCCTTGGCTTTGCCTGGCATGGAGAGTCCCCATTGCCAGCTGGGCACAACGAGACGGCCATGTGATTTGTCGGGCCCACCTTGTGTCTCCCTGGACATTGTATGATCACATCTCCCCGATGCGGTGTGGTAGTCTCCTCTCTCAGACGGCATTCCGGGGCACAGGCCCTTCCCCCTTTCTGTTTGCCCAGCCCCCACCCAGCACACTGCCCGGCACAGTGCTTGAGCCTCTGATTTGTGCTAGACTCTGTGCTGGGGCTGGAGATATGGCAGCAAATGACAGCAACAGTCCCTGCCTTCAAGGAGCTCACGTGATGGCCGTCAAGCAGGTAGAATGTGCAGCGTGTGGGGTGGCAGGAGAGAAAGCCGGGCAGTGGGTGTTGTGTACTTAAACAGAATGAGCAGAGAAGTCCTTGCTGAGAAGTGGCGGCTTGACAAAAGACGTTCACGCAGCGGGAGCAGTACCTGCAAAGGCCCTGAGGTAGGACCACGGCTGGCGAGGTGCGTCCGCGGAAGTGCAGGGAGGCTGCTGTGATTGGAGAGGGAGCCGGGCAGGGGCAGGCGGCACATGTTCAGACTGGGGGCATATCATGCTGCCGAGGGAGCGCCCAGACCCCACGAGATGAACAGCACAGTTGAGAGTAGAAATCCACAGGCACAAAACACATTTCGTTGCTCTGCTCTCTCCAAACCCTTGCTGTTGACGGGTCTGGGCACCGAGGCATTTCTTGAGGAGAAGTGTCTGCATGTGGCCATCGCTGCCGTGGACTTTCCTGCCCCCAGGCGGGGTCAGGTCAGAGAAGCCTGTCCCCATGAATGCGGAAACCCTTCTTGCCAGATGTTATTCCCACCACACAAATCTTATGAGCGCAACTGCCTGGGTGACCTGTGCACGGCGGTGCGTGAGCAGGCAGAGCTGGGGCCGTCTCCCTGTGCCCATGGGTCCACACTAGTGGGAGTGTAGCAAGTCCAGTGCTCATGACCCATGCTCTGGCCAGCCCCAGGCATCTCCCTGGGCTCCCGACCTCCCCGGGCCCCAGGGTGCCCAAGCCTTCCTTCACTTCCAGTTCTCTGCCCTGGTCTCCTAAGAAGCCTAGCAAAGGCGCTCACATACCTGGGCAGCACCTTTGGGGCTAAGCTCTGTCCAGCCTGGGTCCCCAAAAGAGAGAGAGAGAGAGAGAGAGAGAGTGTGTGTGTGTGTGTGTGTGTGTGTGTGTGTGTGTGCACAGGGAGGAAGTGGACAACCGGGAGGTCTGGGTGGAGATCCAGAGCTGTGGGGTCTGCGTGACCTCTGGCCCCAGCCCCTGCTGGCCGGCCGGTACTAGTAACACCAACGTTTCGAACCCCGCTTCTTGACTTCCTTCAAGAAACGGGAAGTTTTCCGACTGTCGGCCATACTCTTCATTGATTCAACCTGTTTCGTCTTCCCAGACAAGTGGGTTCTTTCCCAGCGATGTAAACATGATTCAAATGAAAACAAAACTCTGTGGCAGTTATTATTAATAGCTGTGGCCCTGCTCCTGGGAGCCTTTCTCTTTTAAGGGACCAAAAAGAGGAAGGCCCGAACAGAACTGGAGTGTGGGAGAGTGGGAGGGAGCTCTCTCTCTCTTAGTCATCTGTCCCCGCCCCGCCGCTCTCTGAAAGCCTAACTGCGTGGAAAGGGAACCTGCGTTTCCAGTAGCCAGTGTGGTCTGCAGCAGACTTGGGGGTAAGAGGGTCATTGAGTGGGGTTGGTGGGCGAGGTCTGCCCTGCACCGAACTTCTGTCTCTCTCTTCAGACAGGAGAGCCCACAGGAGTAGGATTTTCCTTGCTGGTTTTCCTGGGAGAAATACCCACCTCAAAACACCGGTGCCTTCCTCTCATGCTCAGCCACCCAGGGCCTGGTTTCTTCAAGTAGAAGAACATTTCTTTGCTCTCTGTTGAGACCCTGGCTCTGCGGCTTGCTCGCTCTGGGACTCCAGACAAGCTGCCTCCCCTCTCTGAGCCTCCGTAGGGCGATGGCGAAGAGAAACTGGGCCCCTGCCACCTAAGAGGCCCAGAGCGGTTTCGGACACTAGCTTGGTTGGCACCTGGTGGGTGGTGAGCTAGCTAGAGAGGCAGGGTGCTGTGGTGCCCCGGAGGCTGGGCTCCGGAGTCAGGCGGCCTGCGTTCAAATCCTGCCCCTGCCCGGAATCTCGGGCGAACCGTTTGTCCTCTCTCTGCGCCTCCCGTTCCTCCTGTGCAAGGCGAGGGTGAGGCGCGTAAATGTACGAAAAGCACTTGAAACCGTGCCTGGCGTGTGAGTGAGTTGTTATTTTTAGTTCTATTGGTTGGATCCTTGTGACTGATAACCTTAGCACCTCGCGGGATTTTTTGCAGAGACAGGAAAGCAGTAGAGAAGAAACTCTGCTATCAGACGGGCCTTGACGGGAGGAGCAAAACTCCACTCTTCCTCAGTCCCTGTGTCCCTGTGTCTTTTAAATAGCCCCACTCAGCCTCTGTAGGTGCGGACCCTGGGGCCGGAGCGAAGTGACTGGCGGTGGCAGTCTGTGAATGCTATGCAAAGCGTGTTCCGAGGTGACAGGCATCTCCCTGGGGCGTGGTGCGGGGCTTTACCCTTCCTGTCCTGCCCTGCCTGCTGTGCCGGGGTGGGCCCACCCCTCACCCCTCACCCCTCACCCCTCACCCCTCACCCCTCACCCCTTCACCTGCAGCCCGGGGCCTACCCGTCTGTCCGCCTGTGCCCGGCCGGGGAGCCAGCTTGGGGCGGTGTGCCCCCGTGCCGCCACCAGCCCCCAGCCTCTGCCTACAAGGCCCCAGGAGGGCAGGAGAGGGGCCAGAAAGGTGTGGACTGTGCAGCCACGTGCCGCATCGGGTGACTGCCCTTGGTGGTTTTCCAAGGGGCGAGCCTACCTGTTCACCGGGCCTGGCCGCCGAGAGGTGGGCCGCTCCACGGAGGCGAGGCTGGCCGGGCCTGCTGTCGGGTGCGTGGCGGTCAGGACGGCCTCTGCCTGCCACTGCGACGTACTCCTGGCGAAACAAGGGTTCTTGTTGACAGGCCGGGCTTACCTGCCAGACTGCGTCGCTTACCAACAGAGAAGGGTCCCGTAGCAGCCGGGTGTGCGTGAGTGAGTGCACGTGCGTGCGTGGAGATGTCCTCTCCCCTTCGTGTCACACGCAGTCTAAAGACCAGTGACCGAGTCCCCATTCCCCACTCACACCGTATTCTACAGACGCTCAGACACTTTCTCCCCCCACGTTTTAACATCTTTGGTTGGTGTGTGTTGTACATTCGCTGGCGTGCTGTCCTCTCTGGCGGCACCGTTTCTTTCCTGGTGTACTCAGAATAACAGCGTGTCTTAAAAATCGAAGGCCTGGGGCGCCTGGGTGGCGCAGTCGGTTGAGCGTCCGACTTCAGCCAGGTCACGATCTCGCGGTCCGGGAGTTCGAGCCCCGCGTCAGGCTCTGGGCTGATGGCTCAGAGCCTGGAGCCTGTTTCCGATTCTGTGTCTCCCTCTCTCTCTGCCCCTCCCCCGTTCATGCTCTGTCTCTCTCTGTCCCAAAAATAAATAAACGTTGAAAAAAAAAAATTTTTTTAAATCGAAGGCCTCTGGGATTTAAGGAAGCGCAGAAACTAAGGAACCTCTAGATAACTTGTGTGATTTGCCCAGTTTCTTCGGGGAGGGGAGGAGAGCCACCTTGTAGTGGTGGGAAGGTCGTGTGAAGGGACACTCCCTGTGATGTGATTCAAGGGGACGAGGTTGGACACCAGGCAGACCGGGGCTCAGGTTCCGGCTTTACCGCGCACGAGCTGTGTGACCTGGGGCAAGTAGAGCAACCTCTCTGAGCCTCAAGTTCTTCCCCTATCGAATGCGGGTCGTGGCTGTACAGTTGTCATGGTTGGGCGTGAGGCCTCTTTCTCCGTTTCTCTCTTGCTGGGTATCCTCTAAGGTCACGCCGTCCCATTCCAGCTCGATTGAGAGGGAGGTGAAGGCAGAGAGTGAGTTACTGGCCTTCCCAAGGTAGCAGAGGGAGGGGGGTATAATTTATCTGGGCTTCTTGACTCCGTTTATAATCCTCGAACATCACCTTTTCCTTCCTTCCCTCCTCCTCCCACTGTGCCCGAGTTTTCATTTTCACGTGTGTTTCCCTTTAGCAATTTTCTTCCCCATCTCTCCCCTCTCCCTTCCTGTAAAATCTTCCCACGTGTAGCCTCTTTGAAGCTCCCTGCGTAGGGAAAGGGGAGGGGGCTCTGCCTCATGGCCAGGGTGGCATGGGCCCTAGGAACCTCAGCCGACAGGGGTCTGGGGCCTAGTGGGCTGTGGGGGCGGCAGCTCAAGCCCACATTCTTTAGCCTTGCTGACCCCTGGGCCCGTGGCCTGCAAGGTTCAACCTGTTGTCTATACCCTTCTTGCTGCATCCAGGTCAGACCTTGTTCACATCCCAGCCCTGCCGGCTCTGTGACCTTTTGCAGGTTACCCAACTTCTCTGAGCCCGAGTGTTCTCCTCTCTATGGTGGCTGATGCACAAAAACACCTGGCACGTGCTAGGTGCTTAAGGGAGGTGTTCTTTCCTGGTCTCCCTCGACTGTTTAAGACCACCTTCTGTCTCCTTGGGGTGCACGCCCTGAGACAGACGGAGGAGCTCGGGGCCGGGAACTGCAGGGGTGGAGGCGCAGGGGCCCGGGTGAGCAGGATGTGTCGGGCAGCGCGGCTGGCCTCGGGGAAGGAGTGGGGCCGGCGGTCAGGACCTCCGCACCTTCGGGGGGTGAGGTCGATGCGGTGGGCCGCTCGCTGAGAGAGCAGCGGGCCGAGTTTGAGGCATTGGCTGAGGCCACGTGGGGACACCCAGCCGGAAGTGGGCGGCCCTGAGCAGGGCCTCAGCAAGGGATGCTGGCCGGACGGAGACTCCCCAGGAAGGCGGCGCTTTCAAGCCGTGTTCTCGTCGGAGGTCTCTCTGCCTCTCTCCCTCCTGAGATCCTGACGGAAGCCAGCGGCCGACTCCCTCAGTATCGTGTATGGTGTCAGATGAGGTCGTACGTGGCCCTGGCACGAGGGTGGGCGTCTGTCCTTGGCGCGCGGCGAGCGGTGTGAGAATTACCCAGCCCCACGAGAAACCGGGCCGGGGTCTGGGCACAGCCTTTCCTACAGAGAGCCTGCAGCAGCTGGCGTGGTGGCCCCTTTGGGACGCAGCCTCCTGCCCAGGGAGCAAGGCTACCACACGGCTCCTGGCTGGGGACAGGGGGAATCTGTGGGTTCTTGTGCCAAGGCTGGGGTGGAAAGATTTCCTCGCTGGGTAGGGTACAGTCGCCTCGCCCCGTGTCCCGGGGAGAGAGTCATGGGGACAGAGAAGGGGCCCGAGGTTCATGCCCAGCGATGCCTGGAGGGCCCCCGGAGTTCAGCTCTGGGCTGGGAGGGGAAGGATGGGCCTCCCGGGTGCAGTGACTTTCTGACGGGGGGCTTCTTTAGGGACAGGCCTTTGTGGCATGGGGAGAAACTGTTTCAGGCATGAGGAGCAGCACGCGTCAAAGCATGATAACGTTGGGCAGGAGCTTGGAGGACAAGGGAGGGGAGGCTGAGACCAGCCGGATGGGACTGACTACGTGTGCCTGTCTGAGACAGGGCCTGGTCTTGTGGCCATTGGGGAGCTCATGGGCGCTTTGACAGGGCCAAAGTTCATGGACCATCGGTGGCCTTGTACTCGCCCTGGGGACCTCTTGCCCTCTGCGCCCCGGGCTATGGCTTGTGGCTGGACCCAGAGCCCTTACCTGTTCCTACTGCGGGAGAGCCCGGGAAGGGACCTGAGGCGGCTCCACCTGCCTGGCCCGTGGCGCCCCCAAGCTGTGCTCTGGTGCCTGTGTGAGATGGCAGCCCTGGGACCTCCGGCCTGGGGAGCTGGACCTGGCAGAGGCAGAGGACAGGGAGCATCTGACTGGGGCCTGCTGGGAGCACTGCTGGGGTTCTGGCATGATGGGAGGTGCCCAAAGATCATAAAAATAGAGGCTCTGGCAGGGGGCTGGGGGGGGGTGCGGAAGAGTTGCCTCGCCCATGGCCTGCCTCATCCCAGTCTGTCTGCCCCAGAAGCTCTGGCCATTAGTTGTGGGTAAATGCTGGCACTCTGCTTGGCCTTGCAAATCTGAGGCTTTTTTTTTTAAATATAATATTTATTTTGAGAGAGAGAGAGAGAGAGAGAGAGAGCGCGCGCTAAAGCAGGGGAGGGGCAGAGAGAAAGGGAGACACAGAATCCGAAGCAGGCTCCAGGCTCTGAACTGTCAGCACAGAGCCCGACGCGGGGCTCGAACCCACAAACTGAGATCATGACCTGAGCCGAAGTCAGATACTTAACAGACTGAGCCACCCAGACGCCCTGCAAACCTGAAGCTTTCTGTGCAAAGAAGGGGATGAGGTAGGGACCTGCCCAACTCTGGCCTGTTGGTCAGCTCTGTTCAGATGTGCTCTCCTTGGAGCAGAAAGATCATAGCCTCTTCCTGGGAAGTTCACGTCCCCTCATTTGAGGGCGTCCCATGAAGGAATATGGCTCGGTCCACCTGGTGGACTGTGAGAGGCAGGAGAGCTGACCTGGGCCACTGCTGGCCCATCCCAAGCCCCTCTTTCTTTACGCTCTTATCGTGATGGTAAAACATGGAGCCCCCAAAGCGAGCCCCCACAAACTCTTGACTGTGTGAGTCATTAAGCCCTCACTTCAAACAGCCACATCTTTAAAAGCTATAATTTGTAGCCCAAAATAGCTGCCTGTTCAAAGAGCCAGGAGAACCCTTGATGTGCGCCCCTTTCAACTTGCAGCCTGTTAATTCGCCTTTGACATTTGGGTTGCTCGACACCTGGCTGTGGCTTCCTGAGCAGTAGGGCCCGTGGCTGGGTGGGAGCTGACGCTTCCCGGGGGGGGGCTTGGGAAGTCTTTTCTGAGAATTCAGATGGGGTGATTGATGTCCGGGGGTTCCTGTTTCGGGTTCACGTGGCTCTATCCTGCGTGACAACAGGGCTGGAGAGAAAAATGGCAGCCTAACTTTGGGGGAAGGTCAGTTCAACTCTCTGGACCCTGGGTCCTTACCTGTAAGGAGGAGACCGTGTTTACTTGCAGAGATTTTGGGGGAAGAAAACGAGACCACCTCAGTATAGCACACAGTAGATGCCGCCTGGTACGTGCTCCTGTGTGGCCCCTTCCTTTCCTTTCTCCCACCTGGCCACATGACGTGGACCTGTCTTGTGGATTCGGGTAGGTGCGTGGGGGGGGACTCCGCTCACAGGAAGCCCCTCCCTCGACCTGCAGCTTCTCCATCAGCTGACGTGCCTGGAATTCTTGGGGCTGGCTGCCGGATTTGGTTTCCAGATGTGGAAGCAATTAAGTTTTGTTTTCCTAATCCCCAACAGTTTGCCTCTGAAGCCCACGTTCTCACTTGAAAATCAAGACTGTCAGCTCTGTTTGGGGGTGGAGGTAGACCAGGTGGCCCCTGAATCCTTTTTGTTCAGGAGGTACGTTCACTGGGCACTCAGATCTGGGACCCGGGGCTCTGTTAGGACGGTCACATCCCATCAAGGGCCTGGTCCCTCCGGGAGCAGTTCACCCTGGGGCCACCTCCCCTGTGGTTTTTGCTTGGAGATGGGTCACTTAGCCAGATTCAGCCGCAGTGTCCGCCCGGCCCCTCGGTCGCCATCCCTGACCCTGGACGGCCAGCCTCAAAGCGGGAGGGGAGCTCCAGTCCTGACCAAGCCTGAGGGAGGCTGGTGTCGGAGCCAAGGTGCCCACATGTCCCAGGAGTGGTAGGGGCCCCCCTTCTCAAACCGACCACAGTTGAGGGGAAGGAGTCTGCTCTGAGTTTCAAGTAACCAGAAATACTGTCTGGCATGGAGAAACTGGTAATACCTTGCTCAGTTAGTGGGTGCTCCTGGCCACAGAGGTGGCCTGCCCCAGGATCAGACACTGGCACACGCCCGTGGTTCCAGAGCTAACTGCTGATCTCTTCCCTTGTTAACCATTCACTTTTTAGGTAAAATAACTTTTACATTTGTACTATAACCACACTAAATACAGTTCTGAGTAAACAAAAATTGCCTTAGCGGTTTCAAATGTCTCTGGCTGGATTGCACATACGCTTTCCTTTAAAATTGAAATATTACTATTCAGAGAACACAAGAAACAAATAATTTACTTAGACTGTTTTATACATATATACATATATATGTATGTATACACACACACACACACACATGCTTATGATGTTTACAAAACATCATCCTGATAATTCTAGATTCACCAAGCTTTGGCGTCAGCAAAATCTAGTCTCTTTAGAAATGGCTTCTCTCTCACCATCATTTTGAGATACTGCTAACATTCCTTTTGAGCAGAGACCCCAAGTCTCTTGTTGAGGTTCTAGAGGCCCAGTAGCTCTCTGTAGAGGTTGAGCTGAACTGACCGGGAAGGACTTTGCCATTATTATCAGGGTGGGAAGGGGGCTGACAAACCCAGGTGGAGCTGGGGGGTTTCCGTGCAGGCTTCCGAGCGGGGAAGGAAGGGGCGTTCGTCTGCCAGGGCCACCAGAACAACAAAGTGCCATAGACTGGCTGGCGTAGACAGCTGAAATTAATTTTCTCACCGTTCTGGAGGCTAGCGTTCAAATTCGAGACCAAGGTGTCGGCAGGCCTGGTTTCTTCTGAGGCCTCTCTCCTTGGCTTGCAGGTGACTGTCTTCTCCCTATGTCTTCATGTGGTCCCTGTGGGCATGGGTATCCGTGTGTCCTAATGTCTTCCTCCTCCTCCTCCTCCTCCTCCTAAGGACACCGGTCAGATTGAATTAGGACCCTCCCTTATGACCTCATGTTAATATAATTACCTTTTTAATTTTTTTTAATGTTTATTTTTGAGAGAGAGCAAGAGAGAGACAGAGCATGAGTGGGGGAGGAGCAGAGAGAGAGGGAGACAGGATCCGAAGCAGGCTCCAGGCTCTGAGCTGTCGTCACGGAGCCCGATGTGGGGCTCGAACCCATGAACCAAGAGATCGTGACCTGAGCCGAAGTCAGATGCTTAACCGACTGAGCCACCCAGGTGCCCCATAATTACGTTTTTAAAGATCCTCTGTCCAAATGCAGTCACACTCTAAGGTACTGGGGTTGGGACTACACCATGTGAATTTGGGGGGTGATGGGACACAGTTCAGCCCATAACAGAAAGGTTCTCTGGAACCGTCCTGCAGGGGGAGGAGGGAGAGGAGTGTGAGCAGAGCCTGGCATGCAGGGAGAGAGCCCTGCGTGGAGGGGATGGGAGGCAGCTCTGCCTGTGGGCAAAGGCCCACTGTTGCCGATGGGCCTGTTGGGGTGGCTCTTGGCCAAGTGCCGTATTCAGAAAAGGTTCCAGTGTTCTGACTCCTGGTTTACGTTCTAGAGCCTGAGCCACCGTTGCCTCCTGATCTGATCATTTGGAACCCAGACTGTTCCTCTTCCAGTTCTTATTCTCGTGGGGTTTTGACCCTTGAGGTTCTGTCGGTTCACCAGGCTCCCTATTGCTCCTGCCTCTGCCTCCAGGATACAGCATTCTTTATGGCTTCACTTTTTCATCTTCCTTTTAAATAGCTAACTGTGTCAGAGATTTTACACTTTTCCTTAACCAGTTCAGCAAGTCTGGGGCAACTGTCTTTCGTGTTTTATGTACGTTTCTTTCTGCCGACCTCCTGAAAAAAATAAGACCTGTGAGAACTGATCTTATCTTTGGAGGGTGGGGCCTCCAAACCTGCATAACTCCCCAAGGTCTTGCCTGAAGCAGCCTTCTGCAGGGGTCCCTGGCACCCCCTCTCAGCCCCCAAGGTTCCAGAGCCCACCTTACAGCCCCTCCAACGGCCGTGACTCCATCGGCCACGCAAGAGGACCTCCACGGTGCCCCAGTCAGCCCCTGCAAGCAGGACGGAGCATCATGGAGCAGGACGGGAAGGAAGACCGTCCCAGTGAGGATTTGCACGCCCCAGTTACTCACCAGTGCTGCCACCACATTTGCTTTATCCCTGTGTGTAACTTCCCCGCCCCCCCCCCCAAACTACTTGAAAGGAAATTTGGCAACGCGTTATCAAAACGCAGGGGTATTTCTCCTTAGCAAGCATGATTCCCGAATATCACCCAATATGCAGTCCCTACCCTAGCTTCCATTTTGACCCCAGTAGGTCCTTTGTAGCTAGGTGGGTGTTTGCTTGTTTGAACTGGGATCTAATCAAGGCTAGCATTTAGTTTTTCTGTCTCTTGATAAATCTAAAACAGTGGTCCTCACGGGGTGGTCCTGGGACCAGCAGCATCACCCGAGAACGTGTTAGAAATGCACTTTTTACAAAAACCTGTTTCAGTCTATGGAAATGCAGACCCAGGCCTACTGAATGAGAAACTCTGATTCAGCCCGAGTTAGCAATTCATCACCACCATAACCCTGCCCCCCCCCCACACACACACACGTACACACAATTCTGATGTCCATTAAAGCCTAAGTACCACTGATCTCAGAAAATCCCTGTTCTCTTCTTTAGGACATTCTCTTTTTGAGACGATCAGGCCAGCTAGCTGTCTTGTAGAAGTTGCCACATCCTGTCTGCCTGCTGTTTTTCTCTGTAGTGCTGTGTAACTTGTTCCTCTATCCTACATCTTCCTGTTTAGTAAAGGTTAGATCTTCAGGCCCGATTAGAACGGAGTGTTTTGTTAAGACTACGTGAGTGTGAGCGGTGAGGCTGCGTCCTTCCTCTTGTATCACATCAGGAGGCCAGCGTCTGAGTGTTCCCAATTAGCGATGGGAGGTTTGATCCCTGCGTTAAAGTGACAATAGCCTACTTTCTCCATGACAGAGATGATGGGGAGGGGAGCGGTGTTCGGTAGTAATCTGGTGGGTGACTCTTCGGTGCTGTGCAAGCATCCCATTCCTCATCAACCTTCGACCTAGTGGTTTTTTTTTCTGCAGTTGTTGGGTACAGTGTGCTGTTTGCGTCAGGTCTAGTTGGTGTGGTTCAGATCTTCTGTCTCCCTTCTCGTTCTTTTGTTTGCCTGCTCCATCAGTTACCAAGAGAGATGAATTAAAATCTCCAGCTTTATTCATTTATTTATTTATTTAAAAGTAAGCTCTACACCCAACGTGGGGCTGGAACTCACGACCCCGAGATCAAGAGTCGCACGCTCCAGGGACGGAACCACCCAGACGCCCCTTCCTTCTTTTACTTTTGGCCTGCGTTCTGATGTTTAAATTTGTGTCTTGTAAATGGCACATAGCTGTTGTTTTTATCGAGTCTGACAGTATTTGTCTTTTAATAGTATGCTTTATCCCATTTTCATTTAATGCATCACTATGGTTAACAGCTTTGGTCTTTCTTTTCCTCCTTTTTTTCCTTCCTTTCAGATGACTTAAGCTTTCTTTTTTTTTTTTTTTTTTTGTATGTTTATTTTTGAGAGACAGACAGAGGGCAAGTGTGGGAGGGACAGAGAGAGAGAGAGAGAGAGAGAGAGAGAGGGAGGGAGACAGAGGATCCAAAGCAGGCTGCACGCTGACAGCAGAGAGCCCGAAGTGGGGCTTGAGCTCGTGAACCCCCGTGAGATCAGGACCTGAGCCGAAGTCGGATGCTCAGTTGACTGAGCCACCCAGATGCCCCCAGCATTTTTTTTATAACATTTTTTTCTCCATTAGATTTTGTAGTAATACGTTTTTATTCTTTAACCGCTAACATTTGACGTGCTCCAACATGTTATTGGGTTGGAAGTGGCAGGGTGGGGAAAGAGGGCTTGGAGTGTCTCTGGTGGAGTGCATCACCTCACTGTGAGGAGCCTTTCCAGCAGGGTCCACAGTCTGGCCCAAAGCCTAAACAGGCCTGAAAACCAGATCTCGTTGGCCCTTCCCTCACCGCTGGGACTCAAGTGCCACCCATGCCCACAGATGGTCCCTAGGTGGACACGCAGAGCCAGAACGCCAGCTGCTTCATTTATAGTGAGAAGTGTGCTCTGGCAGTGAACTTGGGCAGTCCTTCTCTCCCCGTGCTCGGCAGGCTCCTGGATGTTTGCTATGATCAGAAGGGTGGTGGGTGAGCTTGGACACGGGTAGCTGGTTAGAAGGTCTGAATGGACGTTGAATGATCTCAAGCTCTGGTGCCAGCTAAGTTGGACCCCACCGCCCTTGGGACAGGCTGGACATGCAGGCCAGGAGACCAAACACCCTGGCCGGTGCCTGGATGGACGCTGCCAGGGTCTGCTTTAGACCCTCCTTCCTGGCCCCTTCCTGGGGCAACACCAGATCCCTTAATGCTCAGTCCCTCTGCTTGGCCACCCTGCAGGAAATGTGCTTACCCCTCGTCTTAATCTAGCTGCCGGGGGGCTATCCGACCTCCTTGCTTCTGAATTTTTCTGGGAGCTACCTCATGCCCTCTCTTTCTCTTGCACTCCTGTGACACTACCTTAGCAGCAGCGTTGGTTGTGGGGAGAAGGTGTGAGATTGGGAAGAGAGACAGCTCAAGGGTTACAATTAAAAACATCAAAAAGAGGGGCGCCTGGGTGGCTCAGTCGGTTAAGCGTCCGACTTCGGCTCAGGTCACGATCTCACGATCTGTGAGTTCGAGCCCTGCTTCGGGCTCTGTGCTGACAGCTCAGGGCCTGGAGCCTGCTTCCGATTCTGTGTCTCCCTCTCTCTCTCTCTGCCCCTCCCCACTCACGTGTGCACGCGCTCGCTCTCTCTCTCTCAAAAATAAGTAAAACATTTTTTTAAAAAATGGAAAAGAGGGCCACATGGGCTTCCATGCCCCTTCCGCTGTTTTGGCGTGTGCAGTAGAGAACTCCCTATCTGACTGCCTTTGCTTCATGCAAATGGCATGTGAGTTCTTGAGAAACATGGGCATGACTTTCTCTTTCTCTTCTCAGTACCAGCCTGAGGTTCCACAGCCAGTGGGGGGTCAGATCCGGGACTGAACCAAGTCTGCCTGAGAGCCCCAGTCTCTCTATCCGTAAAGCTGGGTGACTTAGACCCTCCCTCGAGGGGCTGATGTGAGAATCAGACCCTCTTAGCATTTCCCACTTGAGACAGATGAGCTCCCGAGGAAGCCCCAGTTGTCACTCTTGTCCCCTTCTTGGATCTGCAGGCCCGTGTTAGGTTAAAGTAGTTTTTGGAAGGTCTACGCTGAGATCTGCCCCTGAAGGCTCCTGTGCCAGGAGTGGCCAGCCCAGTTGAGAGCTGGTCTGGAGCTGCCGGTGGTAGGAGGGTTCCGGAGGTGGATCCAGGGGTCCCTGGCCGGGAGGAGAGAGCCTGAAAGCTGCCTTGGCTGCCACCACTACAGAGGGATGGTTCCTGGCCACTCTCTGATCTGGCCCCTGGGAATGGGGACATGGCGGTCTGTCCTGTCTTCTTGGCTTTGGCCTCCCCCACCTGTGTGGGCAGCTTGGGCTACAGAGCTTTTATCTGACAGTATGCAGTCAGTCCCCAGGGCTGGCCAAGAAGGGCGATAAATGAACTCTAATAGCTTGGTGGCCTGGTGCCCCCATGCCTGCCCTTGACCTTGTTGGGGATGAGCTGGGGCCTCGTATCTGAGCCGTTATTTCTGTTCAGAAGTTGAGGCTTAGGCACCAGCCTTGCTGCGTGGATACTCCCCTCCCCCTTTATTCCCACCCTTGCCCCTTGACTGGCATCTGAGTAACCCTTTGTTGAGCCAGAATCTTATCAGCCGCTGATGAACACCGGCCTCCCTCCGGCAGAGCCAGGCCTGGCTTCAGTGCGGGCGTTGGCAGCCACAGGCAGGAGGTGGGCACAGCCTGGATTGCTTACTAATCTCTGCTGCTGCCATGCCTGATGGGTGGCTGAGCCGCAGTGGGGGGTAGGGGATCCCAGTCCAGGTAAGCCCACCCCTTCCCTCTGGACCTGGGGGCATCGGCATCTACAAGTTGGCTTCTTAATCTTTTGCCTGTGGGGCCCAGTGAGAGCTCGAGCAGGCCTGTCACTTCCCAGGCCGTGGGCTGGCTGGGATTATGAGGAGGGATTTCATCCCCGGCCCAGCCCCACTGCACGAGGCTTGGTTTGTGTCCACCCCCCGCCCAGTGCCTTCCTGCAGTGGGGTTCCACGTGTGCCCGCTGGTGCCT
This sequence comes from Herpailurus yagouaroundi, assembly GCF_014898765.1. Taxonomy (NCBI): domain Eukaryota; kingdom Metazoa; phylum Chordata; class Mammalia; order Carnivora; family Felidae; genus Herpailurus; species Herpailurus yagouaroundi. The sequence continues at coordinate 5,168,639 of NW_024412446.1, read as the reverse complement.
GGCTGCGAGGGAAGCTGGGAGGTGCCCGCTCAAGCTATTTTTACCCAGCCCTGTCCCCACGGAGCTGTTCTTTGGCTCTAAGTTACTGCCTGGCGAGCAGAGCCCCTGCCGGGGCTGGGGGTGGATGTGCCCCAGCCTCCTGGACTCCCTTGCCTGCGCAGTGTCTCATCCTAACGCGTGTTAAAGCATGTAATTAATGTGCAGAGAGACCTTCCAAGAGCATACACAGAAGATGGCCTTGGGGGTGGGAGGGAGGGCGCAGAAAGAAAGAGGCACCTGCAGGTCAGGCTTCCAGAAGCCGAACCCAGCCTGCCTCCACTCAGTGTGCCCCTGGGGGTCAAAGCGATAGGCTCCTGGGGCTGCACGAGCCAACAGGGGCACCCCTGCTTGTCTCCTCTCAACCAGAATAGCTCAGATTTGTTGATCATCTTCCGTGTGTGCCGAGCACACGTCCTAACTCATTTCCTGATCATCGTGAACTCCGTCAGTAGACGAGGAAACTGAGGCACCGAGAAGTAAACCTAAGGTTGCAGAACTTAGTGGTGGAGCCGAGGTTTGAACCCAGTCGGTCCACCTCCAGAGCTCGTTCCCAGTGCCACTCTGCCCGCTCTCTTCTTTGCCACGATCCCGGCACCCGTGAGGTACGAGGCATCGTTCTGCGTTCTCTATGGCGATCCTGCCGGGCAGGCATTTCTACCCGTCTGTAGATGAGGCTCAGAAGTCGAACAACTTCTCCAGGGTCACACGGCCGGCCAGTGGCCAAGTCGGATGGGCACCCACGCCTCGAGGTCACCGTGGGTGGGCTCTCCCCAGCTCACTGTTCTGCAGGGCAGTTCGTTTCCCCAAATACTTGTTAATTGCCTGCCATGTGCTCGCTGCGGTGCTGCCTGTTGGGGGTTCAGGTGCTCTCATCCCCACGGTTACTACCATAGGGACCCTTCTTACAGGGAGTGTGGGTGGGGCCTCTCGGGCCCGTGCCCTCCGTGCACTAGCCGCCAGGAGAATGGAGTAGTGATGTGTGTGGCTTGGAGGGAGCATCCCCTGAGGGCCGGGTGGGTGACGGGCAGGACCAAACGACGTCATCATGTCCAGGCCCTGCCGCGCCGCCTTCTGGAAGTGTGGACGGTGGGCACCGGAGGCCCCTCTGAGGCGGGGATGCCCTCTCCCGCCGTCGGTCCTTTTCACCAGCTGTTGAATTCGGCCTGGGCCGACTTCCTACAGAGGAAGGGGTGACTTCAGGGCCTGCTGCTGCCACTGGAGAGGGGCCCCACAGGCAGGCTGGGTGCCTCCCGGCTCCCACTTCCAGCCAGGGGCCAGCTGCATCCAGTCCCAGCTAGAGACGGGGTGGGGACGCCGAGGGGGACACTGGTGATACCGACCTGCCCTGCCAAAGCAGCTGCCTAGGGCATGTTTTCCCAGCCTCCGGCCTCTCCTATCTCTCCAGAAACCCCTGGTTTTGGGTAAATCCCCAGACCCAGCTTCTTGAGGAGGGCATACTGCCTAGTCTCCAAGCCAGTGAGGGGTTACACCTTCTAGCACCTGCTCCTGCTTTGCCTCTCTTCCTGAGGTGTTCGGGATCAGAGCAGGCTGTCCCCACTTCCAGGGGCAGCCCTCCCAGGCCCGGTGCTATACCTAGCCCTTCCCCAGAGGGCCCAGAGGAAGGGGAGCAGGGTCAGGATGTTCCCAGGGGAGTAGCAGGGGTGACACGGCCCCTTTTGTCCGGGACAGATGCCAAACCAGTACTGTCCCAGACCAACCAGGGTATAGCTTTTCTGAGAGCTTGTCTTTATGTTTCTTGAATTTAGAAGAAAGCTACTAGAAATGGTTTTGAGGTTCTAGAAATCGTAACTTGCCTTGGGCAAACAGTGAAAAGGTGTCAGCGTGGGGAGGCAGCTGATTTTACAAGGCTGGCATGTTGAGAGAGCGCATGTGGCGAGGGGTGGCTGAGGGCCCTGACGTGGCATGTCAGGAGCCTGGCTTCGGGTCACAGCAGGGCCTCCTGCAGCGGGGAAGCTCCAGGGCAGCCCCCTCGCTCGCTGAGCCTCACCTTCCCCATGCGTCAGGCTAAGCCTGTAAATCCTCCATCCCTGCCCCTCTGCACCTCCTGGAGCTCTCCCGGGGCTGTCGTCCGAGCCGGACGGGGGTATGTGTGGGAGACAGACCAGATCCTTCGACAAGTGCAAAAGGCCAGACAGATGTGGACTCTGCTCGATCAGAGGGTAAAACTATGCCTGAGGAAGTGGTGGCCTTATTGGGAGGGAGTGACCTCTGTGGGGGCCTCAAAGCCGCCTCCTGCCCCACCTGTGGCTGAGACAGGCCCCTCTTTTCTCTTGGCCCAGCTGTCAGGAGGGGGAATGTTGCTCTGGGACATCAGGTGGGAGGAGGCCGTGGTCCGCACTTCCGTGTGGTGAGTTGGGTGCCTCTGGGCAGAGTGCCTGGCAGAAACTGGGCCTCCGTATCTCCATGTCCAAGGGGACAAACATGAGTTAGCCAGAGGCCAAGCCGGACGCCTGAGGAGCATGGCTCCCGGTCTCTACTAGGTGCCCTGCCTGCCTCAAGCCTCTGCTCGGTGGGCAGCAGCCTCCTCAGGACCCCTGCTGACGGGGCTATGAGGACAGCATGGGCACTGGCGGCTCCCGGTCCAGTCCTGCCCTGCCCCTCTCTCCGGCGGGGCCCCGGGTAAGTCACCTCACGTATGAGAGGGGAAAGGAGACCCAACTCCTAGGGCTGTGAGGACCGGAAGTGGCCGAGGACTCCTGTGAGCCCCAAGGCAGGCGTTCCCAGCGAGTGCCAACCCTCCCCTGCCCTTATGGCTGGGAAGGCAGAAAGCTCGCAGGTGAGGGAACAGAGCACGGCCCTCCTCGGTGAGCCGTCTCCCTCCTGCCTGGCGTCTCTCCCAGTTTCCCCGCGCTGAGCCGAGGAGTCTCCTGCTGTGGGTCGGAAGTGGGCAGCACGTGGGGGCTGCAGCAGGTGGAATGCCTGGGCTTCATAATTACTGATCTGTCCCTACGTGAGACTGAAGCTCTAGGAGCGTGGGTTGCATGACCGATAGATGGAACCGAGCGTGTGGTGGTCAGAGGTAGGTGGGGCGACCTCCGCCTCCTGGCCTAGAAGACTCCTGGCAGGTGACTCTCTGAGCCTCCATGTCGTCGTTGGTAAAGTGGGGCTAAGAATCGCTGTTCTGAAGAGCTGTCCTAAGCCCACATAAGATTACGTATTCACTGTCCGCTCTGCCTCCGGAACTTGGTGGCTGCTCGGGAAACGTTGGCTTCCCTTTGTTTCTGCTGGGATGCAGCCTCGGGCTTGTGGACGGAGAGCTTGCTTCGGGTGCAGGATCCGACGCGGTCGGGAGCCCTGTGGGATTGGGTTGGTGACATTCAGGTGGAAAGGGCCGTGTGAACACGAGGGTAGTTTTAATGACGCAGCCCCTCGGCCTCCACAGCCGGGGGGCCTCCCTGTCTGGTGCCGGCTTTATTAGTGCAGCCGGTGCTCCGCCCGAGTCCTGGGACAGGCGGGAGCCAGGCTCATTAACTGCCATCTATTCTTGGGCCAGGGTGTCTACAGCAGCAGGTGACGGCACACTTCTCAGTGGGCACAGCCAAGCCTGCCGCTGACCACCTTCCTTGGATGTCCCCAATCCTGTTCTTGTCTGGGGTGCCTGGGGGCTTTTCACAGCCTCTGTTACTGTTCCCCTGGCTGCAGTCCCGGGGCCGCAGGGAGCACCTTCAACGCGGGCCACGCGGAAGATCCTTGGGAGCAGTTTGACCTCTCGGACAGGAGCAGGTGGAAGCAGTGCCCCCTCAGAGGCGGCAGCCCCGAGGGTGGTTTGCGGAGCGCTGCCTCTCAGAACGGAGCCAGAGCTCATAACCTAGAAGGTGATTTTGGCAAAAGTTCAGGCGGGTCTTTATCTCGTGCTGGCGTGGTGCTGGGCGGCGTGCTAGGCACCGGGGACCCACCCCTGCTCGGAACTGAAGGGCTCTGTGTCCTTGCTCCTCAGCACGGCCGCGGCAGGGCCAAGGCACGCTGTCCTTCCCCGGCTGGTGCCACGTTGAGGTCCTACCCCGTGACACAGTGATCCTGTAGGATTCCACGGTCATTCTCAGTTTACCGAGAGAAGCGAGGTTCACGGAGGTGATCTGACTGCCCAGAGTCCTGGAGGGCAGGTTCCGTGGTGCGTGGATATCCCTCTACCCCGCTGCATCAAACTCCACTTGGTCGGGGTCGTCGTTCTTGGTAGCCGTTCATTGTGGCTGTGCCCTTAACTCAGTCACGAAGCCATCTGGCTCCTTGTGCAGGCTGTGATGGGGACCCCGACGAGCAAGCTGTCCAGGTGTCCTGAGCAATGTAGCCAGCCCAGCTGTGGCTCTTCTTCACAGATGGCTGTCCCCAGTGGTGCTGGCTCCTCACTGGGCTCTCATGAGGCAGCTGCTGTGAGGGGCCCAAGATGAATCACCTGCCGGGTATTCTTATTCTCAAGGTCCTGAGGTCTGGACCTGCCTGTGTCCCAGTCCCTGCCATCCCTGGCCCTGCCGACATCCTCGCGGTCTGATGAGGCACACTGAGCCCCGGGGAGCCAGCCTCCCTCACTTTGTCCTCTGTCTTTCCCAGGGCAGCGAGGTGCCAGGCCCTACCTTTGCTGATGGCGAGCTCCTCCCCAGGGACCCCAGCTTCTTTCCCGAGGACGAGGAGGAGGCTATGACGCTGGCCCCACCTGAGGGCCCCCCGGAGTCAGACATGGACAGCCCCATGGAGAGCATGCAGAGCCTGGAGGGGTCAGTTGGGAGTCCTGCCGAGGAGAAGGACGGAGGGCTCGGGGGCCTGTTCCTGCCGGAGGACAAGTGAGTTAAAACTGTCTGGAGCGCCACATACAGGAAGGTGGTGGTCATGGCCAACCCAGAGATTTGGAGAGGGAGGAGAGGGGTTCTAGTATCAGTTGAACCATATGAAATTGTCAATTCTTAATCATTTTTGACCTTCAAAAAAAAAAAAAAGCAATTTCCTATACATTTTCGCAGGGCAGAGCTTCTCAGGCTCCAGTGGCTCTGGGAGTCAGGCTGTTCTCGGTGGGGTCTTTGGAGTAGTTCATCCATTTTGCTTCCTGGGAGCAGTGTGACAGCCGTACTGTGACCAGCCACCAAGGACAGCTGGTCAGGGACCACAGACCCATTGTCCTTTTGGCTGACCATTTGCCACTTGATCGTACACATTGTTCTTTGGGACCAGTCGCCAGGAGGTGGCCGGCAGGGGACACTGAGGGTTTTAATAAAATGTATAGGAGAAAGAGCTGGAATGTGATGAATCCATCCCAAGGTGCTGAGGAGCCTGAGGGCAGATGAATGAGTTCAACAACAACAGGGTGGCGGTACCAGCAGACTTGCTCGTTAGTGCCCTGTCATCAACACTGTGATTCTCAGAGACCAGGACTGCTCAAGGGCACGGTGGGAGAATTACGGCCTTACCCACTTCCCTGCTTCTTGTCCCCAGTTCAAGTTGCCCAGTTTTGAGCTCAGAGGCTCAGTACGTCAGAGAAACCCTCATTTCTGAGTAGCAATACGTAGACCTGACCTCACAACCACTGACGGGAAGACCTGTTTCGGCAGGTGACAAGCAGTGCTCGGTTCTCAGGTTGTGGACAGGGCTCAGCCAGCCCTGGACACTGTCACAGGCCACACCGGGGGTCACCCATGAGAGGCCTAGGGTCTCCGACCCATGTTCTCTGCAGTGAGTCCCTTCTATAAACTGGGAGAAGCGCCTCATCTAGTAGCTCGTTGTTACTTATTTTAAAACTTCCGTTTCTTACTAGAATGCAACCCAATTAAACAGAGCTTGGAAAAGGTAGGAAAGGAAGAATGGCAGGGGGTGGGGGGAGTAACTCACTTACAGTCCTACCACCCAAACCCAAGCTCTGTTACCATGTAAATACTTTTATGTCCTAGTTTTCCTTATTTTGTATCAACCTTTCCTTTCTGTATTTAAATTTTATATCCAACTTTATATTAGTTTTTCCCATATTATTGCTAGTATTTTTTGCAGACCTTTCAACAATTAGATAACCCATAATTTGATATTTACTAATATATATTATAATTTTACAACTGTAACTTAATCATTTAATTAGCTAATATTAGCAATATAGAATATATAATTTTATATTATACATCTACTATAACTTAAAAAATTTTTTTTTTAACACTTGTTTATTTTTTGAGAGACAGAGACAGAGCATGAACGGGGAAGGAGCAGAGAGAGAGGGAGACACAGAATCTGAAGCAGGCTCGCAGGGCTCAAATTCCCAAACTGTGAGATCGTGACCTGAGCCAACGTGGGACGCTTAACCGACTAAGCCACCCAGGAGGCCCCATATACTATGACTTACTATAACTTATTCTAATTTGATGTAGGGAAACCATTCAGTTGTAAGCAATGTTTTGTTGCTGTAGAGAAGCATCGGTTTGCGCATCTCTTGTGCAGAAGCTGTTTCTGTGGTGAGACACTTCCCTTAGGATGAGGTCCCCAAAGTGCACTTGCCAGGTCAGAAAGCACACACTCAGGCTTCTGATCTCTGTGGCACCAGTTGACCTCCAGGAAGGTGGTTGGTTTCCCCGGCACAGGCAGTGGACGGGGCTGTGTTAACAGACAGCCCTTCTGTAACACCCAGGTCCCTGGGCCATGCACCATCCATGACCACATCGGACCTCTCCACACACTCCACCACCTCGCTTATCAGCAATGAGGAGCAGTTTGAAGACTATGGAGAGGGGGACGACGTGGACTGTGCCCCCAGCAGCCCCTGCCCCGATGACGAGACCAGGACCAACGTTTACTCGGACCTGGGATCTTCAGTGTCTTCCAGGTGGCCCTGTGGTCTGGAATGGCAATTTGGGGCCCGGGAAAAGCGGCCGGACCAACCAAACCTCATCCCAGGGCGGGTCAGAGGGCAGAGTCCTAAGCTCCCTGGGGTCAGCTTCTGGAGCTTGGGGGTGCTGCCTTTGCACCCTGATTGGAGATTCTAGAATTCCTCCCGCCTCCTTCTGGCTTGGGGAAGAAATAGAATTAGCCCACCTGGGAGGCTGCAGACTCAGGGGTGTGTGCTGTCTTGCTTCCTAGAACCTTGGTGTCGAAAGGTCCTTCTAAGTGACCTACTGTGATACCTTCCCCCACACCTAGTCATTACTCACTCTGATGTTAGCTCTCCATCGCCTTGTCTGTGAAATGGGTACTGTTCATTGGCCTTTCCTCTGAGAGTATCGAGGGAGGGAGGATCTGTTGCTGTATTTCCACTCCCTCTGCCCCTAAGCGCACGCACAAAAGGTTCCCCGGCATTGGGGAACCCAGTCAAGTAAGGATGGGGTAGGGCACCAGACTGGACAGCAGAGGTTGATTTCTGTCTCCCGAATCAGTGCGGGGCAGACACCCAGGAAAATGCGGCACGCCTACAACAGCGAATTGCTGGATGTTTACTGCTCTCAGTGCTGTAAGAAGATCAACCTGCTGAATGACCTGGAAGCCCGACTGAAAAACCTGAAGGCCAACAGGTGAGGCCCTCGGGACCCAGCAGAGGGATGGGAGGCCAGGGCTGGGGGTGGGGGGGTGGGTCCAGAGGGGGAAGCGGCAGGCAAGGCGGCCCCACTCTGTCTTGGCAAGTGAGGGCCCTGTCAGGGTGGGATTGATCTTAGGGGGCTTGCATTTTTCTGCAAGAGGAAACTCAGGGTGCTTCTGCTGAGGACCGAGCTGATTAGTGAATTCCCTGCAGCGGGCGGGACAAAGCCCTGTAGTGCACCTACTGGTATCTTGCAGCCAAGGCAGAGTAAGGAGTGGACTAGAGCCCCCTCTGTTCAATGACTGTTTTCTCTCTCTCTCTCTCTCCCTCCTGCACCCCCACCCCTGCAGCCCTAACCGGAAGATCTCTAGCACGGCCTTTGGACGGTAAGACCCCCCACCTGGGGAGGAGGGGTGGAATACTGTCTCCCTTTCCGTTCGGGCAGCCCAGACCCAGCCAGTGCCCAGTGCCCTGTGCGTGCCCAATGCACAGAGGGAAACAGAGACCCCCAGGAGTGCAGGCAGAGCAACCAGACCTCTACTTCTGACAGGGAGGGGCCGCCCTTGCCCCTTGTGGCAGTGGAGCAGTCGGCCTCTCCAAACCCTTAGCTGTTTCCGCTCCAGGCAGGTGCACCAGGGAGGCCCCGAGAGACCCGGCGCGTCTCACGGCTGTTGGTGCCCTGCCCCACACCCTGGAGCCGGCAGCTGTGCCAGCAGATCCTGGGGATCCCGCTGACCGAGACTGGGCACGAGTGTGCCCTGTTGGAGCTGGTCACTTTGCTCCCGGTTAAATCCTCCCAGCTAACTTCCTGGGACTTCCAAGCTCCCGCTCTGGATCTCGGGATCCGGGTTCTCATGCACGCTGGCCCGGGTCCACTCCCAGGGCCCTGGGAGCTGCCAGCAAGCGCCCAGACTCTGGCTCGAGAGCAGGAGTGGGACGGGACAGGCCCTGGGTAGAGACCTGGCTGCTGCCCGGCAGGGAGCGGGAAGGGGGAGCCTCACCGTGGTAGCTGGGTTTGCCTCCGGCAAGTCTTTACCCATGTGCAGACCCACCCAACCCCCTGCCCTGCACAGTCTGGGTGGGTCTCCTTCCCGTTCCCAGGGTCCCAGAGATGCATCGGGAGCCGGTTTGGTGGAGGAATTGAGTCTTGCTGGGTGGCCTCAGGAGGCCAGGACCCTCTGCCAGGACGGTGGAGCCAGTCTACCTGCAGTGGCTGGTTTTGCAGCTGGAGGGAGGTGGTCGGGGGCTCATGTGCCCACTCTGGTCACTGGGTAGTTACTGGCTCGAACACCGGCACGAAAAGGGTGCTGAGGCAGCAGGCCGGAGCCGTGATGGATTGCCAGGGACTCTGGAGGGGTGTAGCGGCCCCTCCGCTGGCCTCTGAGCTGTGTGACCTCTTGAGTTCAGAGGTCAGGCAACTCTTCTCCCCTGACTGGGTGAGGACAGCCTCCTTGGAGGGGTCCCTGGCCTTCTCCCCAAGATACTGGGTGCTCTCAGCCCACAGCCCAGTGTGGACCCCAGGCCCTGGAGGGCTGGCCTCTGCAGCTGCCTCCCCCCTCCTCCCTCCCCCCTCCCCCACAGGCAGCTCATGCACAGCAGCAACTTCAGTAGCAGTGATGGTAGCACTGAGGACCTGTTCCGAGACAGCATTGACTCCTGTGACAACGACATCACGGAGAAGGTGGGTCCTGAGTGGGTGGAGGACAGGCTTAATGTGTGCGTGCTCCCCGGGGGTCGTGGGGAGCCCCCCAGCAGCTATCTGGGGACTCGGGAGACAGAGACCCTGTCCTTGCCCAGGAGTTGGGGGTAGGTTGCCCCGATAATGCGGACACGTACGCTTGGGGACCCTCACGCTCACTAAACATGGCTTCTGTCCCACGGTCTCTAGCTTCTCGGTCCTGTGGACTCCGAGGTTTCCTCCACCCCCACCTCTGCCTCCCTCTTGCAGGTGAGCTTCCTGGAAAAAAAAGTGACAGAGCTGGAGAATGACAGCCTGACCAATGGGGACCTGAAGAGCAAGCTGAAGCAGGAGAACACACAGCTCGTGCACAGGTCGGGGGCTGGGGGGCTGGGGGGCTGGGGCCCCGGCCGTGACTCGGGAACGGGCTTGGGGAGGGCCCTGAGAAAAGCTGGGGGAGGTGAACTGCACATCTTGTCCTTCCTCTCCGAGAGGCTGTGATGTGTCAGCCCCTTGCTACATGGCTGTGCCCATGCAGGACGCACAGGAGGACTGGTCTCTGGGGACTCAGAAATAGGTTGGAGCTTGACCTTGACCCCCATGTCTGCAGCCCCAGGGTGGGTGTAAGGCAGGAGTTGGGATCCACTCCCGTATTTCTCTGTCCTACACTGATGAGAGTCTGACACCCCCCCGCCCCCCACCCCGTTTCTGGGGACAAGCTCCGCAGAGAGAGACACTGGTGTGGAGTTGGGCTCGCACGTGCTGCTAGCGGAAGGGTCCGGGCATCACTGCCCCTCCTCCCGATGGGGGCCCGCTGACTCTGACTGCAGTGAGGTAGTGCATGTAGCATGTAGTTGTCCTCACGGGGTGGCATGAGATTTGGTAAACTGATCCCCGCCCAGGGTCTGGCCCTCAACCTTGTAGGGCCCAAAGATGGGTTCTGGAACACCCCAGAAGGGTAGCCCCCTGGAGGGACTGTTCCCAGTGAAACGTGCCCAGACTGTTAGGCCAGCTAGGCTGCCAGTGGTGGGGTTAGAGCGTGCCCGGTGGGACCTGGCCCCTTCCTGGGTCTTGAATGTTCGGGGCCCCTATCCAAGGACATGCGTGGTTTTGGAGTCAAGGTGCCCAGTAGCTGAATTCCTGGTCAGAGGGATAGGGACCAGGGAGGAGGAGAGCGGGAAGAGAAGCCAAGGCCCGAGGGCTGCTTCACGCAGCCGTGCCGAGGCCTGCCGTCCCTCCCCGCGCCTGGCTGGGAATGCCGCCTTCTCTGTGCAGCCCCGCTCCCCTCTGGGCCGACCGCCAGGCGCCCCCCTCCCCACCCTCGCCCCGTGGCGCGCGTCTCCTTACATGCTGTGGCATCCGCATTCATCTGTCACGGAAGCTGCTGACCCACAGGTCTGGCAAACACATCGCCACTTCCCGCAGCAGGGCTACGACGGAGCCAGGGTCTCGGGGCCTCCCGTAGCCAGGGGCGGGGGCGGGGTGGGAAGACACCAAGAGAGCTGGCCCTGGACTGGGGCGCGCGCCCCTCTGTCTCCTCAGGGTGCACGAGCTGGAGGAGATGGTGAAAGATCAGGAGACCATGGCCGAGCAGGCCCTGGAGGAGGAGGCGCGGCGGCACCGCGAGGCCTACGGCAAGCTGGAGAGAGAGAAGAGCACGGAGATCGAGCTGCTCAACACCAGGTGGGCGCCTGCTGGGGACGGGGCCGCCTCGGAGGCGCCCTCCACTCCTGGTCCAGGCCCGTGGGACAGGCACCGTCCCCGTGGTATGGATCGGAAAACAGCCTGAAGAAAAGCCCCCTGTTGTAACAGTTCTCCTCTTGATACCTGAACACCTGGACATGCTTGCTGGGAAGTATATAAAAGAACCTTCTGGTAGCATTATTTCTACTAGGTACAACTGGAGACAGCTCACAAGTCTGTCAACAAGAGGATAGGTTAAAAAACTGTGGTCTTGCCCCTATTCCTGGGTTGGGTATAATGTCCGGGCTCGGAGCTCCCCCTGCTGTCAGAGTCTCCTTGACCTCGAACACCTGGGTGCACTGACCCTGGGCCCCTGGGGCCAACGTAAATGGAAAGGCAGGGCCCGGTTTCTTTTGGGCTTCTGGGCCGCAGGTATAGCTGCTGGAACCTGAGGCCGGTAGGGAGAGGAGTATTGACCTGGGAATCTGGGTTGTTTACCCTTTAGCTCCAGGACTTTGGACATCCTGTGTCTTTTTCTGGGCCTCAGTTTCCCCATCTGTCAGTCCTCCCTCCCAGCCCCACAGAATGACCGTGAAGGCAGGTGGGTTGCTGCACATCAGAACAGTACACACAGGTGAAGACTGTGGTGTCCCAGGGCTGCCCTCCCTAATGACCCAGGCCAGGGAGGCCACTGGGAAGCTACCTAGGCCCCTGGCAGAGAGAGCAGTGGAGCCATCACTCTAGGAAGGAAGTAACAAGCGTGAAGGAGAGGGAATGTTCGGCAGGAATCGGTGGCAGAAATGACCCTGTGCTGTTCCGGTGCCACTGACCGCCCAACTCACCTGCCCTCTTCTCAGGTCATTTAAAACGACCTGGGTACCTGGGCTGTGTCTCCTCATGGGATCCTGTTAGGACAGCCCCCTCTGGACACTAACACAGAGGACAATGACCTGTGGATGTCACAGGCAGCTGCGGGGAAGGCCGAGCGAGGAGCCTGGGAGAGACGCTGGGGGGAGAAAGAAAAGCAAACGCTGTCATTGCTTTCCAAGCGGGAGGGACCTGCCACCACCAGCCACAGGAGGACCTGCTCTTTGTTTAGCAGAAAAACGTCCTCCGTGTTGTTTCAGGCTGTAAGGAGCATGTGAAAAAGAATCCTATGTTCTTATTCACAAATGAGTGTTTCCTTTTATCACAAACAGAAGGATGGTAATTCGGTGTCCTTCCCAGTTTGCCTTGGATGACAGGAAGCTCGAAGCTGTATTACCCATCTGGAACAACTAGTCATATTCTCCCTGTCTCTCTCTTGCTTTCTGGTATCTTCCCTCCTCCAGGAAGCAGAGAATCGCTGTAGACTGTCCATCCGTTGTAAGATAACCTCCGTTTCTGACATGTTTGTCTTTCTCCTTTTCCCAGGGTGCAGCAGTTAGAGGAGGAAAACACCGAGCTCAGAACAACAGTGACCCGGCTCAAGTCACAAACAGAGAAGCTGGATGAGGTGAGCAGCAGGCCTCGGAGTGTCCCTCAGATTCCGATCTTGAGCTGAAGCCACAGAGGCGGTGTTGGCCACAAAGGCCTCTAGTTGCTAGTTTGCCCTAACAACAACAACAACAAAATAAAATATGAATAGTAATTTGTCTTCCTATGTTTCTGATTTTCCAAACTTTTTTTACAGTGAATATAATTTTTTATATAATGGGGGGAAGTAATAATAAAAAAGAGAGAAGGAGGTTAGCTTGTGTTTGGCCGCACCTTTGATTCAGGTTTCATCTGGCACCATCGAAGGGCTTCAGAGGCCTGTGTTTCTAGAATCCTAAGGGACCCGGCTGTTTCTTTAAGCCGTGACTCGAGGGTTGTGTTCAGGGGGGCTGGTCGGACTGCCCGCCTGTCCAGGTGGCTGACCCAGAGCCCCCCGACGTCCCTGGGGTGTAGTGAGCCTCTCTGGGCACCGTCCTCCCTGACCCAGTCCCCCGATCCAGGAGCGGCAGCGCATGTGTGACCGGCTGGAGGACACCAGCCTGCGGCTCAAAGATGAGACGGACCTGTACAAGCGCGTGACGGACAAGCTGCGGCAGAACCGCCTTGAGTTCCAAAAGGAACGGGAGGCGACGCAGGAGGTGGGTCCCAGGCCGGAGGGCACCGGGCACCGGGGCTCCCTCCCGTGGCCGCGCTCCCGCCAACCAGCCCCTCCCCCACGCAGCTCATCGAGGACTTGCGGAAGGAGCTAGAGCACCTGCAGATGTACAAGCTGGACTGCGAGCGGCCAGGCCGGGGACGCAGCTCGTCCTCTGGCCTGGGCGAGTTCAACGCCAGGGCCCGCGAGGTGGAGCTGGAGCATGAGGTCAAGCGGCTCAAGCAGGTGGGCCCCGCCGGACGGGTCTCCCGCACGGGGCCCCAAGCTGCAGCGGCACCTTCCCACACCCCTTCCTGTCTGCTCCTCTCAACGTCCCTGCCCGGTGGGGCTGCCCGTCCCCACCCCACAGCTCAGGCAAGGCAGCTCACCTCTAGGCCACACTTGATGCGGATCCCGGGGTCTCTCCTTGGAGTCCACACAAAGAAGCAGACCCCACTCTGCTGTCCTTGCCGATGGAGTGGAGGAGGAGACTATCCAGCCATGGATGAGGGTCTGCTGTGTTGGGTCCTCCCAGAAGCAGACCCGGATCCCAAGGTTCCATTTCAAATGGTTCCCGGGAGCACTCCCATGATGGGGGAGTTGGGGGAAGTGGGATCAGGAGGGGCAGGGACCAAGGGAGGGTGTGATGGTGAGTGAAGCCCCCTGTTCAGCCCAGCCCGACATTCAGGGGTGGGAAACCGCTCTAGAAAGTCTACTCCTGCTGGCTTCACCAGCATCCCACAGCGATCCGAAAACCCCAGCCCTTTCTCATGCATGAGGGCACCAAGTCCCAGGTGTGCGGTTAGTTAGGAGACTTTAGGCAAAAGCTAGCACGTGGTACTGGCACGTGGGGTCTGGGCAGGGCCCTGTGAGGCCACCTGTACTCAGGAAGAGTTCCCACAGAGCAGGATTCCTGAACCTCGCTACAGGAGGAGACTGGATCCAGCCTTGCAGCCCGGAGACCCCAAAGTATCAGGAGCTCCTCTTCTGGCTCACTCACCCCAGGGAGGAAAGCATGGCCAGGAGCCCTGCCCTTATCTGGAAACTTCGTTCCCCTGAGTGGGCCCATAACTCTTCCTCAGGACCCCGTGACCACCCAGGACCCAGCCCTTCCCCCGAAGCCTGGCAGAGGCCACATCACCTATGGGTGTCTTTGAGCTGGCCTGACACACACCTGAGAGGAGGGTCCCGGTGGCAGTCAGGAGACCGTGAATGCAAAGAAATGGGTTCTGCTGGGTTCTGGATGCTTCTGGCAGCTGACGTTGCCTTTGTCCCACTCCACAGGAGAATCATAAGCTGCGGGACCAGAATGACGACTTGAATGGACAGATCTTGAGCCTCAGCCTCTATGAAGCAAAGAACCTCTTTGCCACCCAGACCAAAGCCCAGTCTCTGGCCGCAGAAATAGACACGGCCTCTCGCGATGAGGTAATGTGCCCTCTCATTCTTGCTTGGGAGCCTCGGCCGCTCCTCTGCAAGTCCTGTCCCGCACCCGTGTGCTGTGATGAGAAGTCCCAGGCTACCCCGAGCAGGGGAAGCAGACCAGGGCCCGTGAGGGTCCCCGTCTGCAGCCACCTGAGTGACCGTGCAGAGCACTGAGGGAGTTAGAGCAGTTCTGACTTCCTGCGTGTGCTGGGGAGGAAGCTCTGGGAACAGAGTGGAGTTTGAGTCTTTGCTCTACCAGAAACATGCCAAAATGGCCGGCTGATCAACATGTCTCTGTCAGCCCGTAGTGCAGGAGAAGCTAGAACCCCTCTGCCTCAAGCCAAGAGGGGAAAGACACTAGCGTTTCTTGAGCACCTGATTGTAGTGTGTCTTCATCTTCTGACAACTCAGAGGCTTCCTGGACATTTCCATGTTACAGATTGGGAGGCTAGGACACAAGATCACCCAACTTGTGGAGGGAGAAGGACCCAGGTCTCCAGAACCAAAGTCCGTTCTGCCCCACCACCCCACACCAGGCTGTGCTTCTAAAAGATCAGGCCTCCAAAATACCCTGGTTACATTTGAACATGAATCATAAGACAGTCACTGAACCCTTTATCCTGTGCTTAGGACACAGAGCTAAGTGCTGACCCCTAGCCTCGGGGGACTCCCAGGTGAGCTGGTTACCAGCCTCCAGTCTGGGGGCAGAGGTGGCATTTCAGTGACCTAAAGGACACATCGGGAATGGACCTGCACAGGGGCAATGGCAGGGTCGGGGTGATGAGGGGACCGTTTCAGGTAGAGGAAACAGCTAGAAGCCTTACAAGTCTTAGGGCCCTGGGACTCTGGATGTCATTCTTGATTGCAAATGCCTTTAGCCAGTGTTTTCAGCCTGTACCGAGCTGTTGCTCATACTTGGGTCCCTCCACAGACCAGTTGGATCAGAATCCCTGGGGGAGGGGCCTGGGCATCAGCATATCTCACACACCTTACTGTGAGCTGTCACTGCTCTCGCTGGTTTCTGGCACCCAAGTGCTGAGGTTGGTCTGGGGGCCTGCCTTGCCCGGGTGTCCCGAGCCCCTCTGTGCCGGGCCCTGGCTCACCACAAGCTGGGGAATCCGGGTTCCACCTGCACTCCAGCCCGGGCCTGGCCTCTGACCTGCCTCTCCCGTTCCCCCCAGCTCATGGAAGCCCTGAAGGAGCAGGAGGAGATCAACTTCCGGCTGAGGCAGTACATGGACAAGATTATCCTTGCCATCCTGGACCACAACCCCTCCATCCTTGAGATCAAACACTGAGACGAGGGCTGGCTGCAGAGCGGCCTCGGGACCTTCCCAGCCCTGGACCCTGGGACCAAGGCGCAGACCCCACTTGAGGATGCGGCCCAAGCCAGGCCACACACACACAGACACACACACACACACACACACACACACACACACACACACACACACACTGTAAACATCTCTGGCCACCATGTCCTGTGTACTGATGCGTATGTGGGGAAGCCGCTCACACAGCAAGGGGTGAGCGTGGGGCTGTGAGTGTCATCTGCACAGTTACTGCCCGTGCACTTTGCAGTCCCCTTGCAAGAGCGGATGGTCCTGGAGGGTGGGAGGGGCAAGGTCTGCTATCAGGAGTTACTGTAATAACAAGAACTGGAAGACTGTGTTTCAGGTACTGGATGAAAATGATTCTACCTCTGGGGATAAGGATTTAAAGATGCTTAGTGAGACGGGCTCTTTTCACCCCACCTCTGTTCCCTCTGGGAGTGGGAGCAAAATTATGGTCTTTCCCAGGGGTTCGAATGCCTAACGGCCACATCCTCCCCAGCCTCTTTGGCCACCTTTCAAGCCTAGGTGCTCAGGCTCAGAGAGGAGGAAGGGGCCCTCCCAGAGCCCCTCCCTGGCCAGCAGCCCCTGTGATGCCTGTGCGTGGGGTGTCCCGAGGACTCAGGCTTGCAGGAGAGCTGGCATGGGGCAGCCTTCGTTTGAGAAGTTCTTGGTATTTGGGGGGTTTCCTGTACACTTCCCCATCCCTGCCTGCCTGCCTGCCTCTTCCTTTCTGGCTTGGTTGTTTTGGGTTTTTATTTTAGAGAGAGAGCGCGAGTCGGGGAGAGGCGCAGGGTCGAGGGTGGGGTGGGGGTGGAGAGAGAGAGAGAGAGAGAGAGAATGAATCTTAAGCAGGCTCCACACTCAGCATGGAGCCCGACGCTAGGCTCAATCCCACAACCCAGGGATCATGACCTGAGCTGAAATCAAGAGTTGGACGCTCAACTGACTGAGCCACCCAGGCGCCCCTCTTTCTGTTCTATTGTTAAGACCATGAAAAATGAGCGGTATTTAACTTGAGTGTAAAATGAAGGGAATAAAAGGGGGTGGGGAGTGGGGGCCAGGGGTGTCTAAGGCACGTGTTGGCATTGGGTGACAAAGACCTTAGTTCCAGGGAGGAGCATGGTCCCATTCCAGTCTGTTCCCTCCCCGTGGGCTGCATTTCACGAGAAGCATGGATGGACGGTCCGCAGGCGGGGAGTGGGCCTTGCTCACCTGCTCCTGTTCGCCACACAACCCGGTGATGGCAGGCCTCAGGTTTGGAGTTTGGGATTCTGAGCTCTGGGCTTGACTCAGCTGGGTAGCGAGGCCCCCGCGTCCCGCCTTTTGGAAACTCTCCTATTCAGTTCTCAGCCAGAGAGGTGTGCTGGTGAGAGACACGGGTGGGGAGATCGCAGGGAAACCTTCGGCCTCCGTCCTTGTGACACATGGTGGAAATTCTCTCTCTGGATTTTTTTTTCTCTCTCTCTCTGGATTTTTAACGTGATCTTTGGTTGTAGGCAGCTGGTACGTTGAGTTTTCCAGTTTGTCTCAGTTTTATATGGCTTGTGATTCGTTTCGTTAATCCACACATATATAAACATGTATGCTCTTGGTTTTTTTTCCCCTGCAGTTTGTTTTCCACAGCAATTCTAGTGTAAGAAGGAAAGTTCAGGCATGTTGGGGAGGGGCAAGAAGGGGTGTATGCAGAGAAGCGGGGGCAGGAGAGGGTGAAGAGGGGATCGGGGACTTGGGTATGTATGTTCCCTGTTCACGAAGGCAGGGCTGTGGCCACCACCCATCTTCGTTCCATTCCAGTCAACTTTTGCTTCTGTTGGATTTTGTGATTTCTTTTGAAGCATAAGTGTGGGGTTTGTTTCATGCTGCAGATAACGGGGCTGCGTTGGTCTGATCCAGGCCTTTGGGGGTCACCCACCGCAGGAAGACTAGGGCAGGGAGTCTCTCGACCCGCGAGGGTGCTGGTCTCCTTGGGCTCCTCCAGGGGTCTGAGAAGCAGCAGCAGTGGAAAGAAGGCATGAGGAGTGAGTCTCTTGAGAATTTGCTAATGGCCCCTAATTAAAGGAAAGAAAAGAAGACGTATGAGGACTTGGCTTTGGTCTGGATTTGACACCAGGAGGAGTCCTACAGAGGCCAGCCAGACCAAGGTCCTGGGCTGTGGGAGACTCGCCCCAGGGATGAGCATTTTATATGTAAAACTCTATATGCTCTTTAGCTGCTTTGATCTGGAATTCCAAAGAAGGGCCCAGAGGCCTGGGTTACACAGTCACACGGTCACTAGGCGGGAAGGAATTTCTGCCTTGGTGTAAAGGGGCGGAAAAAGCCGTCTGCCAGCAACATTCTGCCACCTCCTCCCTGAAGGGGGCGCCATGGGAGCGGCCTCCCTGAGGACGCAGCATCTGAAAGGCCCCAAGGGACCTGGTGCTGTGCCTGGGGTCTCTGGAAAAAGGGCGGACTTTAAAATGAGACTAAACTCCACGTAACCCGGGTCTCGAGTTAAATCCAACCATCTTCAGCCAGAGTACGTCTCATAAAACCCAGACCGTCTAATTGGCTCTCAGCGATCATGTAGCGTCTTTAACTGCTCTTCCCTGCTTGAAAGCTCGCCTGAGGGGGGCACATGTCCCAAGGGTCCCAGCCCCATGGGCCCTGCGAGGCACCGGCGGGGCAGACCCTGCCCCCTTCCAGTGTTTCCCCCTACGTTGTGTGTAGTCTGGTAGAGCGTTACACTCTTCTCTCTCTCCGTACGGGGGGGCTGCTAGGTAGCATGCATGGTGCCCAGCCCAGTGTGCATTTCAGGCAAACAAAACAGAACTCATAGGAGAAGTATGTTCCCTGCAATGCCTGGAACATACTTAAAATGGAGAGAGTTTTAAAATTCTAATAACTGGGTGGAATCCACAGAGGTTCTGACTTCGTGGGTGTGGAGCGTGGCCGCCGAGGCATCGGAATGTTTGAACAACTCCCCAGCTGATTGTAATTTAACTGGGTGCCCCTCTGTGGGTTTTGTTTTTTGTTTTCGCTGAACCTGGCCACCTTACCAAGTAGGGATTAGTAGTAACTTGTCCAAAGTTTAGAGGTGTTGCGGGGGCGTGGAGAGGGGTTTCTGCAACAGATTCGCATTTTACTCGGCAGTTGGCTATCCTTACATTCAGTTGGAAAGCAGACAAAATTTGCCGAATCAGCAAGTGAGGGTTATATACAGTATCTAATAGAAAAGGAGGTACTCTCTGGGTTAGCTAGGCCTTATTCTGTGGGGAAGTATAAGAAATAAAGTTCTAGTAGAAAAAAAAATTTTTTAACTTTGAATTGGCCAAGTTACACAAATTATTATGTTTTTTTTTCAACGTTTTTATTTTTATTTTTGGGACAGAGAGAGACAGAGCATGAACGGGCGAGGGGCAGAGAGAGAGAGGGAGACACAGATTCGGAAACAGGCTCCAGGCTCTGAGCCATCAGCCCAGAGCCCGACGCGGGGCTCGAACTCACGGACCGCGAGATCGTGACCTGGCTGAAGTCGGACGCTTAACCGACTGCGCCACCCAGGCGCCCCAAATTATTATGTTTTTTATTAGAGCAGAGGAGAGGGGCAGAGGGAGAGAACGAGAGAATCTTAAGCAGGCTCTACACTCAGCATACAGCCCGACTCGGGGCTCGATCGCATGGCTCGTGACCTGAGCTGAAATCAAGAGTCTGACCTTCAACCGACTGAGCCACCCAGGCACCTGTAGACAGACAGACACACACACACACACACACACACTTTTTAATTTGTAGATTCTCTAAGAATGGCCAGAGGGAAATTCCTTTACCTTCACTTTGTTTCTGACCTGTTACAAACACAGAGCTCAAGAATCTCCGAAAGCACTTGGACCTGAAACAGTGGTTTTCAACTTGGGTTGTGCATTGAAATCACCTAGGGAGATATAAAAACTTCCGCCTGAGCTGAACCCTGCCCCTCCTCCCATCTCTGCCCCCAGATTCCAGTGTAATTGGTATAGGTGTGGCCCGGGCACTCAAATGTTGAAAGAGCTCCCCAGGTGACACCGATGGGTAGCCCCAGGTTGAGACCCCTGCCCTAGAGGGTTGCTAGCCAAGGGTAGAGGAAACGGGTAGAGTTGGTCGTCAGGTTTGTTAATCCAGGTGCTGCGTTAACATTAGGGTGTCAGTGGCTTTGATGGATGGTGAGAAGCCAGGAGGTCCCTCGCCCCAGGATGGGAGGCCAGGTGCCTTCAGGAACTGGTGTGCCCAGCTGTTCTCGTCACCCTGGGGGTTAGCACACCTGAGTGGGCAAGTCTCTGTCAGGTGCCCATGGGGTCAGGCGCGGGCCCATTCTGGAGTTGGGGTAGAACAGAGTCAAGGGTCGGGGAGGGGCTGTCCCCCGGAAGGCAGCCTCCTACTTGCACAGCTGAGCAGGAGGGGACACTGGCTTTGTGGGTTTTGCCTCTGACCTGTTTTCAGGCTGGGTGGATGAGGGTCACCCCAGCGTCTCCACTTTCAGCACCCAAACCAGCACACCCTGGCCCACGTCCAGGAGGCTCCAGGCGCCGGTCTGCTGGATCATCTGATTCCTGACCCAGCCAGGTCCCGGTGGTCAGGAGGGCACAGTGCGGGCGCTTTTGTTCCACCGAGGGACTTAATGGCCGGCAGAAACTGCAGCGGCCAGTGGGGACTGGTGGCTCAGGGCGAAACTAAGGCCGCTTTTTGTGCTGTGGGCACGTGTGTTTAATGCATTAGCAAATTTAGCAGGGGAAGTTTGGGAACGGTTGCCACGCCAAGAAAATGACTGTTCGCCTGGCACGACCACAGCGACTCTTTGAAAGGGCTGAGGAGGGTTTGGGGCTGAGGGCCTCAGTGCTGGCATCCTCCCTGGCCGGTCCTCCTTGGGGACGGAGGTCAGTCCCTGTAGGGCGATGCTTCAGGCTGGTGGAGACCAAGGCCCATCTGCTGAGGGGCCTCAGGCCAGAAGGGCCAAGTACCCCCTGGTGACTTCAGGCAAGTTCCTTCTGTTGACCTTAGGGACCTTCAGGTCCTCCGTCCTGCTCTGAATCTGTGCACAAATGGTCAGGGAGCAGGAGAGGCTGGCACCACGGGCCAGCCCGAGCTGCGTGGCAGCACAGCTCTAAGGCCCTTGTGCCGCCCACCTGAGAACATAGGCTGCTTTCTGGAAAGGTTGGTTTCTGAAAGCATAGACCCTGGCGAAGCGGTCTGACTTTGGTGCTCCGACCTTGTAGGCTCCTCCTCCTTCCTTGTGACTGTGACCCGCCATCTGCCCCTGCAGCCACCGCAGGAGGGTGGCTGAGAATGGCGGGAGTTAAGTGCTGTTGCCCCGAGGGGACCGCACCTCCTACCGGGACCCTCTGCTTTGCTGTGCTGCACAGGCTGTGTTTTGTCTGCATGGTTTGGGGTCGCTGTCCTTGTGCCTTTTTTCTTCCCTGTCCACTGTACAGGATTTGCCATGTCCTCACTGCCCCTTTTCTACATCCTCGTGTTTACCCTGGTCCTTCCCGAGCCCTGTAAATGTGTACATAGCGTCCCACTTGGCGTCCACGGGGTCTGCTCCCAGGCCAGGCCTCCCAGCACGTTCTTCCACACGCGCCTCCAGGTTGCTCGCTCAGCCGTGCAGATTTGGTAACTTTGTACAGAACTCTTTTCATTATGGTCTTAAGCTCGGAGGGCTCGCAGTCCCTCGTCCAGCCTGCAGCTAGTTTAGAAGCCTTGCACACCAGAAAAGGGTCACTTTGTGTAAAGCACCTTCTCCCACAAACGTCTTCCCGTATTGGTGTCAGTATTTATAGAAAGCAGAGCGCACCTTTCTAACTGTGGGGTTCGGCCCAGGGCCCCCGCAGGGACATCATGGGTCTGCGGCAGCACCCCTGGCCCCCAGAGGAAGCTCCAGCTGTGTGTGGCTCCCGGTGCTTGGCACTGGGCTGGGTTCAAGACCACCACCATCTGGTGTCTCGAACAGCTTTGGAACTCCCAAGTGGGCAGAAGAGGCTCCTCGCTGCTGCCCCGGCCTGCTATTAACTGCCGAGCTCTTCCTCATCTGCCCGAGGTGCTCAGACCCGAGTGCCATTAATTCCCCGACTGCTGACCGGACTCACTCGCCCACAGCCTGCTGGCTGCCTCCGTCCTGGCCCTTCCTGCTTTCTTGGCTGGGCCTCCGGGGGCCCAGATGGAAGAAGCTACATGTATGGCCTCGTGCCCAGGGGTTTGTTAGACGGCTTTGACTCTGGGATTCCCCTTGGGTCTCGCCCCAGGAGCCTCCCTCTGGAAGCAGGCTTATCTCCGGAGCTGGGGTGAGACCACTTCCAGGCCCCAAGGTGGGGAGAGGGGTGAGGCCCAAGGCTGCATCCCAGGGCCCCAAGCTCTCCGCGTCCTACCTGCTTCTAGCCAAAAAGGAGCAGGCTGTCAGAGGCAGGCTCCTTCAGGAACTCTAATGTACAGACCAAGGTGTAAATAAACAGTTTGCTTTTCTTGCCTGACTTGACGGTGAGTTTCTGTGGTTGGGGGGAGGGAGGGTGGAAGACGGGAGGTCTGGTTCTGGGGCTCCAGGGGACAGACAGTGTCCTTTAGGAAGAGCAGGCCCCACCCTGCATACAGGGGGGCTGGCGCCGTCCTCCAGGGGCAGGGCAGAGACCCTCGTTTTGGCCTGCTGTCCCCCCGAGAGGTGTGGCTCCCAGAAGCCCCTGGAACACCACCGTTCCAGCCACGGGGCTGTGATGCTCAACAACCTGGTCTTTGCTGCAGCCATGTTCCCTTTCCCAGCCGGGGCCTCCCAGGGGTCTCCACTTGCTCTGGCCACTCTAATGGGGCCCCAGGGCCATCTTCCTCCCTGTCCACCGCTGCGATTCCTCTGGGTCACAGGCCCAAGTCCTCCCCTCAAGCGTCGTTTCAGACCGACGTGCCCGCACCAGTGCTGCCAAAGCCGTAAAGCGTCAAGGTGGCTGCAGGTTGAGCGGCCCAGACCCCCAGATTTCTGCCCTCTCCTGGTCTGCCCCTTCCTCTTACTGTGGCACTCCAGGTGTCGAAGGGATTCCCAGGTTGCCCAGGCCCAGCCCCTGGAGCGGAGGCTGCCCTCCCTGTTGGCCCAGACCCTCAAGACAGGCAGGACCAGGTCCCTCCACCGCCCCCCACAGGCCCTTGTGGCGGGGGTCTGCCTGTAGGTGGCCCCCCACTCAGTAGATTTACCTGGCTTCCTGGGCTGGGGCGGGGGGGGAAGTCCCCTCCCAACACTGGGAATCTGTTGTCCTGAATCTCTGTTCCCTCCATCCTCCTAATGTGCCTCTTTCAAACTGCCCTACTTGAGTTGCCAGATCTGCAAATAAAAATACAGGACGCCCAATTAAATTCGAATTTCAGGTCAGCGATCCTTCGGTTTAAATATGTTCTGTGTTGGGGCGCCTGGGTGGCGCAGTCGGTTAAGCGTCCGACTTCAGCCAGGTCACGATCTCGCGGTCCGTGAGTTCGAGCCCCGCGTCGGGCTCTGGGCTGATGGCTCAGAGCCTGGAGCCTGTTTCCGATTCTGTGTCTCCCTCTCTCTCTGCCCCTCCCCCGTTCATGCTCTGTCTCTCTCTGTCCCAAAAATAAATAAACGTTGGAAAAAAAAAATTAAAAAAAAA
>NW_024412446.1:5125601-5145153 GCF_014898765.1 Herpailurus yagouaroundi | reverse complement strand
GGAGCCTGTTTCCGATTCTGTGTCTTCCTCTCTCTCTGCCCCTCCCCCGTTCATGCTCTGTCTCTCTCTGTCCCAAAAATAAATAAACGTTGGAAAAAAAAATTTAAAAAAAATATATGTTCTGTGCAATACTTAAAAAATTAGTAATTGCATGTCTGAAATTTGACACTGGTTCTGCCTTTCCTACCCAGTTATCCAGAAGGAACTGCTGGCCTTTCCAGAAGCTGTTAGCCCGCTTGTGCCTTTGTCTTCACATGGCCATCTTCCCTCTGTGTATCTCTGTCCAGATTTCACTGTTAGAAGGACACCGGACATTGGATTAGGGCCCACCCTATCCCAGGATGACCTCATTTTAAACTTGCTTATATCTGCAAACACCCTATTTCCAAGTAACACCCAGTTCACAAATACCAGGGCTTAGGAATTCAACATTTCAGGGGGACACAATTCAACTCAGTTTGCTATTCTGGAGAGAGGTGAGAGCCAGCACTGCTGTGTGGACAGGCTGTGCCCTCTGCGCACGTAAATTCCCTGCTCACCTGTCCCGGATGAATAGCTTGGCTATTTCAGACATCACCAACCCTACGCCCCCTGGAGGCCACGGTTCCTGCAACGGCTTCGTTGTCCGATCCCAAACTCACTAGGCCCTTAAATTTAGAGCCTTTTAGAGTGGTCCGGGCCCACCACTGAGTGGTCAGGTCAAAGTCTCCTGAGTAGGTAAAAAAAAATCTGGGTCTGAAATCCCCCAACCAACCGACTTGAGCACATTGTATGTGCCACCCTCTGTGTTGGGCACTGGAGGTTGGCACGGAAGAGACAGCAGAGGCTTATGTCCTCCTGCGGGCAGGGGAGCCAGGGAAAGGTCCAGGGGGCTGCAGGAGCCGGGGACAAGGGGATTGGGATCAGCTGGGGATCAGGGGCAGCTTCTCTGAGGAAGGGGTATTTCAGAGGAACCCTGAAGGGCTGTAGGATCAGGAGCCACATACGGGGGAGGCCGGCAGAAAGCACAGCCCTTTCAGGGACTCTGGTTGGGAGGTGGGACAGGTGAGTCCACTCGGAGGCTGGTGGGCCCAGGGTGGATCTTGTTCACCATTAAGCAATTGTTTCATCGCTTCCTAATGCTCGGTGTAGAGCCAGGTGCGGGGCTTTGACGCTGAGCAAAACAGATCTGCTCCTCACCCTCATGGCACAGGGTGCCTCCAGAATGTTCAAATGGGAGGTTCTCAATCCTGGCTGCGTGTTTGAATAGCCCGAGGGAGTTTAAAACCCCACGGATAAAGGCCCCAGCCCAGCGGTTTGGATTCAGGAGGTAAGGGGTGGGCTGGACGCCAAGGTTTCTCCAAAGTCCCCCAGGTGATTCCAGCATGTTCGCAGGTGTGAGGGTCACTGCTATGTAATCCCCCCCCCAGAGATTGTTGGGAGGGAACAGCAGGTGGAGAGGCCTTTAGAGAACGAGCAGCAGGATCTTAAGCCAAGGAGTGGCCTGCTCGGGGCCGAGTTTCAGAGAGCGGCGGCGGGACCAGGCGGCAACCTGACAGAGGAAGTGAGACAGGAAGGCAGCCTGGGACTCAGGTAAGACCCGGGTTGTTCGCTATTTGCGGAGTAAGATGAGGAGTTAGAATTGCCAGATGTCAGTGGTGGTTTGGGCAAGGCAGCCAGGCTTCTCACAGCCTTGCTGGGAGGGTCTCCAGAAAATGTCTCAGCTACATGCGAAGGTGGGTAAAGTCACTTTCTGCGCGCCCCCCACCCCCACCCCCGCAGCAAGTGCGGCACCCGTCACACTACAGGCGGCCCAGAGCCCTGTGGCCAGCAGGGGGCGCTCGCCGCGGGACAAGGCGGGCTCTCCTCGGAGGCGGCCCTCTGATCTTCCAGCCCTGGGGACCGGGATCTGGCGTCATTCCCCTCCCCTTACTCCGTGCCTGATGCAGTGCGTGGTTCTCGGGAGGTAACGCGAGGTAGTTGCCGTTAGCTTGCGTGCGCTTAGGGCTTCCTGTGTGCCAGGCAGTGTTTTGTGTGCTTCGTGTGCACTGGGCCATTTAATCCTCACAACCATTTTGGGGGGGGGGGGGGCATTATCTCCATCTCACAGATGAGGAAACTGGGCCGCCACAGGCGACGTAACTAGCCGTAAGTCACCCAGGGTTCACGTCCAGGCAGCTGGTAAGGGGAAGAGTCATCCCAGAGCGGGACCCGGAGGAGAGGGTTGTTCAGAGCAGGGAGGAGTCACTTCCGGCTGGCAAGGCTTCAGGGGGAAAGGACATGTACCGAGCCCTGGAGCCTGAGCCTGCGCTCCAGGAGCAGAGGGGCTGTAAAGGGCACCGCGGGAACAAGCGTGTGGAGGTGGGACACCGAAGGATGGTGGCTTCACTGCGGCTCAGCTTGGCTGGCGGGCTGAGGGGTCACTACTGCCACAAGTGTCCTGGGGGGCAGGTTGTGGCCTCTAGGGCCCAGGAAGTCCGGAGCCAGCTTCAAACCAGTCCTTCCAGGAACAAAACCAAGTGGTTGGGTTGGGGCTGCAGGAAGTTCCCCTCACTCTCCTGCCACCCCTAGCTGGACCCTGGCTTTCACTCCAAGCTCTGATATTGTTCTGATTTGGGCAGGACGTTGGTGTGGCCTCTGGGCTTTAGAAAAAAAAAAATGGTGGAGGGGCGCCTGGGTGGCTCAGTCGGTTAAGTGTCCTCCTCTTGGTTTTGGCTCAGGTCATGATCTCACGGTTCATGAGTTCAACCCCCACATCAGGCTCCCTGCTGCTGGTGCTGAGCCCACTGGGGATTCTCTCTCCCTCTCTTTCTACCCCTCTCCCGCCATGCTCTCTCTCCAAATAAATAAATTGTAAGGTTTAAAGCAAAAATGAAGACCATGTTTTAAATGGTGGAGCTCCTGAAAGGCCCAAATGCAGAGAGCAAAGGTGCTGAAATCTGAGCCCCTTTAAGTCACAGTTAGTGAATGATGGGGGGGGGGGGGGGAGTCTCCAAAGATAGTCACCATTGATTTATTCCCTCCCTGTGTGCAGGCGTCTCCCCTACTGAGAGGTGGAATTTTCCTCCCCTCCCCCACCTTTGGGCTGGCCACGTGACTACCCTGATCAATACGTGGAAAGGTGCATCATTTGTAGCAGAAGTGATAATCCTGGGACTTCTCGGCTCTGGCCCTAAGAGGCAGCAAGGAAACTTCCGTTTCCTTCCTCTTGACATGCACCCTCTTGGAGGGCGGCTGCCATGCTCTGAGGAACCCCAAGCAGCCACGTGGTAAACTGAGGTCCCAGCCCAACCGCACCAGCTCAGCGCCAGCCATATGAGTGAGGTCATGGTGAGCCTTCCAGCCAGTCCAACACCCTTGCCGACAATAGATAGGGCAGAATTGCCTGGCCAACCCCCAGAACCACAAAAAGGGTCTAAGCTTTGAGGCGTTTGGTTACATAGCAATAGACGCATGAAACAGCGGGTGTTCAGGAGTTTGCTCTCTGTCAGGCCTCCCCTCACAAAAACCCATCTTTCCCAAAAGGAATCCTCCCAAGCATCTTGGGGAATAATTGGGTCCATCAGTCCCCTGACCTCACCCAGGTAGTTCTCTTACTGTGCAGGAGCCCCATGGAGAATCCTGAGTGACTATGACAGCAGGATCACGTTCAGGGAAAGAATGAATCCCAAGGGCTGTAGGTGCACAGCGGTTGTGCTCCCTAAGGCTCCTGCCTCATTTTGGGGCTTCTGGGGTGACCTGATTGTATTCAGCTCATGATCCGCCTGGGGGCCCGCCTCGCGCCTTGAAAGTCCAAGCCACCTTGAAACATCTTGTTAAGAGGGAATGCTCCGCCAGCAAGTGGAGGAGTCCCGGAAAGGTAATTGAACTAACCACCAAGAAGGGAAAGAAAGAGAGAAAGCCGACCAAAGCGTATTAATCCTAAGTACGAAAAGCAGCCTTAATTTACATGTCTACAGGTGTGGCCTTCTCTCTAAAAAGGTTTCAAGTTGCGCTGACGTTTTCCTATTAACAGCAGCCTTAATTTAGAGCTTTCGGGCTGGCAAAGGGACCATGAAACCCGACCAAAGGGGAAAGTGTCAGGTTGCTACTGTGCCCAAGGAAAAAAGGTCAAATAGCGTTTCAGCCCCCTGCTAACTTTAGCAGTGAATAATGAAGAAGGTGTTCAAAATTTAATTAACGCGGGGCTGTGGCTAACAGCTAACTAACCCTGCTATTTTGGAGATGAGGAAAGGAGATTAAATAACCACTGAGGAGACACTGGGCATGACCCCTCCCACATTCATCCAACCTCATGGAAGTTTTTGTTTTTTTAATGTTTATTTTTGAGAGAGAGAGAGAGAGAGAGAGAGAGAGAGAGCGCGCATGAGCGGGGAAGGGGTAGAGAGAGAGGGAGACACAGAATCTGAAGCAGGCTCCAGGCTGTGAGCTGTCAGCACCGAGCCCAATGTGGGGCTCAAACCCATCAACTGTGAGATCACGACCTGAGCCAAAGTCAGACACTCAACCGACTGAGCCACCCAGGCGCCCCCAGCATCACCCAAGCTTTAACTCCTCCATGCAGATAACATCCAGCCCGTAAACCTAGCACCAAAGAGTGTGCTACATGTAACCTGCCGTATCAACCCCGCAAAATGTAGTGGCTTGCAACAGGAACCATTCATTACTTTCACCATTTTGTGGCTAGGGTGGCAGGTCCTCGGCTGGGTGTGCCCGGGCTCAGTCACGTAGCTGCATTCAGCTGATGAGGGGTCTGCTGGGCTGGAAGGTCCGAGATGGCCACACTGATGTGTCTAGCAGGTGGTGCCGGCTTTTGGCTGGGCTTTCTCCTGGCCTCTCACCCTCCGTTAGCCAGACTGCCTTCCTTACATGGGGGTCTCGGGACAGGGCTCTGAGATCTCTCACGGGCAGAAGCTGCAAGGTCTCTTGGGACCCAGGCTTGGGATTTTACACATCACTTTTGCCACATTCCACTGGTCAAGCCCATGTCCAAAGAGGAGGGCATAGACTCTGCCTCCGTATGGAAAAGCAGCAAAGAATGTGAGCCTGAATTTAGTCTGCCACGCCTGTCTATTTAAAATTACAACCAGGGGAGGCTGGGTGGCTCCGTCAGTTAAGCGTCGGACTCTTGGTTTCCGCTCAGGTCATGATCTCACGGTTTCGCGAGTTTGAGCCCCGCATCAAGCTCTCCACAGTGCGGAGCCTGCTTGGGATTCTCGGTCTCCCTCTCGCTCTGCCCCTCCCCCACTCACCCTGTCTCTGTCTCTCTCAAAATAAACTTAAAAAAAAAAATAGGGGCATCTGGGTGGCTCAGTCAATTAAGATGTCCAACTTGGGCTCAGGTCATAGTCTCGTGGTTCATGAGTTCGAGCCCCGCACTGGGCTCTGGGGTGACAGCTCAGAGCCTTGAGCCTACTTTGGATTTTGTGTCTCCCTCTCTCTTTGCCCCTCCCTCTCTTGCATTCCATCTCTCTCCCTCCCTCTCCCTCGTCCTCTCTCTCTCTCAAAAATGAATAGACATTAAAAAATTTTCTTCAATAAAAAAAAATAAAAAATAAAATGACAACCCTTCCTCCCCCCTCTGGAATTTCCTATCCTTCTTCCCCGCTTGATGTTTCTCC
This sequence comes from Herpailurus yagouaroundi, assembly GCF_014898765.1. Classification (NCBI taxonomy): domain Eukaryota; kingdom Metazoa; phylum Chordata; class Mammalia; order Carnivora; family Felidae; genus Herpailurus; species Herpailurus yagouaroundi. The sequence continues at coordinate 5,139,553 of NW_024412446.1, read as the reverse complement.
CTAGTGCTTTTCACCAGCTGATCTACTACGTTTTGCTTATTTAAGAATGGACGCTCCATTAGGGCAGGGATCTGTGCTGCTTAGTTCATGGCTATAGCTCCAGCACTGAGTCTAGCACATTGTAGGTGCTCAGTGAGGATTTGCTGAAGGAATCGGTGATGGGAACCTCTTACTACTGTGCTATACGGAAGTGGGTATGGCCTGATTTCTGCCCCCGGGCTCTGTGTTTTTGAGCCAGCTCTCACACTTCGGTGAAGTTTCATAGCATCTTTGCCAATGCAAAAAGGTCCTAAAAATGGCACGGACGTTTAGAAAACAGAAGTCTGATCACATACTTACGGCTGCTCACTCAAGGAGACAAGACCTGGCTCCCAGGCCTACCGGCTGAGAAGTGCACCTGGACAGACCCACCGTGACCCCACCAAGGAGCAACCCAGTGCAGCCTGGGGTTGGCTGTGAGTCACAGCAGAGGGTCGGAGAGCGAAGAATTTTCTTTTCAGGTGCTTTTATAAAATACACTCCTTAGAGCAGTTTTAGGTCGGTAGCCAAATTGAGAGTTCCATATTGCCCCTCCCCCATGCACAGCTTGCCCCACTATCAACATCCCGCACCAGAGTGGTACCTGTTATAGTCGATGAAATGATCCATTTAGAAGGACATGGGCAATGTTCATCCCACAATGGTAAGTGAGAAAAATCTGGACACCATGAAATACACATATCTGAAAATATGCATCTGACCCTCCTGTGTTTCATATACTCGATTTCATCAAACTCACAAGTTTAAAAAGCTATTCTTTTAGGTGCCATTAAAGGGGGAAAAGGCCGATAAGACTCCAACTAATCAGTTGTCGTCCTGATTTTTTTTTTTCAACGTTTATTTATTTTTGGGACAGAGAGAGACAGAGCATGAACAGGGGAGGGGCAGAGAGAGAGGGAGACACAGAATCGGAAACAGGCTCCAGGCTCTGAGCCATCAGCCCAGAGCCCGACGCGGGGCTCGAACTCCCGGACCGCGAGATCGTGACCTGGCTGAAGTCGGACGCTTAACCGACTGCACCACCCAGGCGCCCCCGTCCTGATTTTTAATTTGTCGGAATGTGAGGGGAAAAAAACCTGTGTCCGAAGATAAATACATTACAGTGTGTTTCACACACACAAGAATGTAGGTACTTGTGTTTCTCTCCGGTGGGGAGACCACAGGTCCTTTGAATTCTCCTGTTCGTGCTCTTAAAAACTTTCCTGCTTCTTCAACAAACGGGTGTTGGGAAAGCTGGAGAGCCAAAGGCAAAAAAATGAAGTTGGATGCCTACCTTATACCCCATACAAAAATGAGCTCAACATGGAATGAAGACCTAAACATAAGACCTGAATTGATATAGCTCTTAGAAAAAAAGAAAATAGGGGGAAAGTTTCATGACGTTGGATTTGGCAATGATTTCTCGCATGAGACCAAAAGCCCAGGCAACGAGAACAAAAACAGACAAATGGAACTGATGACATCAAACTTAAGACTTCTGTACTGTAAAGGAAGCAATCAACACGAATGAAAAATCAACCTACAGAAAGGGAGAAAATATTAGCCAATAATCGAATAAGAGATTAACACCTAGGATATAAAAAGAACTCCTATAACCCAACAATAAAAAAAAAAAATAACCAGAATAAAAAATTGGCAAAGGACTTGAATAGATATTTCTTCAAAGATCTACAAATGGCCGACGAGCATAGGAAAATATGCTCAACATCACAATCAGGAAAATGCCAATCCGACCACAATGAGATACTACCTGATGCCCATTAGGATGGTCACTATAAAAAAAAAAATGTATTGGCACAGATGTGAAGAAATTTGAACGCCTGTGCACTGGTAGTGGGGATGTAACATGGTGTAGCCACTATGGAAAACAGTATGGCATTTCCTTGAAAAAATTAAAAATGGAATTACCATAGAATCTGGCAATGCCACTTCTGGGCTATAGAGCCCAAAGAACTGAAGACAGGATCTCATAATTGCATACCCATGTCACCGCAGCACAACTCCCAACAGCAAAGGGGTCAAAGTCACCTAAATGTTCATCGAGGAACGAATGGATTTACAAAACACAGGGAACTATCGTTGAGCTTTAAAAAAAAGGAGATCGTGTCCTGCGACAACACGGATGAACCTCGGGCACGTTACGCTAAGTGAAATAAGCCAGTAACAAGAAGGCAACTACTTACTGTAGGACTCCACCTATAAGGTACCTTGGGCAGTCAAACTCTGAAACGCAGAAAGTAGAACAGTAGTTGCCAGGGGCTGGGAAGCGGTTGGGAAGGGGAGTTACTTACTGTTGGGTGGGTATAGTTTCAACAGAAGTTCCATTTGTTGCACAATAATGTCCACAGGGTAGACACCACACTTTTAGACAGTCAAGATAAAACTGTGTGTGCTTTTGTTTTTAAGTTTTTTTTTTTTTTTTTTTTTAGCACACACAAAAATCGCTTTCCTGGGTTTCCCTAAATCTCCACGCTGTACACTTCTTAAAAAGTTCTATAAATGAGCAAGAATGACTTTGGAGTGGCGGTGGAAGGGTGAGCAATGGTGCCATTGGTCTGATTTGTGTCTCCCCGCCCCGCCCCCCCGCCCTCGCCCGGTGCTGGCCTGCAGGAGGGCTGGAGTTGGCTGCAGTTGGCCATGTCCTGCCCCCAGGAGGAGGGCTCTTCTACCCCCCCGCCCCCCACCAACCTCTCCTGAAACAGACGCTGTGGCCACACCAAAGTCGGACGGAGGGGCCTAACTACCTTTAAAAATTTTTTTAAACAAAATACAAGATCTACGAAAAAGTATAAAGGATCATAATAAGCACTGATATTCCATTTTAGCTTTTTGCCTCTTTCATAGAATAGACCACAAACATTACCAACAAAGTTCCTTTTGTCCCCTATCTCCAGCCAGTCTCCTCCTCTCCTTTATATTTTACTACTTTATACTTTTACCTGCTTTGTACGTCTTTCCCTTTAATAAATGGTTTTATTGTCCGATATCCTGCTTTCTAAAATCACATGTGGTTTTGCGCACTACCTATGCCGACAATCCTTCCTTTGACTCTAGATCATTCCTTTTTAATAGTGACCCCCTGTTCCCTGGCATGGACAGACTATCAGCTTCATCCAGGTCGCCTCCCAGGTTCACTCCCACTAGCACTGTCGCCACGAACATCCCTGGGGGCATCTTCTTGTGCGCCCACGTCGGTTCCTCCCGGGCAAGGCCATCTTGTCTAAACAGATATTTATCAGGAGTCTCCCGTGCCAGGGTTTGAAGGGCAAGGGCGGAGCGTGAACCAGCCGGGGAAGGGTTTTCTTACCCAGACTGCCGCTCCTGCGGGGTTAGCGAAGGAAAGTCACCTCCCCGCGCCCCAGAAGCCTGGCCCTCATCCCCCCACCCGGCTCCCTACGTGTTTTTCCAAAGCCAGGACCGTCCACGCCTGCACTGCCCTTCTTGCCCCTTCGGCTCCCGGTATGCTCGGCCCGAAGCCCCGTAGGTGCCCGCGCAACCTGCCGACCCGACGGAAAAGACCCGGCCAAGGTCACACAGCTGGGCGCTCGCGGCCGCGGTATCCGCTTCCGCTCGCGTCGTAGCAAGCATCGGCCGTGGTTTTTCTCCGTCTGGGCGCCCGGTCCCGCCGAAGCCTCTCGCTAATCCCCGGCGGGCCTCCTCCCGGCTTTCCCGGGGAGGAGGGCCGGGCCGGGCCAGAGCGCCGCTAGTTCGGGTCCCGCCGCAGGCAGGACTCCGGCGCCAGGCCCGGCCCGACCGAGCGGCTGGCAGAGCTGGGTCTGCAGGGGCGGGTCTGGAGGGGCGGGCGGGAAGCCGGGGGCGGGGCCGGAGGCGGGGCCATGCGATTCCTGCGCCTGCGCCGCCTACCCTCCACTGAGAGCTTCCACCGCTCGCTCGGCTGTCAGGCGCGGTGGCCAAGTGGTAAGGCGTCGGTCTCGTAAACCGAAGATCGCGGGTTCGAACCCCGTCCGTGCCTGGGGCTTGGCGATGGGGGTCTGTTGTCCCCACGTGCGCCGTCCCTTAGCTGCGTGGCATTTTTTACTTTTCAGATTCCGTCCGGGCGTTCTCCAGCCTGCCCCTCCCCCCAGGCTGTGCAGCGCAGGCCCGGCCAGTTCGCTGGGGCCCGCGGGACCGCTGGTGTGGACGCGCTCCGTCCCTGTCGCGCAGCGCTGCGCTAGTGGCACCGGCGTTCGTCTCTACGGGGCCCCGCTCCCCTTGCCGTCCTATGCCGGCCGGACCTTTATGGGGCCCCTGTGATACCTGTGGGGACACCGAGGCCCCAGGTGGAGAGCCCACGCGAGGCATTGACGTCGCCAGCGGGGGAAGGGGCTCTAGCGTCGCTTGGCTTTGCGTGTCTTAAGGGTGGGAGAACTTTCCAGAGAGGACTTTGGAATTTCTGGACCGGTGTTTTCTGGTTTCTGTTTGTTCCTCGAAAGGTGAGTTATCCACCTGTGCTTACCGTCTGCCTTCTTGTTGAGGAAGCCAGCCACATCGCTCAACTGGTGGGCACTTAGTCCTTTCCCAGCTCTTGGGAACTGACAGTTTGAGTCTGGTGCCTGTCTGTGTGATCCGTTCATTCCGGCCCCCTAGCCAGTTATGACACTCCCCAAGTCATCTCTAGGATAAACAGCCCAATTTAATATGACATGATGTTGAGTGCCTCTAATTTCTGAATCACTCAGCCTGTCTCCTTTAATTGTAATCCTCAGCAATGAAAATACTACTCCAGAGATAGTTTCATGAATGGAACTTAGGGCTCCCTCGTTCCACATCCCATGCTTCTCTTAATGTGACCCCAAATCACATTACCTTTCCAGAGGCCCCTGTCACACAGTTGACCATGGGGACATGGGGAGCTTCCGGTGGACTGAATGTCAGAGTCTCTGAGGGGATGTCTAGGGTTATCAGAAGACAGGATGTGGGGCCCTGGAAACAGGGAAATATATTGATCTTTTCCCTAAGATTCCAATAAACGGAAGAAATGCTCTTGGCTTTTGAAGGGAATGCTGAGCTAGGGATTCGGTGTTGTCGTAGAATTGTCAGTACATGCAAATTGAGACAGACTCTAGATATTCAGAAATAGGAAGAGGAAAGGTCCTGAACTACTGGATCGTGCATTGATTCTTATGCCTTAAACCGGATTCCTGATGAGAAGGAACTCCACAGTGAGGCATTGGGTCTCCTGTAGAAGCTGGAGCAGAGAATTTCACCTGTATAGAGGTGGGGACAATGAATCAATAAAATCAATAAAAGAGAGTCAAGGTACAGAAGAGGTCAACATACAGATGTTGGAGGAAACGTGGGCCCCCAAAGGTAAAGGGTCAGACCCACGTACTGGGATGAGCACAGGAGCAGAGGTCTTACAGTTACCTTGAAGGCCCATGGGTGTCTACACTCACCTTGGTGGGGCTGGAGGTAGGTCGTTGGCTTAAAGGGTAGGGCACAGGCAGGAAGGATACCTATGTTGAGTTTATGGCATGACCTCTATTAAATCACTCACATGCCCTGGACTTCAACTTGTTGCAAAATTCAAAAGTTGAAAGAGATGTTTCCTAAATACCCTGTGGCCTGAAATTCTGTTTCTGCCTCAGAGCCCAGACCTTTGGAGAAGCCAGGGGGCCTGAAGCTGTCCCGCCCATCTTTCTCATGACTGCCAAGGTGGTGAAAAATAATAGTCCCTTTCACAGTGGGGCCTGGTCATCATGCCCTCATGAGGAGATCTGTATGACCCTGGCTCCCCCATCCAAAAGGTTTTGCAGTCAGTCCTCCCAGATGAGCTACAAAGGCTCCCATTCCTGATACACTTTAGTCTGTCTGTCTCCTTCTTTAATTGTGACGTGTAGCACTGAAGCTCCTACTCCAGAGATAGCTTCATTGACTGCCAGTTTCCCCTCCCCTCTCAGACCTCTTGCCATATGCTCCCTGCCAGGGTCTAGATCAGAAGACAGGGCCTCTGGCACTCCAGTTTGAGAGCCATGTAGGCAGATGACCATTTGTGGGCAGCTAAAACCTCCAGGATATTTTTAAAAAATATAAACCACGTTAGGTCAGGCCTCTTCCTTCCTGTACGTGAATATTATTTAACTTAAAAGCAGAATTTGGCAAGTAGATCTGTTTTGCCTCCTGCTGTCAGTTTGAATCCAATATTCCAGCCTAGAGAGATGTATTTTTAAATCTTTCCTTGTACAATCAAACACAGATTCGAAAGCCACACGAATCAGGTCAGTGTCTTAACGAATTATACGCAGAATACTACTCAGGTCAGAGAACTTGGCCAGACCCCCCAGACACCTGGTTGATGTGTCCCCTTCTCCGTCCGGCCCCCCCCACAGCCAGAAGAGTCGCGACGCCGGTAGTTACCCGTTACGGGGATTTTTTTGCAGAACTTTTTTCGTGCTTGTTTATTTTTGAGAGAGAGAGAGAGAGCATGAGCTGGGGAAAGGCAGAGAGAGAGAGAGAGAGAGAATCTCTGAAGCAGGCTCCAGGCACAGAGCCCGATGCGGGACCTCAAACCCACAAGCTGTGGGGTCGTGACAGGAGCCAAAGTTGGATGCTTAACCAGCTGAGCCACCCAGGCACCCCTTGCATTTTTTTTAAATGTTTTAATATTTGTTTATTTTGAGAGAGAGCACGCATGCACAAGTGGGGGAGGGGTGGAGACAGAGGATCCAAAGCGGGCTCTGCCTTGTCACTTGTCAGCCTTGTCACTGTCAGCGCGGAGCCTGATGCAGGGCTTGATCCCACGAACCTGCGAGATCATGACCTGAGCTGAAACTAAGAGATGCTTAACCAGCTGAGCCACCCAGGAGCCCCACCCCTTACTTGCATTTTTACTTACCAGCTACTCGTGCATCTTTATACCCTATAGTTTAACTTTGTTCACTTTTATTTTTTTAATGTTTACTTTTAATTTTTTTAACGTTTATTTATTTTTGAGAGAGAGAGAGAGAGGGAGACACAGAATCTGAAGCAGTTCCAGGCTCTGAACTATCAGCACAGAGCCTGATGCGGGGCTCGAACTTGTGAACTGATCACGACCTGAGCTGAAGTCAGACGCTTAACCAGCTAAGCCACCCAGGTGCCCCTTTGTTCATTTTTAAAACTGATATATCTTTTAAGCTGGTTTTTTTTTTTTTTTTTTCAATCACTAGGATTATCTTCCTTCATTTCCTTGCAGTGTATCAGTTGAGGAAGCTGGCCAACTTGACCTGTAGGGTTTCCTATAGTCTGGACTTCGCTAACTGCAAACTCCCAATGTAGTTAAACAAGCTCCTGGTCCTTGGTATGTTTTGCAAATTAGCAGCTATGTCCAGACACGGGATCAGAGTCAGGTTCGATATCTTTGGCAAGATTCTAGTATCATCTTCTCTGAGGAACCTCTGATTCTCCCAGGGTAGTAAGTGACTCAGCTTCTTGTCTGAGGCCTCTCTGTGTGTCTCACCCTATGGCTGGGGGGCCCCTTAGGGCTGAGACAGTGTCTCACTCCTGTCTGGGTTTTCAGCACCTGGTCCAGAGATACAGGCCTGGTATCAGAGAGGTCCCTATTTGGAGGGTTGGGGAAGTCTTCTCTGGAGAGGTGAGGTCATTTGCTGGGCACTGGAGGATGGAGAGGATTTCGCCAGAGCACCACACTATCTTGTGTACTTCTGCACTCATTCAGTCATCTTCCCCCCCCCCAAGTCTTTATCTATTTTTAGAGAAACAGAGAGTGTGAGTGGGGGGGAGAGGCAGAGAAAGGGAGAATCTTAAGCAGGCTCCACACTGTCAGCGCAGAGCCCGATGCGGGGCTCGAACTCGTGAACCATGAGGTCATGACCTGAGCTGAAATCATGAGTTGGACCCTTAACCCATGGAGCCCGGTGCCCCTCAATCATCTTTGACACTCAGATACCATGTCCAGCTTGAAGCTAACCAGGCAGGGTATAAGGTACTTTTCTTTTCCCCATGGCCCTTCTAACCTTGCACATAAAATGGAATTTCAAATTAAGAAACAAAGCCAGAGTGAGTTTTTTGTTTTTGTTTTTGTTTTTGTTTTTTAATGTTTGTTTTTGAGAGAGAGAGACAGAGCACCAGCAGGGGAGGGGCAGAGAGAGGGAGACATGGAATCCGAAACAGGCTTCAGGCTCCGAGCTGTCAACACAGAGCCCCACGTGGGACTCAAATAAGTGAACTGCGAGATCATGACCTGAGATGAAGTTGGACATTTAACCGACTGGGGGACAGGCGCCCCCAGAGTGAGTATTTGTTTATTAATAAGCACTAAAGGTCCAACCCCATTCTTGGTGACAAAAGTTACAATTCAGAATCACGGACTGTTGGAATGAAAATGACCATTCGATCCTTGTTTTATAGCCACAGAAACGGGTAAAGAAAGGGGAGTGATTTGTTCAAGGTCATCCAGAAAGCTCTTCCTTTATCATATGGATTAAGCTCTTCCACATAATCAGCATGAATCTGTTTGGAAATGTCGTGTTCATTATTGCTTGACACGTACCTAGGAGATGGTCCATCTCTTTGCCAGCCTGTGAGCCAGACGGGTACTTTACTTGTCCAATATTCACCCCGATCAATAGGAAAAACATATAGGGACAAAAATCACAGGCTTGACCAGACTACTCAGGCTGTAGAGGCAGGGGAGGAACATAGACACAAATTGCCAATGGTGTGTCAAATCCCCAGGAGACCTGACTACTAGCTCCTCTGGACCAAGGACTCTAACATCGTCCAGGCACTTACCCTGCCCGTTGAAAGCCTTTCAGAGAGCTCTGGACCAGTAGGGCTCCCTGTGTGACCTAACTTCCCCCACTGTCGGCCTCACTCCTTAGGTCAAGTTCAGAGGGTGCAACCTAAGCAGAGTATCAGACCGCCTGCCTCTTCCCTAACCTCCATCACGCAGGAAAACTGAACCCAGCTTGAAGCACTGCCTTAGCATTGCTGACATATTATTATTACACCTGCAAAGAATTGACTCCTTTCTGGGGGATTTACCCGTCTGCTGCTGCTTGTGGGCAAGCGTCCTGTCTTCTCAAGTGACCTAGATAGATAAGGTAAGCAACAGTTAAAAAAAACGAAACAAGGGGCGCCTGGGTGGCGCAGTCGGTTAAGCGTCCGACTTCAGCCAGGTCACGATCTCGCGGTCCGTGAGTTCGAGCCCCGCGTCAGGCTCTGGGCTGATGGCTCAGAGCCTGGAGCCTGTTTCTGATTCTGTGTCTCCCTCTCTCTCTGCCCCTCCCCCGTTCATGCTCTGTCTCTCTCTGTCCCAAAAAAATAAATAAACGTTAAAAAAAACGAAACAAAACAAAAAGTCAGTAACTTCTCTTCCTACAGTTAAGGAATAGTGAAGCTGGGAGAAACCACAGAGAAAATTACGTTCCAGTTTGGTCAGTGATGAAACAGAGGCCCAGGGACAGAGAAGAACTGATTGAAGGTTGCACAGGTGTGAGGAGGTGAAAAAGGCCCCAAAAGTTGACAAGACCGGTGATCCCCAGTGTGGCTTTTCTGCAGCACAGATCTTATGCCCAGCCTGTCTCTTTCCTGAGCTCTGGGTTCTTTCCTCTGTCCAAGCCACCTGGGCCAGGAAACAAAATGCACGTAGATTGCCATCTGAACAAAATATGCTGTGTCTTGTGTCCAAACTCTTTCTGACGGATGGCGGGAGACCGAAAAGAAGCCAGCACGGTCGGTCAGCACTGTAGACCTTGCACCTGATAGGCTGGATGGTCCAGAGGCGGGGGAGTGAAGTGGAAAGAACGCAGCAGCACAGGGTGACCTTGGGTAAATCCTTCCATCCCTGCAAGCCCCGTTCCTGTGTCCGCAAAATGGGGTTTTATTGCCCTGCCTTGCCACTTCACAGCACTTTGTGTGTTGCTGGATACATGGCAGGAGTTCATGTGTAGCAGAGAATCGGTACCAAGACATGATGTTGATTTTTGAATACCTTGAATAGTTTGGTTATTGGAGGCCAAGGTAGATGTCAGCCCTCCTGCCCTTGGGGGAATGTGTTCACCCCCAGAGAGGAAACTGGTGAAATCAGGAAGTGTTGGGGGAGTGCTTCTGTGTGGCTCGGCCCTAGGGGGCCCCCAGGAGGGTTTGGGGCCGTCAAGCCCCAAATAGCAAAGCCGGGTTCTCAGGGCAGTGTAGGCGGGACTGAAAGGCATTCGGCAAATATTTACTGAGTGTGCGTTATGTGCCAGGCACTGGGACACAGTAACGTATGAAAGAGACAGAAACTCCTACCCCTGCGGAGCTTACGTTCTGGAAGTTGGAGGCAAAGATCAGCAGGGGGACAGAATACACTCAGATGAGTAAGATATGTGGCACATAGAGGGGAGAAGAGCTATGGGAAGGGGAAAAAAGCTAGGTTGGGGGATGGGGTGTGACGGGAAAGGGGGCTGCAGTTGAAAACAGGGCAGCCGTGGAAGACCTAGGGAAGAATCTAGAATGGCGGGAGCGAGAGAACAAGGTCAGTGTCTCCAGCTCTATGGGATTTTGTTCCCAAGGCAGGCTGATCCCTCCCAGTGACAGAGATGGATGTCAGAGTATCTGGGACATTAAGACTGTTCGTGTCACACCCTGCCCTCCCCTCTCCACCCCCCTCAAGGGCTCTAAGTAAGGCCTGCTTGCTAAAGAGCCTGACTCCTAGGGGTCATTTGTTGGCGGGCGGGGGTGGGGGTGGGGGTGCAAAAAGGGCATGAAGCAGCAGGGCAGATTGGAGAGGCAGGCTCCATTGCGAGAAGGTGGCATGAGTGGCCCTGGATGCTGGGCTTCTCTGAGCTACTTCCCGGGAGCAGGCCATTGGAAGATGCACTAGACAGGGGAGGCACTCGGTGGAAAGGGGTGGGTCTAAGGCCTGCACTTACTAGAGTGATTTCACCTATAAAATGTGGGTAATAGTAACACCTGTGTCCGAAGGTCAGTGTGAGAATGTGTGGAGAAGCACAGGGTGTTGGCGCCTAGAAATTTCTCACTGAGAGCTATCTCATCTTGACACGTTCTCTAAGCTGGTATTTTCTTCTTTCTTTCTTTCTTTTTTTTTTAATAAGATTTTACGTATTTAGAAATTTTTTTTAAATTTAAGAGAGAGAGAGAGAGGGAGAGAACAAGTGGGGGAGGGGCAGAGAGAGAGGGAGGGAGACAGAATCCCAAGAATCCCAAGTAGGCTCTGTGCTGCCAGTGTGGAGCCCTACGCGGGCCCCGAACCCGTGAACCTGAGCAGAAACCAGGGGTCAGATGCTTAACCAGCTCAGCCACCCACGTGCCCCTAAATAAGATTTTATTTTTACACCCAATCTCTACACCCAACATGGGGCCCCGAACCCACCACTCTGACATCAAGAGTTGCATGCTCTGTTGACTGAGCCCCAGCCAGGCGCCCTGGTGGTATTTTTCTTTTTTCTTTTTTTTTTTTTTTAAATTTTTTTTTTCAACGTTTATTTATTTTTGGGATAGAGAGAGACAGAGCATGAACGGGGGAGGCGCAGAGAGAGAGGGAGACACAGAATGGGAAACAGGCTCCAGGCTCTGAGCCATCAGCCCAGAGCCTGACGCGGGGCTCGAACTCCCGGACCGCGAGATCGTGACCTGGCTGAAGTCGGACGCTTAACCGACTGCGCCACCCAGGCGCCCCCTTGGTGGTATTTTTCAAGTTGTAGGAGATAACCATGAGTGGATAATGAAATAAATTTTAACAGCTTGAGAGCAGCATTTTTTTTTTAAGGGAACAGAATAGGACCACGTAAAATTGTTTTGAGTATGTATGAATTGCTTCATGAGCCGTTTTATATACATATGTAGATATTTCCTACCTTGAGGCATGACTGCAAGTTTGAAAGCCACTGCCTTGAGGCAGTGTCTCTGTAAAGTCGGTCCTTCCGGAAGGGGTGTTTTTCTGACTTACTGATTTGCATGCCACTGTCCCCATTTTTGTCATATCAGAATACCACTCATACTAGTATAGACTGAATACCTGGCTGTGAGTGGGCTCACTTTAACCATTTTTTGCCTAACCGTGACAACAGTATTTATGACACTGACATTGAAAAATACACACCACGTTTTTTGTTTGTTTTCAACCTAAAGCCATCTCACACGTGAGCACTGTGCTGGGGGACACTGGTTCAAGAGCCTCAAGATGAAAGCGTTTTCTCAAAGTAAGGCTGGAGAAACTGAGACTCAGACCAGTCCCAGCCCCTCTCAGGGTCCCTTTCTGCCCTGTCCCACACTGCACGGCTTCCCTAGTTTTGGGTGTTGACCTTCCCACAGTGGCCTCCTCAAGAAGCAAAGGACAGCCCCTGTCTGCTTGTGGACTGGCTCAGGATCTTTCTGGGGATGTAACCCCCAGTGGAGGAGGCCAGGGCCCGGTATCTTAACTTTGTCTTGTGGGCTTTGTCCCCGGCACCAACTTGGCAGAATTTCCTTTCTAGTCCAGCTTTGATTCCATTGATGGGATTAGGTGCCCCCCACGGCCATGTGCTTTGATGTGGTCAGGGGGTAGCAGGGAGATTTCAAACTCGGAGAGCAAATCTTAATCTTCTGCAGGCGTCTCTGGGATCAGCGCTGGGGTAAACGCACTCCATCCCTGCCCTTTCATCCCCGCAGGGCACCAGCTCCTCCAGGCTCTGAGACCCAAGGGTTTGTCAGATTTAGAGAAAGCAATAAAAGGGGAAGAAAAAGCGCACGAACCCCAGGCCCCCTCTAGCTCGGGCAGCATCACCAGCAATGTCAGGGCATTTTCCTCTTTCTTCTCTTCTAATCCTGGGGCTCCCACAAAATGGGGAATTGCAGACCCTTGGGGCCAGTGGCTCATCCTGCCCCGGCACCGAGCGCCTCTGCCTGTGCCTGGCTGCCATCTGCCCTCCATCCTTCCCAGAGTGACTCTTTCCTGGGAGCACCTGCTCTTGCAATCTGTCTGTCCTGCCCTGGAATCTTTCTGGCCTCAAGGTGGGGGAGGGGGTGGGAGCTGGCAAATTGAGCAGATAAAACCACTCAACTTCCACTTCCACTTTTAAGGTATGTTTTGGGTTGGTGAGGACAGGAAAGAGAAGACAGGAACACAGCCAGTAGCTGTATCAGGTCATAGACAGGTATTTCTCATTATTTTCTTTAAATCAGACTGCGAGGTTCCATCTGAGGAGGGGGAGGGGCGCTCAATCTCAGTGGTTATTTGGGCTTCTCCATCATTCCCTCTTACTCTCTCTTCCATGTTCCCAGGAATCCTGGCCATCTTGAGGATGGGCATCTTGGCAGAGGCCCGTGGATGCTCCAGAATGCTCAGATGAGACGCTCAGTTGTACTTCCCGATGTCCGGACTTCTAGAGAGAGTGGGGCAGCAGGTCCCCACAAAGGGGATTCCTCTGACTTCCAACCCCTTTCCAATCCTGGGAAAGTTCTCTCTGGGCTTCTCAGCTTTTCTCTACCACCCTTCCTCCCCACAGTCCCCCTAAAGGAGCTCAGGTTTTCAGAAAGCACAGCCAAAGAGGTTGTTTGCAGGCAACTGGAAGGGGGTAGGAAGAGGGCAGAAAACCCATTCACGTATCAACAAAGCACGCTGCTGGTAACCCCGCTTGGCGCTTTACATTTATTATCATCTCGTTGGTTGACCACCAAAGCCCGAAGGAAACGCCAGGCGGGCTCCGGGCTCCAAATGGGGAGGTTGAGGCCGGCCGCAGGAGAGCTCCACCGGAGCAGCGTGGCCGGCAGGGGGCTCTCCGCGCCGGCCTTCGCGGGAGGACGCGCCGGCAGCCGCTCTGACCGGCCAGAGGAGGAAAAGGGAAAATTACTGGAGCTCGGGGGCGGGAAGGGCTGCGTGACTGGGAGGAAGGCACTCGAAACTGTCGGGCCGCTAGCGTCCGGGCTCGATCCCCGGGGCGGCTCCGGCAGCCAGGCAGAGGGGCGCCCAGGCCACCCTCCCACCCCCG
>NW_024412446.1:5074964-5120601 GCF_014898765.1 Herpailurus yagouaroundi | reverse complement strand
GTGCGGGAGGGCGCGGCCTGCGGTGGGAGGCGCCCCGCCTGGGGCTCGGCCCCGGCCCTGCGCCCCGCAGATCTGAGCGCAGGTAACTGAGGCGGCGCGGAGCTGGGCCTCGCGGGCGCGGCGTGGGATCGTGGCGAAGTTTCTCAGCGTGTAACTCTCGCGCTCTCGGCTGGCGTTGCGGGGTCGGGGACGGCTGGGTCCCTACACCTCCCCCACGCCCAGCACTGTCGCTCGGCCTGCGCCCGATGGCCTGGAGGCCTCGGCACCGAACGTCGTGTAACCCTTCGTGGGCCGGTCTCGGAGCCCTCGGGCCGAGGTCGGGCGGGGCGGGTGCCTTCTTAGGCGGTCACCCCTTGGGGAAAACCCGGAGCGTCGGCTGAGCACAGCGCCTTGGAAAGCGGCGGTGGGATCCCGCCCGAAGAAGCCCGTCGGGGACGCGCCCGCACCCCGACCTCGGAGACGCGGGAGCTGAGGGCTGGGTCTTTGCGGGCGAGATGAGGGTGTCGGTTCAACTGGCCTACAAAGTCCCAGTCCTCGGCCCCCAGGACCGGCAGCTTCTCCGAGCTCCAGGCCGGCTCGGCAGGAGCTCAGCGCTCAGGCGGGAGTGTGAACTCCTGCCAGGGGCCACCTCCCGGGGCCACACTGGAGAGGGGGCAGCGAGGGGCCCACGGCGCGGGCTCTGTGGGCGGATTCGAGGGATCCCTGTGCTTCGCAGGAACGGTGGGAATGTGCTCAGAACTTTAAGTCGGTCACTATGTGCAATCGGTGTCAGGTCCGTGTTCTTCGGGTGGAGCCGGTTCCCGCCAGGGCGGACGTGGAGTGGAGTGGGGGGGGGGGCGGGGGGAGAGACAGCCCACCAGGGCTTGCCCTGCCCCGCTTTCCAGGGCCGCTGCCTTGAGCTTGGAAGTGGGGAGGATCACCCGATTTCTAGAGTTGCCCCCTGGGAGATGGCCCTGGATGTGGAGGTTTAGCCTCTGTGGAGGGGGACGCCCCTGCTCCTCCCTTCCACCACCCTCTCTTTAAAGGTACATCTTTGTGGGAGTGTCCTCTTGTTCCTTGATCTGTGCGAGGTAATGTTAACGGCTCTGAGTCCTCAAGTTTTATGCTGAGGCTCCCTTAAACCCTCTACCCGCTTTGCTTCTAGCCCCCCAAAAGAAAAGCTCCACCAGCCCCCAAGACTTCAGGTTTGCTGGGTGTTGGAACTTTCTGTTTTTGTTTGTATTGTGTTTGGGCTATCTTGGCCGTAGGGGCCTTGGAAAAACATTTGGGAACACACACCACCAGGTGACCTGAACTGTGTGAAGGGCAAGTTGACAAAACAGGGCACCTTGGGCCTCCTTCCACCTGGCTTTGGAAAACTGGAGAGTTTTCTAGAAGCAGGGAGGAGGGTGAGGGAGAAAGCAGCCCAGCCGGGTTGACCCCTCTCTGGAAGTTGTGCAGAGACCCCATCTGGAAGGTTTCTCCACAGGCTTCTCTGGGCTTAGTGTAGAGTTGGCTCTGCGGGAACCCAGCGTGGCCTCTGTCCCTGTTTGGGTGGCCATGCAGGGGCCTGAACAGAGGGGTGAGGTATGTGGAGGGGAGCCCCATGTGCTGTGGGGTCACTGAGGCAAGGCTGGGCCTGTGGGTCCAGCGGTGGACAAAGCCTAGCACTGCAGCTGGCCTGCACTTCTCAGGGGGAGCTTTGTCCTGCAGGCTGTAGTCAGTGTTACGTGCAGATGCCACAATTATGGGAAGAAGTCTGTTGGTCATTTAAAGGTGCAAGGTGCAAACTCTCAGTTTTGAGGCAGCATTGTTTTGGAGCAGGATGGTGGGAGCTTGGACTGGAGGCCTTGCCCTGTTTAAGGGAAAAGTGCTCTCTTTGGAGTACTGAACCAAGTTGGGAAAACAGATTTCTCCCTTTGAACCAATGCCTCTCCCGGCCCTGGGGATGCGTATCTTAAAGTAAATGAAGTGGAAATCTCCAGAATGTTATGTGGTCATAAAACATGCGCAGAACTGGGCTGGAGCGATGAGATGCGGAAAAGCTGGCAGAGTTGGCTGATTTGCACCCTCCCCAGAGGGGACAGACACGGGAATCAGGGACATAAATCCTGGGAACACGGGCATAAGGAGTCGTCGGTCGGTGTCCGTGGCCTCCCTGGCCTGGTTCAGGTGGCTGGCAATTCTCCCTCGGGCTATGCCCCATTCTCCAGGGCTGACCCGGGGTTTTAGGGATTTTTAGGAAATGCCCTAGTGCTTCATTTCTTCGGGGGAAGTGAGTGATTATGTTTTTCCTTGGGATTTTTCCTTTGCAAAATGTGACTGAATCAGCTACCCAGTGGGCTGGCCTGGCCTGGCCTCCAGCAGCTGATTTGTGCTTTGATTTAAGCCGTCGTATTTAGCAATTGTGCTTCGGTTGAGAGCCTTTTGATTTCGCTGTCCCCCTTTTGAATTCTTCTAGTTTTCCTGAAACTGGCGCCTCCTCTGCCCCTCCCCCCACCCCCTCCATCCCTGTAAGCCCGGTACCTCACTTGGTCGGGAAAGCGGCTTCCGGGGCAGGCCCTTGTGCCCTGGGGCCGGCTTCGGGAAGCTGGCTAGAGGGAAGGGTTTCAACCAGACCCCCAGGGAGACCCATGGAAGACTTAAAACCCAGCTGGACTCCTGGTCTTGCCTACTGGGAGGAAACCCGGATTCCCTCAACTCTTAAGTAGATTGCAGCCTGGTGAATAACCTTGCCCTTGTGGCTTTTTTTTTTTTTTTTTTTTTAAAGACAAACTAAATCCCAACCTATGAAAGATGGGAGATCCATTTTTGTTTAGCCGGATTGGATTGGCAAGGGAGGTGTTCGGAGAAGCCACCCCTCTCATCTCGGCTCCCAATGTCCTAGCAACTCTGGGAGTTCTGATACTTAGAAATACCTCTGGGGTTTCACAGGTGGCCGTGCCTGGGGGTGGCCCAGGTCTCCTTCGGTGCACCTTTGCCCAAAGCCCAGCTTTTGGAACCGTTAGTGGAGGTCAGCGTTCTGTCTCCTGCTTCCTGCTATGTGTGGCCCTCACTCCAGCACGGGGTGGATTTTCCTTCCAGGCCAGTTTGCGGCTCTCTGAGCACGATGGTGACTGTTTGGCCTGTCTTCATTCTTCTCCACAAAAGAACAGCACTCCTGCTCTGTGACAGGTCCCTGAAAGAGGTGTCCCGGAAGCAAGGGGCAGTCTGGGTTCCAGGAAGAGTTTTTCTTGAAGCGGCCTAGCGTGAGGGCCGTGATGATGGACCCTGGGTCCCGAGGGGCTTGGCTTGGAATCCTGACTGCCACTTGCCAGCTGAGCGGCCTTTGACAAGTAACTGCTCTGTGCCCGTTTCTTCCCCTCGTGAAGGAAGCCCTATACTACGATGTAGCATTGTGTGTAGCGTTGGGGCGAGGCTGATAGGAAGAATGTAGATTCGTTGCCTGGCATAACACCAGTGGACCTTTGACTGGTCCTCGTCTCCTCGGCTCTCGTATTTGGAATCTACGTGAGTTATACGCGTTGGTTGAGAAGGTGCAAGCGGAGTGACTTGAGACCTCAGGCTTGTGGTCTAGTGGGTTGGAAGGTCTTGTACGGTGTCTGCCGTGTAGCCTGGGGCAAGTTACTTAACCTCCTGGGAACAGCAGCTTAGTGATCATAAGGCGGGGATGAGGTCTGGGAACCTCTTCCCCTGTCTCAGCCTTTCTTGTCTACTGACCGTGTGCCTGGGACTGGGCCGGGCGAGGGTTACGGCCGTGAGACGTGCACGATCCCTCGGCTGCCCACTGTGATTTGTACTCCGGTTCTGAGAGCAGCCGAGGGGTGTCGGGAGTCCTCAGCCTTGTGGCTGAGGCTCGGAGGGGAGGGGCTCCCCCAGCATCTGATGGCCACTTCCTGGTGCAGTAGGGCTTCCCAGGTTGGGAGCCGGCAACGGAGAGCTGTGGAACAGGCGGTGGATGGGGCTGGATTAGCCAGCACAGAGTACTTAAAAGTACCCCGGATGTGCACATGTGGCCACCTCGAACATCTGCTCAGCCATACACCCAGCCGCTTCGTGAAAGGTCCCCAGGAAAGGTGAATTGCCACAGCTTGGCAATGCCCATTCATTGACCCAGCGGGCATGCTAAGAGCAACTCTAGCGGGACCAGTCAAGCAGGGTACAAAATCAAAGTGGGGGTGGGGGTGGAAGGAAATAAGTTGATGTTCCAAAAAATGCTGCCGAGTATTCAGCCAGGAAATAAAAATCAGAATGTCGTTGGACTTCCTTATACTTTTTTTTTTTAATGGCTCAGTGATGTTTTTATTTTGAATTTCAAACCAGTGATTGAGAGAGACGGTGATCTTTCTCAGCGCTTTAGAGTCTTTAGGAGTCCCAACTGGCCGTGGGCAGTGGGCTGGGCTTGCAGACGGACCCAGAGCAGGTGACTTCTCACCCACTGCGCTGCTCCCTCCTCCCTTTGGCATGGTCTGGGGAATTTTGAAATCTGGGGAATTTTGAAATCGCCCTGTAGCCAGACCCCTTGTGTTTGCTGTCCAGGAGAACTGGAGAGGGAGGTGCTGTGTGGAAAGAACCATCGCCTGATTTTAATCTCTGCTCTGCCACTCTGGGCCTGAGAGCTCCCTTCTCTGTCAAGTGGGGATTGGACTGAATACAGCATACACCCCTTGTAGCCTTAACGTTGCTTCTACGATTCTGGGCCGGGAGGAACAGAGGAGGGCACAAGATTGGAACCTGGGGCTCTGGTTGGGAGGGGTGGGGAAAAGACTCGGAGATGTGCAGCTGGGAAATTTGGATCAGTCTGTGAAGACTTTGTGGTTCATTCTCATGAAACTCACTTCCTCTCACTGGATTTCTGCCCTCGGGTGTGTGGGGTTCAAGGGAAAAACTAGCCTCTCCTTCTTAATGACTGAGACTTTCATTCTGGTCTTCAATTTTCTCTTTCTCCATGTACTGTGTAAGGTAGATCTCCTCCACTCTCCTGAAAACGAGTAGAGTTACTGCTCATATGCTGTTGGCATCTGGCTTTCCTGGAGATTGGTGGAGGACAAAATCCATTCCTGCTGAAGGCAGGCATTGGGGAAAGGGAAGGTTGGAAACCAGGCTCTCCTGTGGACTAGCTGCGTGACCTTGGACCAGTGACGTGCCTTCTTGGGACTCAGTTTTCCTGGATGTGAGGATACACACCTACTTTGTAGGATCAGAGGATCACAAGAGAATACCTGTGTGAAAGGCCGGGTGCGTGGCAACAGGGAGTATACACAACTGTTCTCAAGTGACACCATAGTTCAACCCAGGGCCTGTAGGGCCAGTGAAGAAACCCCGGTGAGGTCAAGGAAAGATGACCTGAGGCTGGCAAGCTACTTGTTGGCTTAATATCTGGGGAGAAAATACTGGGAGAAAAGTTAAGTCCTTGCTGTACTGTGTGTGTAGGGGTGGGGGGTGGGGGGGCTGGCTTCTTGAGGGAGATATGCTGGGTACACCCTTGTGGAGGGGGTGTAGGGAGAAGTCCCAGACTCTACCAGGGGTGGGTTCATGCAATCACTGTGCTCCAGCTTATGTGAGGGAACAGGTCAGTGGGAGAGTGAGGACAACATTCTCTTGAACCCCTTCCTGTAGAGCTTGATGTTGTGGGTTTAAGAACATGAAAAAAAAATGTCTTTTTTTTTGCTGTTGGAACTTTGAGGGCGATTAAACAGATACTTGGAACCAGGACTTGCATATGAGCAAAATGTTAGTCTCCAACTTGCCTGGCCAGACCACCGTGTATCTGGGAAAAGTCAACCAGACCACTTGTTCCCAGCCGCGTAGTGTGGAGGGTTCACCCTCCCTTGGCCTGAGTCTTTTTCCCTCTCCCCCTGCCTCTCCTTCTCCTTCTGTGTCTGGTGATAGCGAGCATCCATTGTCACTCAGGTCTGGGCGCACACTAACCTTGGCCAAATCACTGAACGTTAAACCATCTGGCAAAATATCGCGTTTTGACAATGGGCCTTTTCTGTATAGATGGGGATAGAGAGAGCAGTGCTGGATGC
Organism: Herpailurus yagouaroundi; assembly: GCF_014898765.1. Taxonomy (NCBI): domain Eukaryota; kingdom Metazoa; phylum Chordata; class Mammalia; order Carnivora; family Felidae; genus Herpailurus; species Herpailurus yagouaroundi. The sequence continues at coordinate 5,114,590 of NW_024412446.1, read as the reverse complement.
TGGAAAACCACTTAAGCATTGACAGTGGAAAGGGGCAGGGTCCAGGACCCTGACTTGAATGTAAGGGATGGGGCTGGGGGGGGGGGGGGCGGCCCGGGGGCTGCTCCTTAAAATAGAAATAGGTTGGAGAACCAGCTCGGCCTGTTTCCAGCGCCCCAGTCGGGGAAGGGGCTACTGCCAACCTACCTTGGCATCCTCCCTTTCGTCCTTTCGGTGGATTTTGTTGTAATTAGACAAGTCGTGACAAATACCCCATTGCCCTTTGGGCTGGGGAGTTTTGAGGACTCCTGCCTGGAAACCCAGCCTCATTCACTTGGGAGCCATAATTAGGCAAGAGAACAGTTCTCGGGCCCTTGATTCAATAAAGACCCTTTTATGATGTTGGTTTTTCCCAGAAAAATAATACCACTTTGCCCCGTTTATTGCATTTAGATGTGTAATCATATTAGAGCTAAACAGCCCGGGGGACCGAAGTTACGTAGTTGGGGTTTTCACCAAAGGCTGTTACCGGGTCTTCAGAGGAAAACCGTGTCTTCGGAAAAAAAAAGAGAGAAGAAAAGAAACGACAAGGAACATTTTTGAGGATTTTTCTCCCGTGGCAAAAAAAAAAAGTATATTTTCTTGCATCAGGGTGAGAGGTGGCCCGGGATAAAAACTAGAAAGTGAAACTAACTTGAGCGGCCCCTGTCAGTGCCGACGCCTGGTGCCCTGCCTGTGGTCAGGGCGTGCGTCCGCAGCACGGTCCCCTCCTTGTCGGACAAACGGTATTTATCAGATGCGTAGCGCGTGTCCTGCCGAGGGCTGGAGGAAATACCAGAGAGGATGCCTGTGTCCCCTCCAGCAGGAGTCGTGGTGCCCCAGCACGTCTGCACCACGGTGGCAGGGCTGCGGGCGCTGGTGCACACAGGTGGCAGTTCTCTGCCTCCCCAAGCCCCTCCCCGTGAGGGCAGTCAGCCGTGACTAAATATAGTCCTGGAGGTCTCAGGCAGCTTTGGTTGGCTGGGACGTTTTGCGTGGCTCCGCCCACCGTCGCTGGCCACGCCTTCCAGGCAGTGGGCTCCGGGAGGGATGCCCTTCCCCTGGCCCTCTAGCGTGCAGACCCCCATCTACACAAGCGTCCCCTCTTACCTTCTTGCCCCAGACATTTTGTCGGGCTAAACACATTTCCCAATCGGAGTAAAATCCCTCCTAGAAATCTGCCAGTGCCGGGTTAGGCAGAGCTCATGAGTGGAGTCCAGAACCTCTTTCCCAATTTGGGGTGTAGAAATCTCAGGCCATGGGGAAATTTCTGGGAGTCATTTGTAGGAGTGCTCTATGAAGAAACAAGAGGGTATGACATTTCAGGAGGCTGAAACCCTGTTGCATTAAAGGGGGTGGGGGATCCATTTAATTCCCCCACTTAATTCCCCATCAGGACAGCTGATGGGACTTATTGCTGAAATATTTTTCAGATATCACCCTTTAATGCAGAAGCACTGCGTTTTTGTAGATGATTCCACTGTTTATACGTAATGTGTCTGGAGATATTCTTTCATAATGTTTGCGGGTTTTTGGTATTTTAAACTTTCTGGATGTTTTACACTCTTTGGAAGAAGTGCTGTTAAATTACATATACATACAAATAATATTTGCTTTTGCTTCTCCAAAGGAGTGTAATTAGAACATCTGAAACCAGATAACCCAATTAGTGCATTTTTCTATTTAGCTGTTACATTATTTTAGATTTCCAAGTGGAAAATTATTTTAGAGATGAGATAAATTATTTTAGATTTCCAAATGGAACTTGGGCTGCAGGGAGGTTCTGAGCAAGCACACAAAGAGGAAAGAAATCATGTGTTTTCAGTTTTGGCTACGACCCCCTCACTTGCTCCGTGCAAAACACCTTGTGAACCTGCCCATCAGGCAGCAACAGTGCGCAGACAACAGTTTTATTTTCCTTGACTCGGATCAATGAAGTTGGAAAGATTGTTCATCTGTGTCAGCTTCTCTCTGCTCCTGCCACTGGAACAGGTAGATGAAGGCAGGGTTTAAGTACCACTGTTTTACATTTGTCGGCAATGATGTTAGTGGCTGTTCTTTGGGGGAAAAACTCTGGTGATAGTTCATTCAGTTCGTATTTTCTGCATGCCTTGAGTGTGCTTGCTTTGTGCCCTGTGGCCATGGGGCCGTCTGCAGGGATGGGGAACCTGCAGCCAAGACCAGAGAATGGAGCTGGGACCCAGCTTTTGTACTCTGTGGCTGTTACTGGTGCCGGCCCACAGTCCTTGCCCCAAATTCTGAACTACCCCCCCTCCCCTAAAAAACAAAAAACTGAAAACCAAAAGTTTGTTGGTAGAACTCATTTCATGGGAAAACCTGACCCAAACTGAGGTGAGACCATTAGAGTCTATTTCTCTTGGGGAGTGTGAATATCCAATGGGTTTCACTGCGTGATAGGAATGTGTTTAATTAGGGGTGTTGCAAAACATGTGGTATGTATACCTCATTACCTTTTTATTTTTGATTGATTGATGTTTTAATGTTTGTTTGTTTTTGAGAGGGAGACAGAGTGCGAGCAGGGGAGGGGCAGAGAGAGGGAGACACAGAATCCGAAGCAGGCTCCAGGCTCCGAGCTGTCAGCACAGAGCCCGACGCAGGGCTTGAACCCACGAACCAGGAGATCATGACCAGAGCCAGAGTCAGACGCTTAACCCACTGAGCCACCCAGGCGCCCCAACATAGACTCTTCTTTCCCCTACTGTTAGCTGAGCCGTCTGTATGCCTTCTCTCTCTCCTTGTCTTATTTTCCTCCCCTGTGGAGTCTCCCTTAAGAGATAAAATTTGTGACTCTGATGGCAGAACCCACGCCCAGCTTTGGCTCCTCCAGATGGTCTGGAACTGTGGACGAAAGGAGGGCGCTGCCTCCCTGGACCAGCCTCATTAGCGGGAGTGGGTATTTGTGTGGACAGATGCTTTCAGGCTCTGGGCCAGCCTTGCCCAGGGGCACTTGGGCCTCCACCCACTGATGAGTTTTGGGGGGGCTGAGCCAACCCCAAGGCATGCTGGCCAGGCGGCATCAGGCCAGGCAGGGCTGGGGAGTTTGTTGGGCATGGGGAGGGAGCTGAAGGGGTGAGTGTAAGCATTTAGGAGCTGAGGTGTTCTTAGCAAAAGAATTTCTGGCCCAGAGACGTTGGTTATCGTAAACCTGGGGACTCTGATGGCTGAGTTTCAGGTCTCCTGGCTTTGTTCATTCCAGCCTGTGAACAGCCGGTGAGGGTGGGTGGGGCCAGCGAGTCCAGGAAGGCCTTCTGCTGCCTTAAAGGCTGCAGTCCAGCTGTGCCCTCGGGCTCCCACCTCCAGAGCAACTGTCCTGGGGCTGACTGGGTAGGTGTTGGAAGGAGGCCCCACGGAGCCCACTCCCCTGAGTTGGGTGCTGGGAGCACCAGCATCCCTCTTCCTGCCCTACCCAGCTCCCTCTTCAGGGAAACTTGGCCCCTGACTCAAGCATGCTTGGCCTCTCCAGGCCCCGGGGCCAGACCGTCCCAGCCAGCCCCTGCCGCAGGCCCCGGCATCCCTGTCTGCCCAGTAGCTTCTCTGGAGGAGGGGTTCCCCCAACACATCTTGGGACTCTTGCCCTCTGCCTGACCACTTCCTTCCCTCGTTGGGTGGGACTGGCACATTCTTTTCTTTCTAAAGCAAATTCCAAACAAGGGCTGATAACTCTGGTTGGCTTTCTTTTCCTTCCATCATGGTTTTGTGGGTTGCTGGCTATTTTAGGGACTTCAAATTCAGAGTGGAGCCTCCTCACTCTGCAGCTCCTCTGGAGGCCCTGATGGCTTTTCACCCCCCAAGGGGGGGGGCGGCCAGGCCCGTGGTCATCAACGTGCGATCAGCACAGGCCAGGCTCAGGGAAGGCCCGAGGCCCAGGAATGGATGCGCTCCGCTGCTAGCCACGCCCAAGTGGGTCAGCCACTACCTGGGGCCCCAACCTCACCTCATTCTTGAACAGCGGGGCCAGACGCCACCTGTCCTGTGGTGAGTAGACGGCCTCGAGCGGTGCTTCTTAAACTTGGGTGTCCCCGAGCATCGAACAAGGAGCCTGTCATACAATGCAGACTGGGGCCCTGGAGCCAGCATTGGTAATCCGTGCGTGTGACTGGGTGTCCGTGGTTTCAGGACCGTGCTGCTGGGAGGCCAGTAGGTGAAGCAGCTTCACAAGTGTGGAGTCGGGGGCAGCAGGGAGAAAGAAGGGGCCGGGAGGCCAGAAGGGTCACCCAGAAGAGGTGAGCTGAGTCTTGAGAACACAGCGGGGAATGAATGGGTAACAATAACTCACTCCGCTTGAATCCTCTGCGCGGGGGTATAGTCCTCAGCCTTTGAGAGGAATGAACGTCTTTAATCCCGTGAACCAGGTGGTCACCTTGATCTTGCAGAGGAGCCGACTGATGCCGAGGGTTACATAGCTTATCAAAGGTGCTGGGTCTCACCCCCTTACTCTACTCCACTGGACTGGGGCCAAGGCACCCCATTCCCCCCCGTGTGAGCAGGACCAGCTCATACAAACAGGGTTGGGGCTTATGCAGTCGTGCTGTTGAACGGTTCAGAGGGTCTTGTTCCTAGCGTGTGGGGGACAGATTGGGTTTTGCGGGGGTGGGGGGGGGGTGTATGGCCGTGATCTTGGTTAGGGCAGAAGGCGGCCGGTGAGGGGACCAATGTCATAACATAGCTGGGAGAGAGTGAGGCTATAGCCAGGCAGCTGGGTTTCTGGGCACACGGTGCCTCAGCCTGAACAAGGACTTGCCGTCTGACCCTGGACCGACCCCCACCCTCCAACACTTTCCAGCCATTCTTCCGAGAGGGAAAGGATTCTCGCTGTCTCTGGCGACTTCCAGGGGGCCTGGGGTCTGCGGGGAAGGGGAAAACTACTTGGAGAGGGTGATATACGCTCCAAGTGAAGCTCGGAGTGAAGTTCGCCGAGTGATATACGCTCCAAGTGAAGTTCGGAACTTTCATTCTCCAAGTGAAGAGATAATGGCACCAGGGCTGTCTTCCGTGAGTTAGGCTCTCATGGTGGCAGGGCCACCTATGCTCTGAGAGGCTGCCTGTCGCGTAGGCACAGCCTGACTGGTGACAGGCCCCCAAGGGGTGGGTGCAGGTCGGGCTGGGTGGGGCAAGCTCCCAGTGGCCAGCTGGGCAGGTTCCAGCTGAGCTGGGGCCCTCAGTGGAATGGCCTGGCTTCAGGGCACAAGTGAGCCACCAATGGGTGGCATTCCACAGATGGGCGGCATTCTGGACCGTGAAGTTCACAGGAGTCAAAGGTCCAGGGTCGGGGGCTGGGGTGGGGGGGAGCCTCTGCTGCCCTGGAGGCCTGTCCAGCCTGGTCCGTAGAGAAGGACTGTAAACGAGGCTCTGATTCTGGAAGCCCGTTTCATCCTCCCGTAAGAAAAAAAAAAAAAAAATTGGTCACCACCCTCTTCCTTCTTGGCCACTTTCTGACCATCCCCTCACCCCACCCCCTGTTTCCTCCAGCCTGCACTTCCCCACGGAGCCTGTCAGGGGTTGAGGACCTGTGTTCCTACTTAGGCCCACCTGACGCTGTTGCCTCTTGTAGAGCTCACCTCTGATGAAGTGGGCAGGATGGGCACGGGGAACGCTGGACTGAGGTCCCCGTTCACACGGCAGCCCCCCCACGGCGTGCTGGGTCTCAGGGTCCACCCTCACGCCTCCTGCCACGGACAGAGGGTCCGTGTCCGCCGGCTTTTCATGTCCCTTGCCTCTTACGCAAGAGAGCAGAAATTCTCTATTTTCTGAAAGGGGAGAGCTGCCGGAAGCTTTGTTCCTTTTGGGCCCATTTTAGAGACAGGGTAACCAAAGCCGTGACTGCGGGCGGGAAACAACCAGAGCTCAGTTCCTGCTTCCCGTTAGAGTCTTGAGTCTTTCCAGTTGTTCTTCAAGAGGGCTTCCAGAGCCGAGCAGCTCTCCCCCCCAGGTTTCCTGACACCCCCAGCCCCGGTCTCCACCCCACCTGGTCCCGGCCTGGCCTCTGAGGAAGCCTGGAGCCGACTGTCTTGTTTTCACATGCCACTTGAGGCCCGTGACTGCCACTCAGTTTCTCAGGAGCTCAGTCTCTCTTCAAGGTGGGCGTCCGTGCCCCCCATGTGAAGACACGGGCCAGATGACCCTTCTCCCGGGTCTTCCTGCGTTCCCCAGCTCTTGGGACTGCCCTCGTCCACTTACGATTCCTTTCCATTCCGGTCCACGGCCCTCCCTGGGCAGAAAGCACTTGGGTGAGAGTTGGCTCTGGGTGCAGCAAAGGCTGGTCATTCCTGGGTGTGCCATGGGGCCAGTGAGGCTGGCCACCGGCCAGGCCAGGCACTGGAGAAATTGTGCCGCGGTGGAGACCTGGTGGCCGCCCTACCCGCCACAGAGCGTTCAGGGCCCCCTGGGATGTGGGCCAGTGTCGGGTGAGGGGACCCTCCACTCCACCTCGGCTCCCCTGGGCTGGGCGGGTTGACTGCCGACTTACCTGGAGAGAGTTCAAGGACAGCAAGAAAAATGAGGGACTTTCAGGGGCAGCTGTGTTTTCTGACTCAGTCATAATGCCCCTAAAAATCCTTATTGTTCTTGCAGTGTGCATCGGGCAAGCAGCTGCCAAGCCACCTCTTACCCACCTGGCCGCTCCGGGACAGGAAGGGCTTCCCGGGGTCAGATTGGGATGTCCTCCCCCATCCTCTTGAGAGCGAATCATTAAAACAATGCTGTTGGGCCGATGCATTGATTTACATATATTTTTCCTTTTTTTTTTTTTTTTTGGTGGAGGATTGGGGAGGGCTGGGCATTGAGATAGTCCTGCCCAGATTGGAATTCAGAAGAATATAGGGTCTCCTCAGTTTGTGTGCAGTAAGGGTTCAGAGGACCCCAGCTGCAGGTGCAGGGCCCAAGGAGGGGTGTCTTAGGGGCGAGCAGCAGTGTGGGGCTTGTGGGATGCCCACCTTTCCTGAGAAGTTAGAACTGTTTAGGGGCAGGAGGGGAGAAGGCACCTGGGCAGGAACTTGTACTGTGTTTTATTTATCTTGAGAGAGAGAGGACGTGTGCACCAGTTGGGGGCGGGGGGGTGCGGGCAGAGAGAGAGAGACTCCCAGGCAGGCTCTGTGCTGTCAGCTCAAAGCCTGACTCACAAACCGAACCATGAGATCACGACCAGAGCCGAAATCAAGAGGCAGACGCTTAACCGGCTGAGCCACCCAGGCGCCCCTGAGCTATGCTTTAAAACCGAGGGAGCCTCAGCGAACTCCCTGGGAGCATTACCTGGCCATTTTGAAAATACCCTCCCAGTGGATTCAAGTTCACCCCCCCCCCCAACCAATCCCTGCCGTGCCCCCGGAGCTTGCTTTTTCCTGGCTGGATGTTCTCTATCCCTGTTTCACCTCCTGCGGCTCCCCGCTTCTCAGCAGGTGGCCCTGTCCCCACCTTTACCAGCCCACCCCACAGGTATTTTGGCTGAGCCAAGGCCTTGTCTTGGGTGGGTTTGGGGGTTGCGTGCTGGGGGATGGTCAAGAAGAAATACCAATTTGTGACCTGTCCGGCTCAACCCAGGAATGCCAATTCGCAAAACTGTCACCAGATCCCAAAGCACCAGAACCTTCCCCCCACAGCTAAGGCCTGCCCATAGATGGACAGGGAGGTGAACAGGCAGCAAGCAGGACCCTCTGGTCCACCCCAGGACTCATCAACCTCATATGTCAGCAAGGGAAATGAACCCTCTAGGTATTTCTTAGGTTTCTAGGTACAGACTTACAAGCCCTCGTCACTGGAGAAGATGGCTGTTTGCAGGACCCTGACCACGTGATCATCCTTCTGGCCAGCCTTCCTCCTTCGGGCCCCTTACTCCCGGGCTCTGGTCATCCCAGCCATGCCTCCATACCAGCTCTGCCAGAGACCGTTTTTAAAGGGCTGGGTCTGCTCAGGAGCGTCCACATTAAGATCTGCCCAGGAGAAGGGACAACTTCAAGGTAAAGGTTAACATGAGGTGGGGGTGGGGGGGGCATGGAGTGATGTTTATCCCTTCTTGGTAAGAGGTGGATGGGTCTTTCAAGAAATGAGATTCTCACCACCTACCGTGGACACGGGATGATACATTATTCCTTATAGCTAAGCATTTGCTACCTCTAAATCAGCTCTCCGGCCCTGAGGCCCCTTTGCCCTGCCACCCCCACCCCCCGCCCAAACTCCTTGTTCCTGAGTGTGTTCCTTGTTCCTTACCCCAGAAGCTTACAAAATAAAACAACAACAAAAAAAAAAAGTCAATTTTGTACAAAAGGAAATACATGAAAAATAAAACTGAATACTGTTTCCCCCCCCAACTGTAATAGAACTGCCTTCCACCACAGAGCATTTCAAAATACAGGAGGATGAAAAGGCTCACAGAAACGCCCATACCTAGACAGAACGTCTGCTAATAAATAGATCCTTCCAGCGTTTTTCCCCCATGCGCGTATACCCCCCACCCAGTTAGCGGGATTGGGGTTTTTTAAAAGGCGTGAGGCTCGCAACCCGTTTGAGCAATGGCCCTGTGCTCTTGGGAGCTAGAGTCCCTCTTTTCTTCTTGCCAAGTGGGACGGGCAGGAGCTCGCCCACAGCCAGGAAGCCCGGAGCTGTCAGTGGTGGGTACTGGAGCCACACTAGGTCTCTCTTCTAAACCGAGATGGATGGAGTTGGTGAGGAGGCTGGAAATGCAGGCTTTGTCCTCACTGATCTCTAAGTGGGCTGCCGCACGGCTTCTAGACTCTGGTCGCGCTCGGAATCTGGGGAGCGTTACAAACACGTCAGGGCCTGCTTGCTCCCCAGCAAGGCCAGTTGGATCTGGGTGGCCGGGGATAGGGGAGCACCCAGGGACTGGTCTCTTGGTCTTCTCTTCCTCGGGTGATTCTGTTAAGCATCCAGAGAACTCTCCGGCCACGCACGCACGAGCTAGAGATGGAAGCAATTGTGGCAGCCCGGCCTTCAGAGCCTGATCGAGGAGATGTGACCATTTGCAGTTGGCAGAATTTCACGTCCATTATTTTCTCTGCCGCTCAGAGCCCTCTTTTGATCCTCATTCTACGGATGGAGGGAGTGAGGCAAAAGCGATCAGGAGACTCGCCGGGAGACACAGCCAAGGATAGGGCAGCGCTGGGGTTCGGGGCTGCAGCCTTGGACTCCCGCTGCCAGTGCTCTTTCGGTAATAAGTATTTATAATTAGTATATGGTTTTAACAAGCGTATCATAACGCTTTGGTCATCCAGTCCCGGGAGGTGGGGTGGGTGCTGCTGTCTCACGGAGCATGGTGGGTATCTGCATCACAGAGAGGCTGGTCTCCCTGATGTGAGTGCTCCCAGCCAGCCTGGACCCACAGCCGCCCCAATTCGGCCCTCCGTTGGCCTAGAATCCCAGCCCTGGGCAGGGCAAGATTTAACCTCATTTTCAGAACACATCAGCCGTGTGGCCTAGGTGACAGCTGGCGGGTGGCTGAGGCCCCTGGTTCCCTGCTCCCGGCCTGGACAGAGGTATCTAGGAAGGCACACAGCCTGCATGGGGCTTGCTCATCTGGGCCCTGCCCTGAGCTGGCAGCCCTCAGGGTCAGGACCCCCTCCGGAGGTGCCTACGTCTCCGGAAGCCTGTCCCTGCCTCTCCTCCTTTCCCTACAGAGCTAGACTCCAGGAGCCTGGCCTCAGGGCCACCTGGGCAGGCTGCCAGTGCAGGGGACTCACGGGCAGGCGCATGGCGAGCTCCAGGAAGCCGTCAGCTGTTCCTAGACCAGCCTGCAGAGCCGGACGGCCAGCCTGCCTCCAACATGAGGGGTGGAGCCAGGAACTGAGAACACTGCTTTCCCAGAGCCTAGCTGGGCCAGGCCCACGGGCTTTCTCGGGCGCTGAGGGCCTGAGCCTTGGCCACACCTTCCCTTGTTGGCCTTGGCTCTCGCCCTCGGGCTGTCTTCCCCCTGCCCGCCACCAGCTATTCCGCGGCAGAGTATACGCTCTTGGCAAGGCCGTCCATTTAACCTGCTTCCCAGAAAACAGGATGGTTGGGCAGGCAGACTCAGCCAGCACCTTGGTGGGAAACAGGGCGGTGGACCTCAGCTCAGGCTTTTCTTGCCCGTACTCCTTGGGGGCCGGGTTGGGAGGTAGCCCTAAGCTGCCTTGGCTTACCTGGGTCAGAAATAACCTCAGTTCAACTCACAGCCAGGCAGAGGCAAGAGCTTTGAGCTCCTGGAGCTGGGGAGAGGGGAAGGATAAGCCTTGGCCCAGGAGTCTGATCAGGGGCACTTAGCTGGGAGCCTTGGGTAAAGCCCCCCATCTCTGAGTCTGTTACCTCATTTGTTTGATGGGCATAAGAGTGCCCTTTAGAAATGTGTCTGAATACAAGGCTTCCGAATGCAAAAAATGAAGTCATTGTTTTCCCCTTCTCTCCCCTTCCAGGAGGACACTTCCACAGAGAGCCCTGGGAGACGTCTGGCACAGAGAAGATGCTCCCTTAATGTAGGTGCACTGCTCCAGAAGTGAGGTCTGGGTCTCAGTGTGTCGGAGGGTGCCTTCCGTCCTTATCTCTACAAAGGTGACCTTTCCTTCCGCTTCCTCTCTGGCTGTCCTGCCCTGGCCGGACCCCATAGGGATCGTGGTTCTGGCTTGAGACGCTGCATTCCTCTCTGGCCGGGCCCGCCGAGACCCAGAGCCCAGGGAGGACTCCTTCCCCTCCTTGATGCTCGTCCTGCAAGTCCAGACGCCGTCAACTCCAAGGCGTTCCCTCTGGGCCCGGGCCAGAGTAGCTGCGGCCGAGCTCCTCCCTCCCCCGCCAGCCTCCTTGGGTGCAGACAGCCCAGCACAGGCAGGAAGGGCCTTCTGTTTGCCTTGGCTGGTGGGGAAGAGATTAGTGCTCGCTTTCTGTTTGGACTCTTGTATCTAACTAACAGGCAGGCCCGTGACGTCGAAGCCAAGCACACTTGAGCCTTGAATGAGTTTGGGCCCTGTTCCTGAGGCCCGGCCACTGCAGAGGTGTCTGGAGGTAGGAAGGGGTGATAACACCACCCCTTGGGTATATGGAGAAATGTAATGGCCGTCTGTCAGCTGTCCCTACTCAGAGTCCACGGCCCTTACTTTGGGTAACGCCTCCTCAGAAGACCACTTCTCCCCGACCTCGACTTTAGAGGCAAGCATGGATCCCCGGACACACACGGAGACTTCCCTTGGTGGTTTTGCAGCAGCTACGGGGAAAGAGGCATTTGCTTTTTTGTGAGATTTGCCAGGCTGGTGGAACTGCTGGTGGCCATCCTGTTCCCTGCTCGAGGTCAAAGCCAACAAAGAAGAAAAAGCTCAGAGATGGAGAGAATATGCTGTGCAGATATCCATAAGCCCCTGGATTGAGCCATGCCTGAAGCTAACTCTACTCCTGGATTAACCCGATTATTTGAGCCAATGCATTTCTTCTGTGCTAAAATTATCCTAAGTGGGGTTTCTGTCATAGAAAGGAGCCTAATAAAACAGTGTTTTTCTTTGGTCTCATTAAGAAAAAAAAATCAACTCTGAGGTATACTTTGCATGCAATAAAATCTACCCATTCGAAGTGCTCAAGTCCTAAATTTTATCAAATGTGTACACCCAGGTAACTACCACTGCAGTCGAGATGTAGAACATTTCAAGTTCTTATTCCCCTTTATAGTCCTTTACCCTGAACAACCACTGACCTGCCTTTGTTGTAGAGATTAATTTTGCCTTTCTAGAACTTCATATAAATATTATCATTTAGTGTTTACTCTTCTGTGTCTGGCTTCTTTTATTCAGCAGGTCTTTGAGATGCACCCATGTTGTGTGCCTAAGTAGTTCATTCCTTATTTCTGGGAAGAATTCCACCGTATGAATGTGCCACAGTTGGCTTAGCCGTTTATCCGATGATGGACATTTAAGCGATTTCCAGATTTTGACTATCACGAATAAAGCTGTTTTGAACATCGGGGCGCCTGGGTGGCTCAGTCAGTGAAGCGTCGCAATCTCTGCTCAGGTATGAACTCAACGGTTTGTGGGTTCCAAGCCCCGTGTTGAGCTCTGTGCCAACAGAACAGAGCCTGCTTCGGATTCTCTCTCTCTCTGCCCCTCCCCTTCTCGGGCTCTTTCTCAAAATAAATAAACTTAATTTTTTTTTTTTTAATAAGCTGTTTGGACATTGAACGCAAGTCTTGGTGTGTGCCTATGTTTCCATTTTTGTGCCTAGACATCAGTCTCATTTTACAGCGGAGAAGACTAAGGGTCAGAGAGGTAGACTGACTTACCCAAGGTCACACAGCTGATGGGTCCTGCGGCTCGCACGGGGAACACGAGTAGGGCAGTTACGTAGCACAGGTATCTGGGTGTTCCTTAATAAATGACCTTGGACTGCTTGGGTTGGGAGCTCGTGGACTCTTGTGCTCAAGAACGTCGTGGCCAGGAGGGACGGTCAAGATGAGTTACAGCCGTGTGCCTCACCTTTGTGTGGCCCTTGTTTTTCCCCCTGTGGATTCCACCGTTAGAGACCGTATCTCAAACAGACTGCATTCAGGAAGGCAGACTCTGCTTCCCCAAACATAAAGATGCACCCAGAACTACATGAGCTGACAATCACTGAGCAAGCCTGTTTGAAGATTTACCGTTGCAATTGCTCCGGCCCAAACTGGAGACCTGATTTTTTGGGCTCGGGACCAATCACGGAGCCGTCTCAGAAGTCGGAGGATGACAAGTGGGTAAGCCCTTAGTCCAGCCTCTCCTCTCACAGGTGCTCCCGCCCAATCTCTGCCTTCTGGTCTTCTCCTACTGAGGTCAGCCCTTGGAGGTCAAGTGCCTGTTGTGAATGCAACAGGGGTCAACTCCCTAGATCCAGACTCAGGGTCATCCCTAGGTCCAGCTGTCTGGAAGCCAGATGCATCTTTGGGCCTTCCTCTCCTTCAACGGAGCCACCTGCACTGGGAGTCCTGGCTAATACAGCTGAGCCAGGACCTCACCCTTCAGCGAAGCTTCTCCCAAGTTCTCCAGGCAGTCAACGAATGGCCAGTCCAGTTCACCTCCAGGGAGGCAGGGACAGCCACTGCTAAGTGTTTTACACGCACGATCTCCTATCCTCTCAACAACCCTAGGGGAGGTACTGTTGTCCTCACTTTACTGTGAGGGAAACTGAGGCACAGAGCTGCAGCTGTATCACACCTGGAATGTGGGTGCCTCGCATGTATCTTGTGTGCCCCTGAAGATTCTATCTGCCTCCTGTGCACCAGACTCCTGGCTGCTTGCTCTGTTTCTACCATGGCTGTGCCACAACTGAAGCTGACCCCTCCCAGGCCACATCCCAGGGTAAAGGGTCTGGCTCCCGAATGGCCACCGAAGGGGCCACCAATGCAACCCTTAAGCACACAGGGAGTCAGTTCCCATACTTTGAGCCACAGGACGTGCGATGGGGGCCTAAGTGCCTCTCCTCCCTCCCTTGGACCATTGGAGGCACGTTTTCCTTGTGTGGTCTGTTACAAAGCAGCGACCGTGTGGTTACACATCACCTCGCATTTCTTCCCAAACTTCTCTACCTCCCCTCTCTCTACCTTGAAGTTCTACCTCTAAGTTATCAGTGCTCCGTTTTCTGGGGAACACAGTCTGGCTCCTGGGTCTGCACTACAACTGCTTCAGTGAACGCTGAACAAGAGAAAGAGGCATTACGTCATTGCCCTGAAGACGGAAAACAGGTAGGGGACAAGGACAGTGCCAAGTTCATCAGCTCATTCCCCCTTAACTCCCCCGCACACACCTGTTCACTGGGTTTAATCAGTCGCATCTTCTCTGACCTCCCCTGTGAAGTTCATAGCCTGTGGTCTCCCCCACTGACCTCCGTCCGGTAGTGAAGAGTTCATGTTCCTTGATTCCCCCACTTGCTCGTATGTGATACTGGCAAGGTACTTGGCCTCTCTGACCACCTTCCCCATCTGTAAAATGGGAACAAGAATGGTCTCACCACATAGGACCGTTCGTTGAGAGGTTTAACTGACCCTTAGTTTTGTGCCTGGCACATCGTAGGTGTAGACGCCATTGTTGAGCAGCCCAGTTCAACGTCACCTCTTCCAGTTACGGCCCCGCTCTCTCTTGAAAACCCCCCTCCTCCGTTCTCAGTCCCTACTGAGTAAATAGGGCTATTCCCCACCCTATTCCCAAGCCTGTCACCAGACCCAGGCCAATCAGCACCTCCCAATACTGACCTCAAATATCGGCTCATGCCTGGGCATGAGACCCAAGTTGGACTGGTCCTTGTAACAGTGTCCTGAAGTTTCTGGAACAGTAAGGAAAGAGGTGCTTGCTCTTTGCTGAGATCATTAGCTTGGAGCTGCGAGAGGCCATTTTTACTACTTAAGAATGATGTCAGAAGACAGCGGAGCCAGGAGGTGGAGCAGGACACAGAATGCTGATGATGTCTTTGGAGCTCCTGGATCCAGTCATGCCATAACCCCTGCTATTTTTAGGAATGAACACACCAACCAAATTTTTTTTTATTTACATAAGCCAGTTTGGGTTTTCTATTGCTTAAAACTGAAGTGGTCTTCACTAATCCAGTAGGTTCTCTGTATAACTGCTGCTGTTACTGCAATTAACATTATTGTTATTATTACAAACACATTATCAGGAAGACGCAGCCATGGGGATGCCTGGGCCAGGTTCCCTCGGGGGGATACTGCTGCCCTGCGTACATTATACCCTGGATATCAGCTTCCTGAGGGGGGTGGGATTCGTGTCTCAGGGAACTGGTGGGTGCTGCAGGGTAGGTGGGCTAAGGGACATCTGCTGAATGAAAAGTGAAGTAGGCTTATCGCCCCCTACCGCCTCCATTGTGCCCTGCCTTCCAACTCCCACGCCAGGAACACATTTGCACTCCTTGCTTGTCCTTGGCCCACGTGCAAACCCACCCGGGTGTCCTCCAGGAGACCATCTTGGCAAACTGGTCTGTTGTTTCCACAGACCTCATTCACCCCCATATCTGTTCAGAGAGTGTTTTTAAAACCCTTTATTAAAAGTGATCGTTAGGGGCGCCTGGGTGGCGCAGTCGGTTGAGCGTCCGACTTCAGCCAGGTCACGATCTCGCGGTCCGTGAGTTCGAGCCCCGCATCGGGCTCTGGGCTGATGGCTCGGAGCCTGGAGCCTGTTTCCGATTCTGTGTCTCCCTCTCTCTCTGCCCCTCCCCCGTTCATGCTCTGTCTCTCTCCCAAAAATAAATAAACGTTGAAAAAAAAAAAAAGTGATCGTTATACGGGACGCCTGGGTGGCTCAGTCGGCCAAGAGTCAGACTCTTGATTTCTGCTTAGGTCATAATCTCACGGTTGTGAGATCAAGCCCCTATTGGCGGCTCACAAACAGTTACAACCAGTAACTCACATGGTTTAAAGACTTCACTCTAAGGCCAGAAGCCCTAAAACACCCAGAAGAAAACACAGGGAAAAGCTCCTTGATATAGGTCTTGGCAATAATTTCTTGGATGTAACACCTAAAGCGCAAGCAACAAAATAAAAAACAAGAAGGAGTACATCAAACGAAAAGCTTCTGCACAAAAGAAATTATCGACAACACCGAAAGACACCCTACAGAATGGGAAAAAACATTCACACATCCTATCTGATAAGGAGTTAATATCCAACATATATAAAGAATGCATGCAACTCAGTAGTGAAAAAAAACAAGTAGTTTAATTTAAAAATGGGCAAAGGGGGGCGCCTGGGTGGCTCAGTCGGTTGAGCGTCCGACTTCAGCTCAGGTCACGATCTCGCGGTCCGTGGGTTCGAGCCCCACGTCGGGCTCTGGGCTGATGGCTCAGAGCCTGGAGCCTGCTTCCAATTCTGTGTCTCCCCCTCTTTCTGCCCCTCCCCCGTTCATGCTCTGTCTCTCTCCGTCTCAAAAATAAATTAAAAAAACGTTAAAAAAAATTTTTTTAAATGGGCAAAGGGCCTGAAGAGACATTTTTCCAGAGAAGATGTGCAAATGGTCAACAGGTACATGAAAAGGTGCCCAACATCTCTCATCATCAGGGAAACGCAAGTCAAAACCACAATGAGAGAACACCTCACACCTGTCAGAATGGCAAGTATCAAGAAGACGAGATGATCGATGCCAGTGAGGATGTGGGGAAAGGGGGATTGTGAACGGGTGCAGTCACTAAGGAGAACAGAATGGAGGCTTATCAAAAAGTTAAAAAGAGAGATCGCATATGATGCAGTAATTCCACTACTGGGCATTCACCCAAAGAAAACAAAAATAGTTTGAAAAGCTACACGCACCCCTGTGTTTATTGCAGCATTATTTACAATAGCCAAGATACGGAAGCGACTTAAGTGTCCATCAATAGATGAATGGATAAAGAAGATGTGGTGTGTATGCATACAATGGAGTATTGCCCATAAAAAAAGAATGAAATCTTGTCACTTGTGACAACATGGACGGACCCTACAGGGTGTTATGCTAAGTGAAATAAGTCAGACAAAGACAAGTATCATATGACTTCACTTAGAGGTCAAATCTAAAAGCAAATGAACAAACCAACCAAAAAACAATCAGACTCTTAAATACAGAAAACAAACCAGTGGTTTCCAGAAGGGAAGTGGGGCTGGGTGAAGGAGGTGAAGGGGATCAAGAGGTATAAACTAGTTACGAAATCAGTAAACCATAGAGATGAAAATACAGCGTAGGAAATAGAGTCAATGATATTGTAATAATGTTGCATGGTGACAGGTGGTGACTCTACTTATCATGGTGAAGCTTTGAGTAACGTATAGAATGTTGAATCACT
Organism: Herpailurus yagouaroundi; assembly: GCF_014898765.1. Classification (NCBI taxonomy): domain Eukaryota; kingdom Metazoa; phylum Chordata; class Mammalia; order Carnivora; family Felidae; genus Herpailurus; species Herpailurus yagouaroundi. The sequence goes on along the minus strand of NW_024412446.1, from coordinate 5,097,799 downwards.
ATGCCACCCCTGAAACTAATATAATGTCAAATATGTCAACTATACTTCAATAATAATAATACATTTTTAAAACTTTTTCCTAAATGTTTATTTTTGAGAGACAGAGCACGAGTGGGGGAGGGGCAGAGAGAGAGGGAGACACAGAATCCGAAGCCAGCTCCAGGCTCCTGGCTGTCAGCACAGAGCCCGACGCGGGATTCAACTCCTGGACCGTTAAGACCATGACCTGAGCTGAAGTCAGACGCCCAACGGACTGAGCCACCCTAAATTTAAAATTTTAAATCTACACGCCCCCCCCAAATTTAAAAATGCTCCAGCCATTCCATTTTCAGGAATATATCAGAAGAAAATGAAAACACTATGTCAAAAGCATATATGCACCCCCTATGTCCATAGCAGCATTGTTTAAAATAGCCAAGACATGGACATAATCTAAGTGTCGACTGATGATAAAGAAAATTTGATACACAGACATGCACACACACACACACACACACACACGGATTATCAGCCATAAAAAAGAAGGAAATCTTGCTGTCTGTGACAATGTGGACGGACATTGAAGGCATTATAATAAGTGAAACAAGTCAGAGAAAGACAAATACTGTATGATTTCACTTATATGTAGAATCTAAAAAAACAAACTCATAGAAAAAGAGATCCGATCTGTGGTTACCAGAGATGGGGGAGGGGATGGGGGAGGGGATGAAGGTGTTCAAAAGGAAAGGTACACACTTCCGGCAATAAGATGAGTAAGTACTGGGGATGTAATGTACATGACGATAGTTCACACTGCGGTCTGGTGTATCTGAAAGTTAAGAGAGTAGGTCCTACGAGTTCTTGTCATCACAAGGAAAAAAAACCATGTATTTCTCTTTTTTTCTTTTTGTCTCTACAGGAGATGATGTATGTACACTAAGCTTACTGTGGTAATCATTTTACAATATATGCCTATACACCTCAAGCTCTTATTTATTTTTTTATTATTGGTTTTTGTTTAAAACAATTTTTTATGGAATACTACTTGGCAGTGAGAAAGAATGAAATATGGCCTTTTTGTAGCAATGTGGTTGGAACTGGAGAGTGTTATGCTAAGTGAAATAAGTCAGGCAGAGAAAGACAGATACCATATGTTTTCATCCTTCTGTGGATCCTGAGAAATTTAACAGAAGACCACGGAGGAGGGGAAGGAAAAAAAAAAGGGGGAGGGAGGGAGGCAAACCATAAGAGACTCTTAAAAACTGAGAATAAACTGAGGGTTGATGTGGGGTGGGGGGGAGGGGAAGGTGGGTGATGGGCACTGAGGAGGGCACCTGTCGGGAGGAGCCCTGGGTGTTGTATGGAAGCCAATTAGACAATAAGTTTCATATTAAAAAAACAATCTTTTAATGTTTATTTATTTTCAAGAGAGAGAGACAGAGACAGAGAGCAAGTGGGGGAGGGGCAGAGAGAGAGGGAGACACAGAATCCATAGAAGTTCGAGCCCTTCATCGGGCTCTGTGCTGACGGCTCAGAACTTGGAGTCTGTTTCAGATTCTGTGTCTGCGGCGCTCTCTGCCTCTCCCCTGCTCGCACACTGTCTGTCTGTCTCTCTCTCTCTCTCTCAAAAATAAACATCGAAAAAAATTTTAGAGTGTTGTGCGCTAATTACCCCTCAATAAAACTGGGGTGCGGGGAAGTGTCCATTATGCTAGGTGCCAGAGAGGTGCAAAAATGGATAATGCTTTGTCTGCCTTCAGGGAGCTTCTGTTTTAGTGGGGATATACATTGACAATTTGGGGACAATTACGTAATTGTTGGCATTTGGATAATTAACTGGTATTCTGCAGACCAGATCATGAAACAACTCTAAAGAGTATCTTCTGGTTTTAAGCTAAGCTGGCACTAATCAGTTTATCTTTAAAAAGCTGGCAATGTAGGTAGGTGGCCCTGGGACTCTGGGAAGATAGAGAGTTGCCTACTATGTGCCAAGTTCTGTACTCTGGCCTCCCAAACCAATCTAATCTACATTGGAATAATCATCCCATTCTACTGGTGGAGAAACAGGCTCAGAGAGGGGAAGATTCTTCCCTGGGCAGAAATAGGATCCGGACCCAAGTCACTGCGCTGTAGCTGGGAGTCCCTGGGGGGCCTTTGGCATTGATAAGACTTCTGGATGCCCATGGCAGTGCAGGTTGTCAGCTGGTTCCCACAGATCCTTGTGTAATTAGCATTGTGGCTTTTCCACGCTCTCCCTGGGGTAACAGCTATTGGTTTCCTTATCTGCATCTCCCATCCTGACTCCCAGTAGGAGTGACATGTTGCAGTCAACTCCATGCCTTCCACACCTTGTACCCTGTACTGGGCTGGCCCATGGGAATCTCAGCATCATGGGTTACCAGTTGGCTTGGTCCCCCAGCATCCTTTCTCCCTTTCTTTCGCTAAGCCCCACCCTTTCCTGGAGAACCTCTCCTCCACGGCTCTACCTGGCCCTGGGGTATTTCAGCAGTCCTGGCAACCAGGGGGGGCACGTGACCCTGGTGAAGCCAATCACAGTTCAGCACGTCTTGGATTGGCCCAAGAAGCGGACACCTGATCCAATCAGAGTCCTTCCCTGGAATATTCTGAGTTTTCCCCTTGGATCGTGAACTGTAAGCGTCAGACTCCAGAGCTCCCAGTGTGGTGGAGTTTGGGGGAACTCCCAGCTCCCAGTTTGGTGGAGTTTAGTTTGCCTTTCCATGTCTGGCTATTTTTTTATAGCCTATAGCTATAGCCTTAGCTCGCTGACCCTCCTACCTCCTTCTCAACCAAAGTGGAGAGTTTTCACTGCTTTGTCCACCTGGTGACTCAAAGGATTGAAAGCCACGAAACTGCATTTACATGACTATAATCGTTAAATCCTGTTTACTGTTTACCCCCTCCTCTTAACTGAAGCTCACTGCACTGGGGTTTGTGTTGGTGATGGCCAACAGGGCCCAGCTTACTCAAATTTGGTTGAACTGGATGAGATCTATCCATGGGCCAGGGAGACAGAGCTCGTCCAGGGCTGGCTTTGCGGGCCTGTGACCTGAGCAGTCACCCTGGACCTGTGCCCAGAAGGGGAAATTCATAATCTCCACAATTCTGGGGTCAGTGCTGAGCTCATGGCTGATAGAGGCCTGAGCCTCCTGAGAAAGCCTCCTCCGGTGGGGAGGCAGGGCAGGGTCCTTAGGCAGGTCCTGAAGCGGCCCCAGGAAGCTAAAGTGAGAGACCGTGGACCTGAGCATGGCTGGTGAATGTGGCCCACCTTGTGAGATCAGGATGGGCATCTCCAAGCTCCTTCCAGAGGGCTGAAAGTTTGGCAAACTTGGGCTGCATGAAGGAGGTGGGGTTATCCCCACATTACAGAGAAGTATCAAGGCTGAAAGGTCTGCCCAAGGTCCCACTGCTTATAAATGGCAGGTCCCAGGTTCAAATCGCAGCCTCTGACTCCCAGCCCCCAGCCCTCCCTGCTCCTTCATCCGCCCCCAGAGCAGTGCTGCGTATGGTACAGCACCTGGGTTTCAGTTTCCAGGCCTTGCTCCCAATTTGCTGTGTGTCCTTGAGGGAGGCACTTGCCCTCTCTGGACCACCTACCCCAGGCTCCACTGAGGGAATGGAGACTCCCTTTTTAAGTCTCTTTCACATAGACTCAAATAATAGGAAAGAGTACGCTTCTTCTAAAGACAGATTCCAGCTAATAAATGCAGGAGGAATGAAATACAAAACATAATACCATTTTTGCAGTCCCTAACAAATTAATTGCTTGAACGGCTGCTAACAATACAACAAAAAGAGGAAAAGACACCATGTTCCTCCTGACAGAAGACCTCAACACCATCTAATGGTGTAGTCTTGCCAAAAGCAAAAAACAAAAAAACAAAACACCGCAAACTTGAATGTGATCAAACCTCTGCTTCTAACTGCCAAGTCACAGGCACAGGATAGAGGAACATATTCAGCTACACCGCAGGGCAGCAATGAGCAAAACGTCACAAGACAACTCCTTCCTTCCAGGGAATACGTAAAAGCAAAACAAAACTCTAGACCCAAAGAAACTCAAAAGCTTTACCCGCCAATTACAATGTGTAGACCTCGTCTGGATCAAAATTGACACTATAATAAAAAGCAATTAGGAAAAAAGAACGATCATGTAACAACTGGACATTTGAACACTGACTGGGTCTTTGATAACGTTAAGAATTACTAATATTGGGGGGGGGTGCACCTGGGTGGCTCCGTGGGCTAAGCGTCCGACTTCGGCTCAGGTCATGATCTCACAGTTTGTGGGTTCGAGCCCCGCGTCGGGCTCTGTGCCGACAGCTCAGAGCCTGGAGCCCGCTTGGGATTCCGTGTCTCCCTCTCTCTCTGCCCCTCCCCACATGCGCGCGCTCTCTCTCAAAATAAATAAACACTTAAAAAAATTAAAAAGAAAAAGACAACACTGAGAATTATTAATATTTTTGGTGTAATAGTGGTCTTGTAGTTATGGTTTAGCTTGTAAGAAAGAGTCCTTTTAGAGACATACGCTGACGTATTCATGGGCGAAATGATGTTATGTTTTGCATCTGCCTCAAAATAATGCTGGAGGAGGGGTGTGGACTGGGGGGAGGGTCTGAATGGGGCGGGATGGGCCGTGGGTCCCTGGATGCCAGAGCCGAGTGATAGGGATGTGACAATTTGTTATATTGTTACTTCTGGTTTAATGTATAACTTTTAGTTTTTAAAAAAAGTTCCTTCAGCCCATAGGAAGGGTCCATGGTGGCCCAGACTGAGTGGGAGAGAGGAAGAATAACCCCACTTTTTTGGAGGAGGGCTGGGGGGCTGATTTAGGGGACACCAGGTCTTTAATCTTTCTTTTTTTTAGTTTTTTTTAATGTTTATTTATTTTTGAGACAGAGAGAGACAGAGCATGAACAGGGGAGGGGCAGAGAGAGAGGGAGACACGGAATCCGAAGCAGGCTCCAGGCTCTGAGCTGTCAGCACAGAGCCTGATGTGGGGCTCGAACTCACAGACCGTGAGATCATGACCTGAGCTCAAGTCGGACACTTAACCGATGGAGCCACCCAGGCGCCCCAGGGGGACACCAGATCTTGCGACTCCCTCCCCAACACCGTGGCCAGGATGGGCCCTGCAGTGTTGTGGTCACTGGTGCCCAGACGCCAGTCTCAAGTGTGGCTTTCTCAGTGATTAGATGAGTTCACGCAGCTGGACGCGGTCATTGTAGAACTCTGGCCCCAGTCCACAAGCCCAGCTCTCCCCTCCCTGGGGGACGCTGGCTCCACATTCCAGGCACATCCTCAGCCACGTCAAGCCATCTGGCCACCAGCACAGGGCAGGAGAAGGGGCAGCAGCTGGTGGGAACTTCGAGGGCATTCCCAGCCACATGTCCCACAATGGCCCTGGTATTGGTGGTGTGGCCAGGGCCGGGCGCAGAGGACCCTCAGGCCCACCACCCAGGAGTGCTCCCCTGCGGGAGCGTGCATGGACCACTTTGGTGCCCCGAAGTGCTACATGACCTTGACAAGATGCTTTTCCCTCCCTGAGCCTTGGGTTCCCCATCCAACAGAAGGCGGCTCAGCGTTTCTCGGTGGGCTGCCATTGACCTTCAGGATGGACAATCCTTCCTAGTTAGCATTCCCAGCCCCCTGCCCCTTAAATGCCACCAGCAGGCCCTGTCACTATGGCAACCAAAAAATGCCCCACACATTTCCAACCACCCCTGGGTCGCAAACTACTGTGGGTCTCTGAGGACTTTGCCAATCCCACAGTTCTGTGCATCTGTGTTTCTGGAGATCCGGGACTGAGGAAGGGATGGGCAGAAGCTGTTGGTGCAGCTCACAGTCTTGCGAGGAGATGATATTTCGATGGGTCTTGAAGTGTAACTAGGAGTTTGCAAGGTGAGCAAGGAGGTATGGGGACTGGGCGAGGGGGCTGAGCCTTTTAGGTAGAAGGATCAGCGTGTGCATGGCACGGAAGTAGGAAAGAGCGTGGAGTGTCTGGAGAAGTGTAGAAGAGCCCACGGCCCCAAGCTTTGGCCTGTGCTGAAAAACCAGGCAACGGAGGTGGGACATCCACTGTGGTACAACAGGGAACCAGCAAGGATGTTCAAATGGGGCAGGAACAGGTTTTTCCTCTCCAGTCCCGCTGGACTGAGAGATCATTAACGCCGACGCATGAGTCAGGAGAGTGAGTCACTCATCAGACATGGGTCAGGACTACAGAGAATGCAGGTCGACACCTGGGGTCTCTTGCCCCAGTGCCCCCCCCCTCCAGGTGGAAGAGAGATTTGGAGGGGACACCATGGGGGGGTGCGGTGCTCAAATTTCTCAAATAGTTGAAGAGGCATGTGCATGTGAACAAGAGTATGTGTCGGGGGGGGGGCGCCTGGGTGGCTCAGTCGGTTAAGCGTCTGACTTCAGCTCGCGTCACGAACTCGAAGTTTGTGAGTTCAAGCGGGTTCTGTGCTGACAGCTCGGAGCCTGGAGCCTGCTTCAGATTCTGTCTCTGTCTCTCTCTGCCCCTTCCCTACTCGTGCTCTGTCTCTCTCTCAAATATAAATAAAACATTTTTTTTCAAAAATTTTTAACGAAAAAAAAGAGCGTGAGTGTGTGAATACCTGTGCAGGTGAGCTCGAACAAGTGTGTGAGCGCGTGTGTGTGTACCCCCAAGCGTACACACGGGCTGCTCATTCCTTCATCCTGGCCCTTGTCCTCACGGAGCATGTAATCTAGGGGATCCAGTGGAGGGGAGAGAAAAGAAGAAAGCAAAGCCAAACACATTCCACAAATTAGACCAGGGCTCTGGAGATAACTGGAGACGGAGAATGCCAAGGGCTTAGTGGGGAGAACCCTCTGGATGGGGTGGTTGGGGCTGACCTCTCAGAGCAGGTGGCGCTCCAGCTAATTTACAGGGGACATGTGCCGGGCTTGGGCCACCGAAAGCACTCTCCTTCCCAGCAGGCTTTGGGGGGATTACGTCTTCCCCACTGGACAGAGCCTACCAAGCTCACTCCGCCCCACCCCGGCCACAGGGTAGACACGGGACCCCAGCGCGGCTGGTCAGAATCTCCTTCTGCCTCAGGCGGGGTGACGAAAGGTTGGCGACCCCCTGTCGCCTCCTGCCCTTCCTGCCAACTCGGCCCTCTGGAGCCGTCCCCGTCCTTGCCCATGCCCAGGCCTGGTTTCCAGCCTTCCCGTCCATTTTCGGAGCTCGTGTGGGTGTGGCCATCTCTGTGGGTTTGGTTTTGGCTTTGGAATGAGCCAAGCAGAGCACAAGGGGCACAGATGAGGCTCCCTGGGAATCCCCCTCCCGTCATGCGTCGGGAATGGGGTGCAGAGGAGCCGCGGGCACCTCTCCCTGGCACCCGCGCGTGCACACTCACTCGTGAGCCCTGGCCGGCCTCACGGGGAGGAAACGCCAGCTGCATGTCTGTAAGCCCCTTTCAGCCTTCCCAGAAGCTCTCCCCGCTTCCTCTGAGGCCATGTCAGTGGTGTGGGCCTGGTCGCCTGGGCGGGCCTCCGGTGGGGGCCTGTGACTCAGGGCTCAGTCAGGCAGAGGCAGGATGTCAGCGCCATTCACTGGGCCGCTAGGAATCTCACTCTTCTATTTATAGGCAGTGCAACTGCTGGCCCAGCCTGGCGGGAAGAAGCAGAGGGCGTGGGGGTGGGGGGGTGCGTTGACTAGGAGCTGTGGGTCCAGGATCAGGATGAAGCTAGGCCTCGCCGCCCCCTCCACCTGCCTCAGGGGGTTCCTGACTAGGAGCGAACTGGACTAGCTCTCCCACTCCAGAACAGTCAAGGCTAGGGCAGGCCAGGACATTGACCACAGAGCCTGCGTGATCTGTGAAGTGAGCAACCCAGAGGTGATGGCACCTGGGTGGCTTGGCCTGTCATGGCCTTGAAAGCAGGGGGGGCCCTGGAAAGGGGTCAGGTGAAGGTGGAACCCAGAGGCCAGGCATCTTGAAGTTCGGCCCCAGAGAACTTACCCTCCACTTCCCGTGTTGGGGTCCCAACTTGCTTCATCTGTCAAAGACCCCTGATCCCACCTACCATCTTGCCCCACGGCCAAGATGGCTCCTTGTTCTTAAGGAAGCTGAGATTTGCTACCTACTAGGAGCCGGGCCCTGTCTTGATACGTAAGTGTCAATAAGCCCATTTTGCAGAAGTCAAAACCGAGGTTCAGCGTGGTTAAGGACTTGCCTGGCTTTGGGCATGTGCACGAGTGTGCACTACGTGTACAAGTGTGTTAATGGGAGCTACATTACCCTGGTCGTAGGGGTGCCGTGAGGAGTGAATGAGATGACCCTGCCTGTTATCTGTCCCCATCTCTTTATGGAGCGCCCACCCACCTGGTTTACTTTGTCCTCGGCTGCACATGTATGTCTCATCAAATTGGAAGGTTCTCGTGTTACGTGTTTGTCTGTCTCCTGCACTGGGCGAGGTGAGGAAAGAGTCTCCCTCCCCCCGGAACTGCAGCCCCCAGCTTGGAGCCTGGAGCGAGAGGTTGCTCAGGAGAGCCTGTTGCCCTCAAGGGTCCTCCGAGGCTCTCCCACCCTCAGACTCTGCCTCTGCTCTAGCGGCCCTCCCCTGGGCTCTGCCGCGTGTGCCCTGGGCAGATCCTCAGAAAACCAGAAGGGTCCCTGCTTCCCGAGGGGTTGCGGGACTGGGAGCTATCCAGGCCCTTCGTCCTCATGTCCTTCTTGTGGGAACCCATTTCCTGAACAAGGGACTCTTCCAACGGAGGCTCCTTGCCCTTCCTTCTTTTTAAATGGTTTTTTTTTTTTTTTTTAATTTATTTATTTTGGATAGACAGAGACACACAGAGCATAAGTGAGGGAGGGCCAGAGAAAAGGAGAGACAGAATCCGAAGCAGGCTCCAGGCTCCGAGCTGTCAGCACAGAGCCTCATGTGGGGCTCGAACCCACAAACTGCGAGATTGTGACCTGAGCCAAAGTCGGTTGCTCAAGTGACCTAGCCACCCAGGTGCCCCTCCTCGCCCGTTCCTTCTACCCCAGGCACCTGGCCTCCTAAGGTGATCAACAAGCCTCAGGGGCTTTTCTGAGTCTTGCAAATGTTGCAGCCTCTGACAGTCTCCAAAGGTCACAGACTTTTCTCTTCCAAGCAGGACACGGTGAGGGCACATAGGAGGGAACAGGGCTGGGGTGGAGCGGGGAGGGTTGGTTCTGAGAGGCTCCCTGAGGGGCTGAGGAGGAGTTCTTGTAAAGGAAAAAGGGGGTGAAACCTTGCGGAAGGGAGGTAGACGTTCAAGAATGTGCGAGAAGCCCTGGCTGGTAGAAGGACTGAGGCGTGGAGTCCTGGGGTGAGGTAGGAAGTGGTGGGAGGCTGATCTCTAGGGCCTGGGTCAGGCTGAGCCTCCTTCTGAACACAAAACTGGAGCCAGTTTCATGCAGGGTGCTGCTTAGAAAGGTCCTTCTAGCCATGGGGGGAAGGGGAGAGGGGAGTCCTGGGAGAGAGCTATGATGTGGTGTTGACCTGCCTCCCCCAGGCCCGGTGCACACTGATGAAGGTTGGGGTGACCAGAGGCGGGAGAGGAGGAGCCCCTGAGGAGGCCCAGAGAGACCCCGTCAGCGGCGCCAGCTGGATGGGTGCAGAAATGACATCATTTTCGTGTACTTAACACAAGGTAAACAGGCGTGGAAAAACCCAAGTACTCATTATCTAACTTAGTAGCTGGCTGCTGGCTCCTTAACAACCGGTTTCCTGGGATTCTGCAGGGGCGGGGGGAGGGGAGCCGGAGCGGAGGGGTTTCCCCTCCCTGTGCACACTGTGTATGTCGCTGGCCCCTTTGCCTAGGCCTCTTCCTTTGAGTCACTCCCTACATGTTCATGGAGCTCAGGGCCTGCTGAAGGCCAGGCGATGGGCTAGCCACGGGGAGAGAGCAGGAGCAAGCGTGGTTGGGGGATCTGATCGGAGTGGCCGGGTGGGCTTGAGGTCTCAGAGCACAGGAAGGAAGTGGGGAGACCCGCGGGGAGGCAGTCAGAAGTCTCCCAGCATAAGCAGGACGAATTCTAGAAGACGCCTTGGAGATCAGCCAGTCTGACCCTGGATTCTACAGGTGCATAAACTGAGGCCCCGAGAAGTGAAACGATGTATCAGATACTGAGAGAGAGAGAGAGAGAAGCAGGGTCAAGACTAAAACCCAGGTGTTCTGATGTCGGTGCTTCTGACAGATCCACTGAGCACTGGTGGACTTTAAGAATAGGAAAGAAAGAAAAAACCAAAGCACATGGTCTGGCCTTCGCCTCAACACTCCCCACCCAGGCACGCACGCATGTGGGCTCTCTCCAGAGGGTCTGAGAGAGAAGTGTCTTCTTGCCGGGGTGGGTCCCAAGCGCTTTCCCTTGGTCCCTGGAACACACCCCACAATCCAGTCCGAGGCTTCCTCCCGGTGGAAAGGGCCTACGGATGACAGACAGTGGCCAGACAGCCTCGGGAGAACTGACTGTGAGCTGTCATTTGCTGAGGCAGTGCTGGGAGCACCTGTCCCCTCTCCACCATCCCTTCGTGGAAAGCCCCAGTGAGGGGACAACTTTCCAGTGGGGGGCCGACAATGCAAGTCTACGCAGACAGCTCACAACAAACACTTGGCAACACTTCCTTTTTCTAATGTCAGTTGAGTAAAACAGACAGCATGGAGAAAAGCTGGAGAACTGTAGCCCTGTGACTTTGGACAGAGAGATCGTCAGTTCCCCCGGGCCCCAGGTCCCCCATTTGTATTGAACCCTCAGTGTCCCTAAACTTCACTGACTTGTGAGTTTGAATAACTGCTTCATATTAATGCCCAAAGCTACTAAACCCAAGCCCCAACTTCTCCCAGCGGTGCTTTCTGGGAGCTCCCGAGGAGGTGTCCCGCCTGTCCTCCGGGGTTATTTGGTGGCCCCCGAAAGATGGCCACACCCTACCCCCTAGAACCTGGGAATGATACCTTACATGGCAAAAGAGACTTTGCGGGTGTGATTAGGGATCCTGATTTGGGAAGATGATCTTGGATTATCCAGGTGAGCCCAATGCAGTCGCAAGGGCCCCTGTAGGAGGGGACAGACGGGTCAGAGTCAGAGAATCCGATGCAATTCCAGAAGCAGCGGGGACAAGGCTGAGGTCAGAGGGATTCAAGGAAGGGGCCGTGAGCCAAGACATGCGGGCAAGCCTCTGAAAGCTGGAAGAGGCAAAAATTCTTCCCAGAGCCGCCAGGAGAAACGCAGCTGTGCCAAAAACGAGATTTTAGGACTTCTGACCCCCAGACTGTGCGAGAAAAATGTGTATTGTCACAAGCTGTGACGTTCACGGTAGTTTGTTACAGCACCAAAAGGACACCGATGACGCAGGACTGTGGACAGATGGCCACTCACATATATTCCTCCTCGACCACCCTGCCTGTCCTCCTCTGCCCCTTCTCTTGGGCCACCGCCACACCTTTGGTGACTCGAAGCCGGCTCTCTCTGCTGGCTCCACATGCCGTGAACCAGCCAGGGACCAGGTTCAAGGGCATGACATAACCTACCCATTTAGCTTGTAAGCTGGGTGTATCTATGAACTGGGTTCATGGTTGCTTATAAGCCCCCGTACCTCCCTGCTCGGGGCCTGGACCCCCGATATTGATGTCCCCAGTCCCTTCCTGCCTCCAGGTCTGTTCCCTACCTCCTTTTCACTGGTGGCATTAGTTATTCCACTCCCTGTGGCCCAGTCCAGCAGCTTCTTTCTGGAGAAACCACTGACAAGGGTCGATTATGCAGGATCTTTTCTTTCAAAGGCTTTTACAACTTTCATTTAGTTATGTAAGGGGCAGAAGTTTCCTGAAAACAGTTCAGCAACAAAACAAAACAAGAGAAAACAAAACAAAACAAAAGAAGGACACAACAACCGAGGTGTGCAGCGAGGAATGAACGGATAGTGGATGGATAAAGAGATACACGCAATGGAATATTATTCGACCACAAAAAAGGAAATCCTGCCATTTGCAACAACACGGACGGATGGACCCTGAGGGTATTATGCTAAATGAGTAAGTCAGACAGAGAAAGGCCAACACCGTATGATCTCACTTACACGTGGAACCTTAAAAAACAAAACACAACCCACAAACAAACATCAAACTCCTAGAGAAAGAGATCAGACTTCTGGTGGCCAGAGGCAGGGGTGGGGGAGGGGGATTGGACGAAGGTGGGCAAAAGGCACACGCTTCCAGTTCCGAGATAACTAAGTACCGAGGCTATGATGTACAAGGTGACTACCCCTAACACTGCCACACGGTGTATCCCAAAGTTAAGAGAGTCGCTCCTAAGAGTTCTCATCACACAGAAACAGAACAAAACAAACAGTTTCTCTTTTTTTCTTTTTGTGTCATATGAGATGAGGGATGTTAACCAAACTTATTGTGGCAATCACTTCACAATGTATGCAGGTCAAGTCATTATGCCGTATGCCTTCAACTTATACAGGGCTCTATGCCAATTATATCTCAATGAAACGGGGGAAAATAGAGCAAGGTATATTCAGCCTGTTGGGATAAATGGGGAAAAAGGAAGCGAATAAAAGTGACCTCTAATCCCGCTACATAGAGATAACAATCCAATAATCCGTTGCTGACATTTTCGTGTATATCTGATACAGACGTATCGCACTTATTGCTACTAGACTATTATTTGTTCATTTTAACACAACCGCGATCATATCATCTGTGCAGCTCAAACACAGGCTTTTTTTCTCACTCGGCAAATACATGATACACTGCTTTCTGTGTCAACAGACACACGTCTACATCGCTGCTTTTCACGTGCATGTGGTATTTGCCTGTGTGAATGTCCTATATTGCATTAGGTCCATTGTTGGCCAGTTAGGTTGTTCCCGATTTTTCAGAACTGTAAACAGTGTTGCTTTGTAAATGATTCTTGGCCCACTTTTTCAGCTATTTTGGGAGGATGAATTCCTAGAGGTGAAATCGCTGGATGGGAGGGTGTGCACATTTTTAAGGCTCTTGGTGCATATTTGTGGCCTGCTCTTCATTCCAGACCCATTTCTTTCCTGCTCTGGATTTGCCACCCAGTTGAGCGTGAGCTCGAGGACAAAGAGTTTATAGGTGGTAAATCTGCTATTTGTAATTCTCCAGGCTACATCTCCCCATTAATATGTATGATTGAAAAAATAAATAACTCTAGTTTCCATTTTTAAAATGCCAAGGCTATTCTCATCCTGATGTGCCCGTGTGCCCGGATCTTCCTAGTAGGAGTGAACATTGGATTCAATGCTGCCTCTCCCCTTCTAGAGTGAGAAGGTCCCAGAGGAAGCCAGAGACAGTGGGCAGTGTAATTTCTCTGAATCTCAGTTTACCCATCTGCAAACTGTACTTTGCATTATTTTCCTGGGGAGTGGGGGCGGGGGCAGGAACCTGGCTCGGGGTCGGACCTCTCACCCCTTGGGTTTTGTCCCACCCGCCTCGGGCCCACACGTTAGCACTGGACACTTGGATCCTCCTGGGCCCTGCTCCTGGCGATCCCTCTCCACATTTCCAGCCAGTCTCCATCAAGAACAGCCCCCAGATTTGCTCCACCTTAAAAGGCCCTTGAGCTCTCAGAAGGACAACCACACAAGAGAACAGAACATTACAGAAAATTGCTTGTCTAAAATAGACAAATAATTTTCATTTCATCCTTACCTCTGTGTTCTACTTTATCTGTCTCTTTTTCTACATAAACCAGGCATGAGGGTGATATTATTCTTATAAATTCTTGAGATGGATTACGTAATAACCTAGACTTGGAAACTGAAAAAGAAAGGCAAATGCTTGGTAAATGGGCAGAAGTCTTTGTGGCTATTTAAAGAGACAAAGCCTGGATCACTCTTTGCCTCCTGACGCTCCATAGCTGCCTGGTCGCATTCTCGGGCTTTCCGGAGAGAATCTTCGCTGAGCCTGTTCAGAGCCGTATGGCCCAACTTCCTGGATAATCAGAATCACCCGGGATGCTTACGAAAATGCAGGTTCCTGAGCCCCAGGACAGACCTCTTGAATCCCATTCTTCCGGGGAGAGATCTATATATTTACAAATGTACATTATACATGTAACAAGTGGCCCCAGGTAATTCTTAACATCAGGAAAATAACAAATATACTATTATAGAGGGAGAAATGCCTGTGGTTTTCAACCTTGGCTGAAAGTGACAGCCTCCTGGGGATGGAGATATATATATCTATAGATATATATATATAGATATATATATCTATATATATACTTAAAAAAAATTTTTTTAATGTTTATTTATTTGGTGGAGGGGGGGGCGGAGCAGAGAGAGAGGGAGACACAGAATCCTAAGTAGGCTCCAGGCTCCAAGCCGTCAGCACAGAGCCTGATATGGGGCTTGAACCCATGAACGGTGAGATCATGACCTGAGCTGACGTTGGACGCTCAACCCACTGAGCCATCCAGGTGCCCCTCCTGCAGACCTTTATAAGCCTGACACCCAGTTAAATCAAAATCCCAGTTGTCTTGAGAACCATGTATAGGGGCCACTGGGAAGGCCTTTCAACCATGTGGACCAAGAGACCAGGGTGCTAGCACTGGCTTTGCCACCAACTCTTTGGGTAGCATCTCCAGTTGCCAGTTGCCACAAATACAAAACGAGGGGCCCGGACTGGCCCAGTGAGAGAATGCTTTCTGTCCCGTACGTCAGTCTAATTGGAAGTGGCTGACAGGGTCCCAGCAGTGAGTCCCAATCTTGAAGATTCTGGGTCTGGAACTGGGCTGAACAGGAAAGAGTGCCTTGATTAATGATGTCTGCCACCGGTGCACAGAGAGGGTGCTCACCCCGTCTCAGGGCTCGCTGTCCCCGGACTAGGTCCCCTCCAAGCTTCAGTGACATAATGATAATGGCACCAGATTAGTTATGATGAAGAGTTTAGATAACCTATGCACATAGACCTTGCAACCTGTGAAGCGCTATCCGGATGCTAGTTACTATAGTAGCAGTTATTATTCTAGTCCGAGGATGCTATTTCTTCAACACTTTTCAAGGCAGAGTCATGAACAGCAAGCCGCCTGCCTCGGCCAGGGCAGGGCGAGGTGGGGTGTCTGGGTCTGAATGCACTCTTGAATGGGGAATCACTTGGGATTACAGTAGTGGATCATTGAACCCACTAGGGGTTTCGAAGCTAGAACTTATCTTTTTGCAACATGACTGAGAGAAGTGAACTCGTAGAGGGAAGACAATATAAAGGGTTCTGGATTCCACACTTGACCTTTAGCCAAAAGGCCGAGAAGCGACGGGGTCCTGGATCCCAAAGAACATCTCTGCCCCAACCAGAGCCTGCTAACCACGTAGTCTTTCTATTTTCAGGAGGCGTTCTACTTACGCACCCCATTCACCCCATCCATCCATCTACCCATCCACCCGTCCCTCCACCCAACCCTCTAGTCATCCGCTTGTCCATTCATCCACTTACTGACCTACTCTTACTGAGAATTGCCATGCACCAGACACGTGCTGGGTTCTGGGATATAGCCAGTGCTTCTGTGTCACACAACTCCAGGGAACAGCATTCACATAGGTGTTCACATAGATATCACACAGATAGATATTTGCGTAGATCCACTGGACATAGAAGTGAACAAGACAGAGAGACAAAGGTCTTTGCTGGCGTGGATCTTTCATTGTAGACGGGGGACAGACAATAAAGGAGAAAACAAAATGAATGAACAAGATCATTTCACACAGTGGTGAGTTCTAAGAAGAAACCAAAACAGAGTGATGTGAGGGACAGTAATGGCGGGGGGACAGATTGGGTGCCTAGTTTGGATACAGTGGCCAGGAAAGGTGATATTTGAATAAAGGCAACAGCTTGCCATGTGAACTTCTGAATCTAGAGCATATCAGGCAGAGGGAACAGCAAGTGCAAAGGTCCGGAGGTGGGAAGAATTCTAGGAACCAAAAGAATGCCGGTGTGGCTAGAGCTGGGTGTGTGAAGGGTAGGGGGGTAAGAGCTAAATTAATTTTTGGCTTAAGCAACTGGGTGAATGATTGGTGCCATTTACTGAGATGGAGAAGACTGAGGGAGGAACAGATGGGCAGGAAAGTGAATCATGAGATCTATTTTGGCCATGTTACCCTTGAGGGCAATATCAGACATCCAAGTGGAGATATTGAGTAGGATTTAGTAATTTGGAACCTGGAGGTCAAAATGGAGGTATGAATTTGTTGGTAGACATGGGGGTTGACTGTCCAATATCCATACCCATTTTTCATGCTAGCTACTCTAATTTATGTTGCTGTGTCCATATCTCCTAATGTGCTTGGGGGAATAACTCTACCCCTGCGCTAGGAGTGGGATGTACAGCTAAAGTCTAAACCAACAATACACCCCATCCTCTGGTCATGTAACCGGTTCAGGAGTGGGCATTTGAGTCCATCTGAGGCCGCAGACAAGTGTTAGTTTCTTAGCTCTTTCTAGAGCACTCTGGAAGACACCTCCTCTCTCTCCTGAACATGTAGAATCTGGAAGTCATCGGCAGCCATCTTGCAACCATGAAGGGTAGAGAGGGTGACAGTAAGGTCGATACAATGGAAGGTAGAGTAGAAGGACAAGGGAAAAAGAAAAGGTAAACCTTCTGACACCAAGTCACTGGAGCCCATCCTACCTCAGAGTTTTATGAAACAAGAAATGCACCCAACGGTCTAGGCCAAATTGGGTTGAGGTCTCTGTTATTTGCAGCTGAACACAACCCAACTGATAATGGCCACGGGGCTAGTGACATCTGGGGAATGGGAGGGGGAGAGCGTAGATGAACCAGGAAGTGGGTGGGCCCGGAGGCAAGCTACTGAAAGGTTTCCAAAGAAAGTGCTGGGGGTGGGGGTGATCCCTGAATGCAGCAATCTTGGACGATTTCCTGTGCATAGTCTGGATCTCTTTTACTGGAGAGGAAGTGAATGCACTCAATAAAACACAGGCCTTTGTGTTGCAGAGGCCAGATTTAAGCAACCTCTGCTATTTGCCATCTGTGTGAGTCTGGGCAGCACATTTAACCCTCTGAGTCTCCATTCCTTCCCCTGTGAAAAGGAGGTAATAATACCCACCTCAAAGAGCTGTGTGTAGACTGTGCCAAGCTGTGGCAGGTGATACTTTCTGTCCCTCCCTTTTGCCTCCTCTTTGGTGGCAGACACCTCTCTCTCTCTCTCAAAGCCTGGTGAAGGAAGCTGAGTCATTTATCATAGAACTAAAAATTTTAAGTGCTCTCCTCAAATACTCTGTCTCTAGAGAAGCAGTTGATAACCAGGCACATTTGTCCCTCCTTTTCAGGCATCCACCACATTTTATTTATTTTTATTTTTTATTAAAAAAAAATTTTTTTTAACGTTTATTTATTTTTGAGACAGAGAGAGACAGAGCATGAACAGGGGAGGGTCAGAGAGAGGGAGACACAGAATCTGAAACAGGCTCCAGGCTCTGAACTGTCAGCACAGAGCCCGACACAGGGCTCGAACTCATGGACCACGAGATCGTGACCTGAGCCAAAGTCGGCCGCTTAACCGACTGAGCCACCCAGGCGCCCCATCCACCACATTTTAGCATGAAAATAGATGCTCTACTGAGGGGAGAAAGACGCATCAGCTCCAGTCTGGTGGGTGCCCGGTGATGATTCCCCAAGGGCTGCTTCTAACAGGGGTCACCCCTGATAAGATGACCCATGTACAAAGGTCACCGAGACTGTAGCCCCAAGGGTGGGAAACAGATTTTCTGGAAATAGAATGTAACTACTGGAGGCTGAGGCATCATAGGAAGCCAGGATGCTGGTTATGGACAGGTTAAGTTTCCCTAACCCGTCTCCCGAAAGGGGGATAGTGAGGTCCTCCCAGGCCATTGCCAGACATCTTATGTAGCAGAGAAACATTTCCCAGCTGGGTCCAAGTTCCAGTTCTGTTACTTAATAGCTGTGTGACCCGCACAAGTTATTCCGCGCACCTGTACTTCTGTGTCATCTATGAAACATAAAAGTGGGAGAGTGAGGTTTGTTCCTGCTGTGCTCATGCATCGCCGGCAGGAATGCAAAACAGTAAAACTCCGATTGAGGGGAATTTGGCAGCACTGAGTAAAATTACGTAGGCAAGTACGCTTGGATCCGGCAATTCCATTTTCAGGAATCTATCCCAAAGCCACAATGGCAAAACTTCAAGAGATACGTGCCCTAACGTGGCGGCACGATTTATAGTGGTAAAAGACCGGAAACAACCCAAATGTCCACCTTTTGGGGCCTGGGTGAATAAATTATGGTCCGGCTATACAACGGGGTTCTAAGGCAGCTGCTAAAAGGAGTGAGGACTGTTTAGACATACTGCTTTGGGGTGATCTCCCAGATACAAGGTTAAGCGAAAAAAGTGGGATAGAGAAACGTGTGTTTCGTATACAGCCATTTAGCCAAGAAAGGAGGGAGGGTGTGTGCATCTGGCCTGAGAAAGTAGTGAGGTTTCATTCTCTTGCACGTAGCTGTCCAGTTTTCCCAACACCAGGTATTGAAGAGACTGTCTTTCTCCCATTGTATGCTTTTGCCTCCTTTCTCACCATATGTTCTCGAGGAGACAGAAGCCAGGAGTCCGGGCCCTGCCTATTCCTTGGCCCCAGCTGCAGGCCCACAAGGAAGTTGGAAGGTACCCTGGCTGCCCTATATTCTTGCTGGTCACTTACTCTATAAGCAGGGGACACTTGCTTGGGCCCAGTGGTTTTGATGATGAGTCTTCTTTTCCAAATATAGAGTTCTTGCGCTCAAATCTTACAGTGAAGCCAACTTTTTAGGCAGATTGAAAAAGTACACTTCTCTGGTTAATAGAGAAGAGTTCAGAGCCCTAAGTTCTCACCTCCCAGTGCAGCAGGGTCTACCGGGTACCCACAGCATCATCCTATCACCCCTTCCTACTTAGTTTCTTAGTTGAGCATATTGCTGCCTGGAATACAAGACTATTTTCCAGCCTCCCTTGCAGCTAGGTATATGTGACTATAACTGACATAGAAGTAAATCGGGTAGAGTTTGGAAGACTTCTGGTAAATCTTATGGAAAAAAAAGGAGGGGGGGAACCCAAAACTATTAAAACGAAGAAATGAATTCAGTAAATTTGCTTAATTCAAGATCAACATACAGAACGCTGTGGCATTTCTATATGTTACTAAAAAAAGAGCATAAAGGGAAATGAAGAAAATAATCTCATTGCAATCTCATTTCTAACTGCAACAAAAAGAATAAAATGCTTAGGAATAAATTTAACCAAAGAGGTGACAAACCTATACCCTGGAAACTATAAGGCACTGATGAAAGAAACTGAAGACAACATAAGTAAATGGAAAGATATACCATGCTCATGAATTAGAAGAGTTATTATTGTTAAAATGTCCACACCACCCAAAGCAATCTATGGATTGGTAGAATCTAAGGATTCAATGCAATCCTTATCAAAATACCAATAGTATTTTTCACGGAACCAAATAGAAAGTCTTTAAAAGACCCCAGATAGGGGCGCCTGAGTGGCTCAGTGAGTTAAGCGTCTGACTTCGGCTCAGGTCATGATCTCCCGGTTCGTGAGTTCGAGCCCCGCGTCGGGCTCTGTGCTGACAGCTCAGAGCCTGGAGCCTGCTTCGGATTCTGTGTCTCCCTCTCTCTCTGTCCCTCCCCCACTCACACTCTATCTCAAAAATAAATAAACAAACATAAAAAGACACCCAAAATAGCCAAAGCACTCTTGAGAAAGAGGAACAAAGCTAGAGGTATCAAAATTCCAGATTTCTAGATTTACTACAAAGCTATGGTAATCAAAACAGTATGATACTGGCACCAAAATAGACTCATAGATCAATGGAATAGAATCGAGAGCCTAGAAATAAACCCACGCTTATATGGTCAATTAATCTACAATAAAGTGGGCAAAAATATACAATGGGAAAAAGTCTCTTCAACAAATGGTGTTGGAAAAACTGGACGGCTATATGCAAAAGAAACAACTGGACCACTTTCTTACACCATATACAAAAATAAACTCAAAATGTATGAAAGACCTAAATGTAAAACTTGAAACCATAAACTCCTAACAGAAAACATAGGCAGTACTCTCTCGGGCATCAACCTTAGCAGTGTTTTCCTGGATACGTCTCCCTAGGCAAGGGAAACAAAAACAAAAGTAAACAATCGGGACTACATCAAAATAAAGAGCTTTTGCACAGTGAAGGAAATCATCAACAAAGCAAAAGCTAAGCTGAGTGGAAGAAGATAGTTACAAATGACATGTCCTATAAGGGGTTAATATCCAAAGTATATAAGGAACTTATACAACTCAACACCAAAAAACAAAACAAAACAAAAAAACACAAAGAGACCCCCACAAATAATCCAAATAAAAATGGTTAGAGAACCTAAATAGACATTTTTCCAAAGAAGATATGCAGATGGCATATTCAGATGGGCACATGAAAAGACGCTCAACATCACTCATCATCAGGGAAATGCAAATGAAAACCACAATCACCTTATACCAGTTGGAATGGCCAGTACCGAAAAGACAAGAAAAAACAAGTGTTGGTGAGGATGTGGAGAAAAGGGAACACTTATGCACTTTCGGTGGGAATGTAAATTGGTGCAGCCACCGTGGAAAACAGTGTGGAGGCTCCTCAAAAAATTAAAAATAGAAGTACCATATGATCCAGGAATTCCACTACTGGATATTTACCCAAAGAAGATGAAGACGCTAATTTGAAAAGATATATGCACCCCTCTATTTATTGCAGCATGTTTATGATAGCCAAGATATGGAAGCAACCTAAGTGTCTGTTGATAAGTGAATGATAAAGAAGACACACACACACACACACACACACACACACACACACATACACACACTCACACACGAGTATTACTCAGCCATAAAAAAATAACAAAATCTTGGGGCTCCTGGGTGGCTCTGTCAGTTAAGCATCCAACTTCAGCTCAGGTCATGATCTCACAGCTTGTGAGTTCGAGCCCCATGTCAGGGGAGCTCGAGCCCTGCCTCAGGCTCCACACTGACAGTGCTGAGCCTGCGTGGGATTCTCTCTCTCTCTCTCTCTCTCTCTCTCTCTCTCTCTCTCTACCCCTTGCTCACTTGCACCCTCTTTCTCTTTCAAAAAAACAAAAAATCTTGCCATTTGTGACATGGACAGACCTAGAGAGTATGATGCTAAGTGAAATAAGTCAGAGAAAAACAAATACCACATGATTTCATTTATACGTGGAATCTAAAAAAACGAAACAAAGCGAACAAACAACAAAGAAAGAAACAGACTCATAAATGCAGAGGACAAACCAGTGGTTGCCAGAGGGGATTAAGAGGTACAAACTTCCAGTTATAAAATAAGTAAGTCATAGAGATGGAGAGTACAGCAGAGAGAATATTATCAATAATTATCAGTAATTATCAATAATATTATAATTACTTGAGGTGGTGACATGGTAACTACATTACTGTAGTGAGTATTTGTAAAGTATACGACTGTCAAATCATGATGCTGTACAACTAGAACTAACAATATTGTATGTCAACTATATTTCAAATTTTCAAGAAAGAATATGTCATAATTTCTATTATCCTTCATAGTGTTTTACAATTTAAAAACTTCCTCATAAGGGTCAAGTTTAGCCCCAGATATTTTATTTTGTTATTTTAAAAGGGGTCTTTTCTGGGGCACCTGGATGGCTCAGTCGGTTAGGTGTCCAACTTCGGCTCAGGTCATGATCTCGTGGTTTGTGGGTTCAAGCCCTGCGTCAGGCTCTGTGCTGACCGCTCGGAGGCTGGAGCCTGCTTCGGAGTCTGTGTCTCCCTCTCTCTCTGCCCCTCCCCTGTGTGAACTCTGTCTCTCTCTGTCTCTCAATAATAAATAAATGTTAAAAAATTTAAAGGGGTCTTTTCTTTCTGATATATATGCATATGTGTGTGTGTGTGTGTGTGTGTGTGTGTGTGTGTGTGTGTGTATTTTTTTTTTTAGAAAAAGAAAAGACAATACACTTAGCCTATAACCCAGCAATCTCTTATCCAGGTATCTGTCCTATAGAAATAAAACCACCACCATATAAAGGCATGTGTGTATAAAGTTATTTGTTATATTTATTAAAACAATGTTATAACAAATAACAATGCTTGTAATGACAAAAACTAAAAATATATTTTTTATTGGATGAACCATGGTAGAGCCAGAATATGGGAGAATAGTAACTATATAAAAGGTGAATTAGATCTGCCTCTGTTGACTTTACTTTTTATTTTTTAATGTTTATTCACTTTTTGAGAGACAGAGTGCAGAGTGCAAGCAGGGCAGGGGCAGAGAGAGAGGGAGACACAGAATTCAAAGAGGCTCCTCCAGGCTCTGAACTGTCAGCACAGAGTCCGATGCGGGGCTCGAACCCACAAACCGTGAGACCATGACCAGAGCCGAAGTCAGCCGCTTAACCGACTGAGCCACCAAGGCGCCCCCCTCTGTTGACTTTAAATCACAGTGATGATATTTACATAAGGCAAGTTTCAGCAAAAATGTATCAACTTCAACCTCAGTTTTGTGTTCATGTTATAAGAGCATGGAGAAAGATGAAGAAGGGTCCATAGCAGACCATTACTATTAGTTACTTGGGGTGGGGTGTGTATTTATGGAGAAAATTAAAACATCTGATGACAATTAGCATATAAAACAGACCAGGATAAATAGAGTAAAAGTGTTCTAAAGTCCTTATATTGTCTAGGAAGCAAATACAAAGTGCTAATTAATAAAGGATTTAGATAAATCAAGGATGCATATTGTTTTTTATCTTTAGCATAACCTA
>NW_024412446.1:4980669-5074864 GCF_014898765.1 Herpailurus yagouaroundi | reverse complement strand
GCCCCAGGAAAATTCTTAATCCAAAAGTGGTCAATGAAGGAGAGGTAAGAACATGGAACAGGAGGAACAGATAGAAAACTCTTAGTAAGATGATAGCTTAAAAGCAAATGTATCAGTAATTACAAAAAATATAAATATAGTAAGTGCTCCAATTAGTATTAGGTTAGATTAAAAAACACAACTGTCTGTTGTTTATAGGAAGTACATCGAATAAACAAAGATACAGACAGGTGGAAAGTAAAACACGGGGAAAAGTTATTCCAAGAAATACTAACCCCCCAAAAAGCTGGTGGTGCTATATTAATATCTTTAATGTAGACTTTAAGATAAGAGAATTGCTAGAGATAAATAGGGAATTTTGTAACAATAAGAGGTGCAATTCACTAAGAAGATATAATAATTCCAAATTTGTATTAACCTAATAATACAGCTTTAAGTATACGAAAAGCAAAAATTAAAGAGAAATAGAAAATTCCACAAAGAGGAAGATTTTAAAACACAACCCCCAGATACTGATTTTTTAATCGGATAAAGATTTGAATAATATGATCAGTAAAACTGACCTAATGGCAATATATAAAACACTGCACCCAACAGCTGCATAACATATGCTCTTTGTAAGCATACCTTATAAATACACTGGTCCAGAAAGCAAATTTTAAAACCTTTGAAAAGCTGAAATTATACAGGGGGTATTTCTTCCATGATCCTAATGCAATTAAACTGAAATCAGCATAAACAGACAACCAGAAGAATCCCAATATGTTTGGAAGTTAAGAAATACACTTCTAAAGGGGCGCCTGTGTGGCTCAGTAAATTTAGTGTCTGACTCTTGGTTTTGGCTCAGGTCATGGTCTCATGGTTCGTGAGTTCAAGCCCCGCACTGGGCTGTGGGCTGACAGCACAGAGCCTACTTGGGATTCTGTCTCCCTCTCTCTGCCTCTGCCCTGCTCGCTCTCTACCTCTTTGTCAAAAATAAATAAAAATAAGTTAAAAAAAAAAAAAGGAAATATATTTCTAAATAACCCATGGATTAAAAAAAAAAGAAATCATAATGGAAATTTAAAAATATTTTTAACTGAATAATACAAAAATACTGTGTATTGACAGTTGTGGGATATACCTAAGGACGTGCTTAGAGAATTATAACCACGTACATTAGAAAAGAAGAAAGACCGAAAAGCCAAAAAGTCAAGTTTTCACTTCAAACTGTTGACCAAAGAACAAATTAAGCTCAAAGAAAATAGAAGGAAGAAAATATTCAAGGGCGGAGATTATAAATGAAGTTTATAAAACAGACACACAAAGAGTATCAAACAAGGGCACCTGGGTGGCTCAGTCGGTTAAGCTCTTGATCTTGGCTCGGGTCATGACCTCATGGTTGGTGAGTTTGAGCCCCGTGTTGACCTCTTTGTGACAGCACAGAGCCTGCTTGGGAGTCTCTCTCTCTCTCTCTCTCT
This sequence comes from Herpailurus yagouaroundi, assembly GCF_014898765.1. Classification (NCBI taxonomy): domain Eukaryota; kingdom Metazoa; phylum Chordata; class Mammalia; order Carnivora; family Felidae; genus Herpailurus; species Herpailurus yagouaroundi. The sequence goes on along the minus strand of NW_024412446.1, from coordinate 5,073,404 downwards.
CTCTCTCTCTCTCTCTCTCTCCCCCTCTCTCTCAAAAATAAATAAATGAGCATTTGAAAAAATAAAGAGTATCAAACAAAATGAATAGTTGTGTCTGAAAGAGTGAAAGCAACTGGTAAACCGTAAGCAAGAATGACAGGAGAGACGGAAAGGGCATACATAATGAATGTCAGCAGTGAAAATGGGAATCGTACCTTAGATTCCACACAGACTGGAAAGACAAGAAGATACTGTGAAAACTGTGCACCAATAAATGTTAAACATTGGATGAAATAGACAGATTTCTTGTAAAATGTGACTTACGGAAAGTGACACGAGGAAACAGAAAAACAGTATTCTTGAGACATACTCAATCCATAATTTAAAAGATTTTCACAAAGAAAACTGCAGTTTCAGATAGATGTACTGGCAAATTCTGCCGAACATCTAAGGAAGAAATAATTCCAATCTTGCAAACTCTTCTAGGGAATAAGAGATGTTATTCCCCTGCTTATTTTGTGAAGCCAGGAAGACTTTGACAGTGAAATCTAGCCAGAACATTTGCAGAAAAAAATTATAGGTCAGTCTCACGCATGAATGAAGTGTAAACATTCTAAACAAAAATATTTCCAAGCCTATTTGTGAATAGATCAAGTTGGGTTTATTCTATAAATGTAAAGTTGGGTCAACATTTGAAAATCAATCAATGCAATTTATTACATTGACAGAAGAAAGGAAAAAAACTATAATGTTATTTTAGTAGATACAGAAAAACATTTTGATAAAATTTAAGATCCATTCATGATTCTTAGCAAACTAAGAATGGAAGGAACTTCCTTAAAACGTGAGAAGGATCTTGAAAAAAAAAACACAAAACGATCATAATCTTGATACATAATGGTGAAATGTTGAAACATTCCCCTTTGAAACCAGGAACAAAATAAAGATGTTTGTTACCACCAGTGTTATTCATCATTGTATTAGCCTAGTGTAGTAAGACAAGAAAGGATTGAAAAGAAATACAACAGTCATTATTTGTATGTAATTTATGATGTGTAGAAAATCTAAAAAAGTTATAGATACATTTGAGAATTTATGAATAAATTTAGCGATACATTAGAAACTAGGTCAATACACAAGAATTAATTGTATTTCTATATATCAGGAAAAAACCAAATACAAGGAAATAAAAAAATATACCCGTTTCAATAGCATAAAATAAACCTAAGAAGGAATCTAATAAAATATGTTACAAAGTAAATCTCCAAATAGTACGAGAAATAGCAAAGATCAAAATAGAGGACTATACCATGTTCGTGAATTGGAAGACTCAACATTGGAAAGATGTCTACTGTACCCAAATTATTCTATAAATTCAATGCGATCTCAATCAAAAACCCAACTCTTTTTTGCAAAACTTGACAAGCTGATTCAAAACTGCACATGGAAACGCAAAGGATTAAGAATAGCCATGCCACTCTCGAATGAGAAGAACAACACGGGAGGACTTTTTCTATCTAACACCAACAATTATCATTTAAAAGATACAGCATTTCACAGCGTGCTGTAAGGACAAATTCATCAATGGAACAGAATAAAAAGCTCAGAAACAAACCCTGATGTATAAATCCATGGGATTTATGGCAGAGATGACCCTGCAGAGAAGTAGGGAAATGCCAGCCTTTTCAATAAAGGGTGTTGGACCACATAATTATATATATTTTTCGAAGCAAGAACCCATACTATGTAACTCCATGGTAAGTGAAAAACAGGAGACACGCATGAAAGGCAAGAGGAAGGAAAGAAGGAGGGAATGCTTCCAGAGGATACAGGTAACGTTCTTCAAGAACAGTCATGAAGGAAACAACTGCTAAATTTGACTACATTAAAATTAAGAACTTTTAAAAAAATTTTGTTTCTTTCTTTTTGAGAGCAAGCCAGTGCAGGGGAGGAGCAGAGAGAGAGGGAGACACAGAATCCAAAGCAGGCTCCAGGTTCCAAGCTGTCAGCACAGAGCCTGATGCGGGGCTCAAACCCACAACGGTGAGATCATGAACTGAGCTGGAGTCAGAGACTCAACCGACTGAGCCACCCAGGTGCCCCTAAAATTAAGAACTTTTGACCATCAAAGGACATCAAGAGAATGAAAAAACAAGCCACGGGTGGGAGAAGATATTTGCAACACAAATCACCACAACAAACTCACGGTGATACTCTGTTTTTAAATCAAAAAGAAAGACAAACAACCAAAAAGAAAACTGGGGCCAGGGATTTGAAAAAGCACTTTACAGAAGAGATCTCCAATGGCTAATAAACAAATGAAAAGGTGTCCAACTGGATCATTAATCAGGGAAATGCAAAATACAACATAACAGGATACCACTCCACACCCACAGGAATGGCTAAAGTTAAACAGTGATAATAACAAGTGTTAGCAAGGATATAGGGCAATGGCCTATATCCCAGGCACTGTGGACAGGAGTGCAAATTGAGATGATCACTTTGAAAACGCTTTGGCATTATCTACTAAACAGCACACCCTCCCACACAGCCTCCGACCCAAGTTCATCACTAGGTATATGCCTAATAGAAATGGGTGCACGTATGTACCGAGGAACACGATTAGAATGTTCATCATGGCATCATTGGCAAAAGCCAAAAAGCAAAAGCGATCCAAACAACCATCAAACATGAAATGGAGAAATATGTTTAGCATGCTTAGACAATGAGTGGACTGTAGCCACAGCCTGGAACACGGACGAATCCCACAAATATTGAATATTGAACATTATTCACGATATTGAACAAAATAAGCCAGCACGGGGCACCTGGGTGGCTCAGTTGGTTATGCGTCCGATGTCGGCTCACGTCACGGTCTTGCGATTTGTTGAGTTCGAGCCCCGTGTTGGGCTCTGTGCTGATGGCTCGGAGCCTGGAGCCTGCTTCGGATTCTGTGTCCCCCCCTCCCCCACCCCACCTCTGCTTGTGCTCTTTCTCTGTCGTTCATAAATGAATACACATTAAAAAAAAAAAAAAGCCAGCACAAAGGAGCACATGCTTGTAGTTCCATTTACATAAGGTTCAAAAAACAGGCACCACTGAACTAGGGCTGAAGGGCATGTGGGTAGTGGGCAAAGCCAAAAAGAGAAGAAAGGAAGAGGTTCCTATCAAGATTGTTCATTACATGGAGAGGAAAAGGTGGTAATCTGGGAGGAGGGATGAAGGAGGCTTCTGGGGTGCTAGAATCATCTATTTCCTTTCTTGACCTGGGGTATCCTGGTGTTTGCTTTAGGACAGTCCACTGAGATACAGAGGTTAGTTTTTTCCACTTTGTGTCTCTGTGATATATTTCAGAAAATTTGAAATATTTACCGTAGATAATAGTGCTGGCAATATTTTAAAATACAATATGCACAAAGAATTAGAAAATCCTTGGTTTGATTAGGTTACGTAATTAGGAGCAATTTTAATCTTGCATATCTGTGGTTATTTTAGCATGAGTTTAATTTAGTAAAGTAACTTTAAAAAAAATTTTTTTTTCCAACGTTTTTATTTTTTATTTTGGGGACAGAGAGAGACAGAGCATGAACGGGGGAGGGGCAGAGAAAGAGGGAGACACAGAATCGGAAACAGGCTCCAGACTCTGAGCCATCAGCCCAGAGCCCAACGCGGGGCTCGAACTCACGGACCGCGAGATCGTGACCTGGCTGAAGTCGGACGCTCAACCAACTGCGCCACCCAGGCGCCCCAATAAAGTAACTTTTAAGGGAATATCCTGGAACAAGCAGCGTTAGGAAAGGTAAATTATCTAGGATGAGCTGACACTTGGGAAATACGCTCAAGAAAACGCAAAAGGATTTTTCAAGGTCTATTCAGAGGAGGGAAAGAAAGCAAAGCCAAGGTGAGGCCAGAGCCCAGGGACTTTGATGTCATGCAAACAGACGACGGAGACAGAGCAGAACCACTCGGTTTTTATGTTGCTTCTGTCTTCATCCGGGAGAATGATCTTCAAGCTGGAAACGATAGAACAGATATCACCAAGATGGAATTAAAGCCCAGGATGAATGCGGAAACCAAAAACTTGCCGTTGTGGTCACGGACTAGTCAACATAGTGAGGAATCGGAGGACTGGAGAGGAGGCAGAGGACAGAAGACAAGGAGATATAATGCTGGCTTCATGGATGGAGGGTCTAGTCAATGTGTGTTCCTGCCCCAAATCCAAAGCAAGGTATAAACAGGTCGTCTGTGGACATTTCTGGAGGCAGGTTGCTCCCTCGGAGCCTCCAGTGAATCAGCAAAAACAAGTCACCCAGACGGTTTCGTGTCACACATTTACGACATCAGATTGAACATGTCAAACGCCGCGCGTGTGGGGTGGAAGATTGAGACTTGTATACATTTGACATGGTTCAGAATTCTCTAGAAGAATGGGGAAGCTACTTGCAAATGGAAAGTTATCCTGCTTTGGTGTCCTAAAATTCGACCGGGAAGACACCGTATCAGTGTGGACGGGCTAGGCCTTGCAACGCTAACAGCATAATCCCGAATCAGCGGCTGCGGCGACAAGGCCCATTTCCCACCCATGCTGTAAGTCCGCGGCGTGTCCGCGGGACCGTCTGCCCTGCCTTCTCCTCTGGGACCTGGGCTGAGGGGCAGCCTGCTGCGGCAGGAGGAGGGAGCACGGCGGGCCATGTCTTGGCACCGAAGGTGTCATGCCGGAGTGACAGTACAAATCTCAAAGTGGGACGCGCGAGACTGCTGTGTGTTGGGAAGATGAAAAGCGTGGGGTGTCCCGAGCTCCTGCCCTCCACAGACGGTCTGCAGCCCTCTCGTGTGGCCGTGTAAGCTGATCCAGGCAAGGAGGACAAGGAGTGCCAGCAGCTGGGCAGGGATCCAGCACTTTGGCACCTGAAAGCCTACAGTTTCCACCCCCCCAACCCCCCATTGGTTCCAGGGGCCATGGACCAGATGAGCCCAGGGCTGGGGATAAAGAGTGAGGGACGTGGATGCCAGGGGAGGGCGATATCTCCTGATGCCGCCCCCCCCTCCCACCAGGGATTGCCTGCCCTCCCCCGTCTCCAGTGCCTCTGCTCCTCTCCACTTCCGGTCCTCCTCTTTCCCAGCCCTCTTGGATGTAAGGTTCCCAAATGACGAAAATCGGCCTTTACTTAGCGTTGCCTTAATTCGCCTCTAATACCTCAAAAAACACCATAAACAAAAAACGTACAAACTCAAAAACAGAAACGGGTTTAAGTGTTTGCCAGTGTAAGCATATAAGTGGAACACCACTGCTTTTTAAAATCGCGCTGTCGAGGGGCGCCTGGGTGGCGCAGTCGGTTAAGCGTCCGACTTCAGCCAGGTCAAGATCTGGCGGTCCGGGAGTTCGAGCCCCGCGTCAGGCTCTGGGCTGATGGCTCAGAGCCTGGAGCCTGTTTCCGATTCTGTGTCTCCCTCTCTCTCTCTGCCCCTCCCCCATTCATGCTCTGTCTCTCTCTGTCCCAAAAATAAATAAACGTTGGGTAAATAAATAAATAAATAAATAAAATCGCGTTGTCGGGGCACCTGGGTGGCTCAGTCAGTTCACAGTTGTGTGAATTTGAGCCCCGCATCGGGCTCCGTGCTGACGGTGTAGGGCCTGCTTGGGATGCTATGTCTCTTCTCTCTCTGCCCCTCCCCGACTTGCTCTGTCTCTGTCTCTCTCAAAACAAATAAACTTTAGAAAATAATTAAAAGGAGCGTCCGGGTGGCTCCGTCGGCTAATTTGGCTCAGGTCATGATCTCACAGCTGGTGAGTTCAAGCCCCACGTCGGGCTCTGTGCTGACAGCTCAGGGCCTGGAGCCTGCTTCGGATTCTGTCTCATTCTCTCTCTGCCCCCTCCCACCCCCCCACCCCACTCGTGCTCTGTCTCCCTGTCTCTCTACAATAAATAAGTGTAGTAAGAAAAATTAAAAATTAAAAAAAAAAAAAACAACCTATAGCTAACATCATACTTAATGGTGAGAAACTCCAAGCTTTCTCCCTAAGACCAGGTACAAGGCAAGGATGTCCCCTCTCGCCGCTCCTTATCAACACTGTGCAGGAAGTCCCTGCTAGCACAACCCAGACAAGAAAAGGAAACAGAAAGTATACGGATGGGGAAGGAAGAAATAAAAAGCGGTCATCAGGTGGTGACACAATGGTCTGCAGAGAGGGGGGGGGCCTGCTGATGTGTGTGCCTGTGCTCTGGACAGGCAAGGGCGTTCAGGACGAAATCCGCTTCAGAAGCCAGGAGGCTGACAAACCAGCACCCAGACAAGTGGATGGTACCAAGGACCACAGCCAAAGCGATGCGCTCACGGCCAAGGTGGCACTGGCATTTCCCCCAGAGCTACTGATGACGCGCTTGGAGTGTAAATTCACGCGAGCAAGTTCACCCCTGGCTGTCCTCGGGCTGACATGCCAGGAAGTGCCTGCTTTCACAGAGCCCATCTGGCCCGAGAGGCCAATCGACTTTATTGCTGGCTTTGTAAGTCAGGGTCTAGCAGAGACACTGGACGAAAGAAGCACTTACCCACGAACATAGGAATACGAGCGTTTTCTCGATACAGCCCTGTGTCTCCCTGTTCGCCCAAACTTCCGCTCTCCCAGCGAAGCCACACGTGGTGGGTTAACAAACCGCCGGGGCTCGAATCCAGACTCAGTCACCTTATGCGCCCTTGAGTTAGCTATGTGGCCTTTCTAGCCTCAGTTTCCCTAACTGTAAAATAATATTTCAGAGACTTGTGTTGAGATTTAAATTAGGTTAAATATGAAGGACTTAGGAAAGAGCTGGGTGTGGAGAAAGTACCCAGTAAATATTAAACATTGTGTTTATTGTAGATAGAGTACAATACTGTCACAACACAATACAATCATTTCAGTGGAGAATTTGCAAGTTAGCCAGAGTATCTTTGTAGGCAAACAGGAGGATGTGAGACCGGTTAATAGTAAAACCATATGAAATCGAGGAGAGCTGCAGAGAGGACAGATGAAGGAGTTAGTGTCACCTTCCAGTGATGAAAGAATGAGTGTCATGCTTTGAAGCAGGTATTTAGTGATGTGCTTTAAATATTCAATTCAGAACATCAATAACGTGGGGGCGCCCGGGTGGCTCAGTCGGTTAAGTATCCGACTCTTGATTCCGGCTCAGGTCATGATCTCACGATTCGTGAGTTTGAGCCCCACACCAGGTTCTGCTCTGTCAGTGCAGAGCCCGCTTGGGATTCTCCCCCTCCCTCCGTTCCTCCCCTGCTGGTGCTTTCTCTCTCTCTCTCAAAATAAGAAGCAAACAAAAAAGAACATCAATAGTGTGATGCTTAAAATCAATAGGGAGAAAAAACTTATTTAATTCTGTTAACATCTGGGGGAAAAAAGTTGGGACCTGGCCATGGTGTCGTGCTCTGAAATGAATTCGTAACAGACTGAATTAAATGTGAAACATGAATAACGATCTAGAAGATGATGTAGGTATGGAGACCCTTTTAAGCAGTGTGGGGCGTTTTGATTCCCCTTTCACTCGGTGAACCATTGGGAGCGTGGGGCCAGGACTGACTGGCACGGAGCCAGCATCTTGTGCTGAGTGCGGTCCTACAAACTCTGTTCGTTGATTGATTTCACAGTCAACACACAATGTTACATTCATTTCAGGAGCACGACATAGTGGTTCGACAACTACACATTGTGCTATGCTCACAAGTATAACTACCACCTGTCACCACACATCACTATCACAATACCATTGACTGCATTCCCCTATGCTGTACCTTTTATCCCTGTGACTTATTCATTCTGTAACTGGAAGCTGGTATTTCCCATTTTGCCCATCCTTTCGCGATCCCTATATTTATTTTTTTTGTAATGTTTATTTATTTTTGAGAGAGAGAGAGAGAGAGACAGAGCACGAGCCGGGGAGGGGCAGAGAGAGAGGGAGACACAGAATCCAAAGCAGGCTCCGGGCTCTGAGCTGTCAGCACAGAGCCGAACGCAGGGCTTGAACTCGCAGACCGTGAGATCAGGACCTGAGCCAAAGTCAGATGCTTAGCCGATGGAGCCACCCAGGCGCCCCTCACGAGCCCTACATTTAAAGACAGATCTATTTCTCACAGTGTGGCCTCAATGTTAGCCAACCGCTTTGTCCAGAACTCAACCAAAGAAACTGTGATCCATTCCTGAAATGGCAGGAGGCCTGACGTACTAAGTAAGAGACTAGGAGTCCGGTGGTTATAGGGCTGGTTCTACGGATGCCTTTCAGCTTCCACCCTGATTTAAAAATCCTAAAACACGGGACTCCCTGACCCTGCCCAGCACTGTGCATCCTCCTTACCCTGCTCTACTTTCTTTTTTTTTTTTTTTTCAATAGCATTCACTTCTTTCTAACACATAATTCATTCATTAGGTTTATTGCTTATTACCTACCATCCCCCCCCCCCCCCACACACACCCACACAACACAACTGTGAGCTCCAGGAGAACTGGGAATTTTATCTGCTTTGTTTGCTGATAGGTCCCAAGTACCTAGAAAAAAAACCTGGCACCTGGGTGGCACTTTATAAACATTTGTTAAATGAATACATCCCTGGATAGGGAATGGCTTTCTAAGCTTGATGTCAAAGAAAGTAAATGCAAAGAAGCATCCTGATAGGTTTTTCTATGTAAAACTAGAAGTTGTCCTGAGCCATAATCACAACACAGAAACTGAGGTATCTAACAATAGGAGATGAATAAAAATCCATTTTTTAGTTTAAAATTTTTAATGTTTATTATTTAAAAAAATTTTTTTTAATGTTTATTTTTGAGAGACAGAGTGAGACAGAGCATGAGTGGGGGAGGGATAGAGAGAGAGAGGGAGACACAGAAATCAAAGCAGGCTCCAGGCTCTGAGTTGTCAGCACAGAGCCCGACATGGGGCTCGAACCCATGAACTGTGAGACACGACCTGAGCTGAGGTTGGATGCTCAACCAACTGAGCCACCCAGGCGCCCCTATTTATTATTGAGAGAGAGACAGAGACAGAACATGAGCGGGAGAGGGGCAGAGAGAGAGGGAGACACAGAATCCAAAGCAGGCTCCAGGCTCTGAGCTGTCAGCACAGAGCCCGACATGGGGCTTGAACCCACAAACCACAAGATCATGACGTGAGCTGAAGTCAGACGCTTAACTGACTGAGCCACCCAGGTGCCCCTAAAATAAATTCCCTTTATTCTATTTTATTTTTTGGGAGAGATAGTACGCAAGAGCAGGGGGGAGGCAGAGAGGGAGACAGAGGATATAAAGCAGGCTCCCACACTGACAATAGATAGATGGACGTGGGGTTTGAACCCATGAACCTTGAGATCACGACCTGAGCCGAAGTCAGACGCTTAAATCCACTGACCCACGCAGGCGCCCCCAAATTATTTCTTACATGTTCCTTCTCCAGCCATTTAAAATGGTGTTGTAAATCAACACATACTGTGGGGACAAAGACCGTGATCTATTGACAAGTGAAAAGAACCAGTTCTAAAATGTTGATCCAATGTTTGTTTAAATATGTATAGAAAAACTGTAAGATTTTTTTCCCAAGGGTAAACTCTCAGTAGCTCCATCGTTAAAAGAATAATTATCAGTACTGTATTGATTGTCATTAATTTTGTCCGTAGGAGTTCCTGTACAGAGGTCCTACCCAATAACCCAGAAATCTCTTTATATTCTCACTGTTTTTCGTTAATTACTGCTTTTTTGGGTATTCTATTATTATTGTTCATTTTAAAATATGCCTCCTACACTAAATGATCGATTCCTGGAAAAGCAAGTACAGATGATCATGTTCAAGGTCTTAAACCTAAGAACGTTTACAGATTGTTCATACTTAGGCCCCTGGGGTAGCCAGGACACCCAAGGAGGAACTGATGTCTGAAGGGCACCGAGGAGCCTCCTCCCAGGACAGGACAGTTCAGCGGAGCAGGGACTGCCCGGTGAGGGTGTCCTTCCTCCCTCCCCTCCCTTCCCTGCACACCCTCCTTGTCACCTGACATGTTGGAACCAGGACTAGCCGGCTGTGATGGTCCAAGGTCCACTAGGGGAGGGATCAGCTAGGAAGGAATTCTGATCCTTTCATTCTTTCAGAGATGGGCTAATCCTGGGGCGGGGCGGGGGGGTGGTCCCTAGGATCCTCACCTGCCCCAGCGAGCCTCTGTCAAGACGCTGCCAGCTGCTGAATTAAGGAACACAGGAAAAACGGGGCACCTGGGTGGCTCAGTCTGTTAAGCATCCGACTTCAGCTCAGGTCATGATCTCGAGGTCTGTGGGTTCAAGTCCTGCATCGGACTCTGTGCTGACAGCTTCCAAGCTGGAGCTCGGCCTGGAGCCTGCTTCAGATACTGTGTCTCCCTCTCTCTCTGCCCCTCCCCCACTCATACTCTATCAGAAATGAATAAACGTTAAAAAAAAAAAAAAAAGAAACACAGAAAATGTCGAAAGAGACCCATTTCCCACTTTCTGTCCCTCCCTCTACTCTTACCCACAGCTACACCCAGAATATCCTGCCCCTCCTGGACCATCATCCCAGAGTATTCCCAAGTTTTTCGAGGCCACTGGCCTATGTTTGCCTCTTAAGAGATCAGCCCAGTCATGCCCCATGTTACCTGAAGGCATGGGAGAGGCAGCCTTGAAGGCCGTGGAAAGAATGTGGGCTCCGTAGTCTGGTTTGACCAGATTGCTTCTAGCAGCTTAACCTCCCTGAGCCTCAGGGTCTGAACCTACAGAATGGTGGGAAGGGCCAAACCTCCATGATTGGACCTGGAAGCCCAGACCCGTCTCCCGCCAGTGTTTCTCAGCGAGGGCGCTGTCGGCATTTAGGCAGGATGGGTCCTTGTTGCGAAGGACTGTCCTGTGTACTATGGGATACTGAACATGCCTGGCCCCGGCCCCTCGGTACCCCCGGTCACTGGGACAACCCAGATGCCCCAGGCATTTCAAACTGTCCCCTAAGCAAGCATTCCAGTCGGGAGACTCTAAACTCCTTGAAGGCAAGGATCAAAGACGGGTGTCCAATAGGGGCTCAGTATGACTTTGCTACTTTCATGGACTTTTCTTTTTATTTTTTTTTTTTATTAAATTTTTTTTTTCAACGTTTATTTATTTTTGGGACAGACAGAGACAGAGCATGAACGGGGGAGGGGCAGAGAGAGAGGGAGACACAGAATCGGAAACAGGCTCCAGGCTCTGAGCCATCAGCCCAGAGCCCGACGCGGGGCTCGAACTCACGGACCGCGAGATCGTGACCTGGCTGAAGTCGGATGCTTAACTGACTGCGCCACCCAGGCGCCCCTGGACTTTTCTTTTTAATTAAAAAAAAAAAAATCACCTCTGGGCAGCTATGTGATTAGGGTGCACAGTATGGCGTCCATGGGTCTTGCCCAGCCTGGCTGAGACCTGAGGACACAGGCTGGGCACGGCAGCCGCTGGGGCAGACAGACTGCCCCCATCTTATAAGTTCTAGAGCCCAGCTCAGTGGGACTTGGCCAATGGAATCCTATGGCGGGTTGAGGTGCCAGAAAGGGGGTGCCACAACCCAGGGTGACACTACAGAAACTTCAGGGCAGAGTGATAGGACATGTGCAGTCAGACAGGCCTGACTCCAGGCCCAATAACCTGTCCTCCCCTGCCCCCAGCCCACATGCTCCAGGCTCCTTGGGCCTGCACAGAGAGGGCTGATGGTCATATCCACTCCGTGGCCTCCTTAGGACATGCCAGCTTGCAGGGATGCACTTAGCATAGGCTCCCAGGGCATGACGCCTCACCCCTCCGGGCCTGTTCCTGTAAATAAGAATCATCGCGGTCACAATGAAATCACATAGTATATCCAGAGACCCCGGGGGTGTTCACTGCCCTCCCTTCCTACCAACAGCGGGTAGATGCATCAGAAAACCCTGGGCTGCAGGCCACGGCTACACTTCAAGTGGGTCATCTCCCCTCTTTGAATATACGTTTAATTACCACATAAACAGAATAACTCTTGCTGACCTTCCTACCTCCCAGGAGCTGTTGTGACAATCAAATGAGCTAATGGCTGGAAACATTTTCGCAAACTCCCAAGCCGGCACACCCTCCGCTCTACGCGCACCGCACCCCTCTGGCCCGGAACCCTAACATGATGGTCCAGGAGGTGAGCAACGCCTTCCAATCCATTCCTAGTCAGTCCCTGGGGGGAGACAGCTCACTGGCTTCCAGTCACTCTCGGGGAGTTTGGAATTGCACATGTGTTCAATAATCTCGTTTCCTTCAACCAGAGGCTTTTTTTTTTTTCTTAGTTATGCAAAAATTCGGGGTTTTACCCCCCCTCACTTTGTCATTTCTCTCCTTCTGTGTGTGTGTTTTCCATCCCTGAGGACAGGAGACCCCTTGGCAAAGCAAGGATCTGTCCTCTGGACGCATCACCTTCCCGCCACCCCCTCCTCATGCCCAACAAGGCTGGCAGGCAGGCCAGAGTGCTGTGCAAACAGATTGCTTTGGTCCACAAGTGCAGGCCCCTGGCAAGCAGAGCTGGAGACCCCGAGGCTGATAGGAGCAAACGGCATTTGTAAGGGAGGGTCCATACATCTGCAACCAGGAAAGAGGATTTTTTTTCCCTCCAATTCACTTAATTAGAAACACATCCCTAAGCCAGTTGGCTAACACACCTTGGAAAACATAGTCCAGCCCCGCTGAACTGGTGGCCCAAAGGTCCTGCCAATCTTTGAGTTCCTTCTTGCCCAGAGGCCATCCATGGGTGGGGGCTCCCCAGATAAAAGCCACTCCCTCCAAAGGGGATTTAAAACCAGAAGTATCTCTGCCTCCCGCCCTCTTAAAGGCTGCACCCAAAACGCGGACAGCTTTGATTGATGTGGCTTCCCCCTACCGTGCTGTCCTGACCACTCACTACTTCCCAGGAGTCGAGCCCCATAGGCCATCCCGAGATCTCTTCTTCCAGGAAGTCTGTCTGACCCATAACCTGCCTGATCCCCAGTTGCCGGTGGGCATTTTGTCCCCTAAAATCCCAGGATCCCACGCTCTGTGGTCTGCAGACTTCCTACACTTTCAAATATTTACCTGGGCCTTTGCTCATCCATGCTGCCTTCCTAGAACCATGAACTTCTACGAGACAGACAGTCGTGCTCTTTGTCATAGACCCACAATGCCAGTACAGAGCTGCCCCCAGAGTGAACGGCCAAAAAGTCAGGCTTCGTCTCCCTTCTCCTCAACTTGGCCACCACCTTCTGGCTGTGCCGGCGGTGGAAGGTTCCTTTAAGAACAAGACTCAAATCTCACCTCCACCACCTGCCACATTCCTGATGCATCTACAGCATCTAGCACAGGGCTGGGCGCATAGTAGGTGCTCAAATATTTAAATGTTTGTGGGATTGATGTGTAACAGGACCGAACACATATTCACACTACCCTCAAGTTTATGAAGGAAATTTCACTTCTTTCTTTGCAACTGATGTGCATTTCTTATGAGCTCTCTCGGGATCCAGGCCAGCTCAGACTTACCAAAGATACTGCATCCCACTTAAATGGTGGCCACATGGCCACTAGCTGGGGGTTCTCAGGGTCCCCATACCTACTTGTGCATTCTTTTTTTTTTTTTTAATTTTTTTTAATGTTTATCTGTTTTTGAGAGACCGAAACAGAGCACAAGCAGGGGAGGGGCAGAGAGAGAATGAGACACAGAATCCGAAGCAGGCTCCAGGCTCCGAGCTGTCAGCCCAGAGCCCGACATGGGGCTCGAACCCACGGACCGTGAGATCATGACCTGAGCCAAAGTCAGCGCTCAACCAACTGAGCCACCCAGGTGCCCCTCTTCCTGTGCATTCTTATCCTTTTGTTTAACAAAATCCCTTGGGACCAGAACAGGTAATATTCTCTGCATTCTGTCTGCCCTCTGCCCCAGAACAGTGAGGCCCCGAGTCTACCTGCCCCCAGAGAAAGCAATCACGGGTCCTCCATGCTAGATGCTTCCTATGCCAGAAAAATTGAGAAAAACTTGCTCTCTACCACGCCTTCTCTTAAGCTTATTATCTTGTTATAGGTTCAGGTAAAAATCTAACCGGATGAGGTTGCATAGTGACTGTTGTTGCAGCAGATATCTACTGTCCCCTGAAATGGGGACATCCTCAACGGGTGAGAAACCTCACCGCGACAAGATGTATAGGTGTGGAAATACATATGGAAAAATTTTATGTATTAAAAAATTCATATATATATGAACTCATATATATATGCATACATATATATGAATTTATATATACAAATATTTTGGGGGGTGCCTGGGTGGTTCAGTCGATTGGGCGTCCGACTTCAGCTCAGGTCATGATCTCGCGGTTTGTGGGTTTGAGCCCCATGTCAGGCTCTGTGCTGACAGCTCGGAGCCTGGAGCCTGCTTTGGATTCCGCGTCTCCCTCTCTCTCTGCCCCTCCCCTGCTCACGCTCTGTCTGTCTTTCTCAAAAATAAATAAAGATCTAAAAAAAAATTTTTTTTAATATTTTTTATATATATAGCTGGAAATATCTTCACAAACTCCCGAGCCAGCACACCCTCCGCTCTACGCTCACCGCACCCCTCTGGCCCGGAACCCTAACATGATGGTCCAGGAGGTGAGCAACGCCTTCCAATCCATTCCTGGTCAGTCCCTGGGGGGAGACAGCTCACTGGCTTCCAGTCACTCTCGGGGAGTTTGGAATTGCACATGTGTTCAATAATCTCGTTTCCTTCAACCAGAGGCTTTTTTTTTTTCCTTAGTTATGCCACACACGCAAAAAAGATATATATATATATCTCATCATTATTCACAGATTCCGTATTTTCAAATTTGCCCATTAGCTAAAATTTGTTCAGAGCCCCCAAATCGATGCTCGCTATCAGTCACTCACGGATGGACATGCCGAGAAAGGCAAAAAGTTCGAGCGGTACTGTGCACACACTCCCGGCTGAATTAAACAAGGTGATGCTTCTGCCCTCTGGTCTCAGCTCTTACACTGGGAACAAGTATCTTTTTCGTCTCTTTTTAGTGACGTGCTTTCTGTATTTTCGTGCTTTTTGCGACAATTTCACTATTTAAAGCAGCCCCCACGTATGGTGCCGAAGTGCGTGCAGTGTTCCCAAGTACGAGGAGGCTGGATGTGCCTTGCAGAGAAAACACGAGCGTGAGAGAAGCTTCAGGCATCAGTCAATGGTGCTGTTGGCTGTGAGTTCCATGTCAGTGAATCAACAATACGTATTTAATAAGGTGACTTACACACACACGTATGTATTGATCTCTTAACAAAAACGTGATCGGAGGCTTACAGGAACTTAAGCCTGCATTCCCCGTAAGAACAATGGCTCGGTATTCGAGAATCCAGTGTTTATCGCCACTCTACAGAACATAACTACCCTGAATAGCGAGAATTTCAAAAACTCCCCAAATACGTGTTCTCCATCTAGGAGACATCTGTTATGATTTTGGCCCAGCATCTGAATCCCCTTCTATAATCTGGGGAATCCCTCCTCACGGCTCTTGGTGAAGCAAGGAGCCCCCCTCCCACCCCGGGGCCAGGGTGTGACACGTGACCCAGGCTCTGCCAACCGGATCCACTGGCCAGGGGTCTGAATCCGAGCTAGTGGTGCCACAGGGAAGGGAGGATTCTGAGACACAACCTGAAGCATCCCTGCTGGTGGAGACAACAGCAGTGCCGGGACATCGTCCAGGGGCCGGTGCTGGCCCGGTTGGTGATGCCATCGCCCCTGTGCCCGTGGCGTCCCACACCTGGTGCTGAGGGTACCGCAGGGCACTGTTGGTGGCCGCATAGCCTGGAGCCTGGTTTCCCAATTCTGGGTCGTCTGGAGGTGACCCAATATCCTTTCACTAAAGTCCTTTTCTGTTGAAATTGACTAGAGTTGGTTTCTATTGTTTGCAGCCTAGAACCTAGTATGTGTGTGTGTGTGTGTGTGCACATGTCTACATGTATATCGTTGTTGTGTGTGTGTGTTTATGAGTGAATGGGAGTCATGGGGGGTTGGTGCAGGAGGCTTCGTGGAAGAGGAGATCACCGGGTGGGGTCTCGAGGGCTTGCCAGGGGAACAAAAGAGGAAGGAGTGTTCCGGGTGGTGTAGACAGCGTGTGTGAAGGCATGGGGGGAAGGAACAGCATGGCACACTGGGGACACCGTGGGGTTTTCAGCCAGGCTGGAGCACGGGGTCTGTGGGAGGGGAAGGTGGAAGTGGACCAGTTAGGAGGACTGGCCACAGGTACTGGAGGAGAGGCAGGCCTGAGGCTCTCATCGTCTCCCTGTTGCCCCCTCAGAGCCCAGAGCCGTGCTCTCATCCACACCCAGCACAACCTGCTTTTACTGCCCAGGCCAGCCTAACACACACCGTCAACCAAACAGATGCGTTCGTGAGGGTCGAGAAAGCCAAGTCACTTCCCAGCAGTCCAGGGAGAAGGTATTGTTTATAAGAGTTCTCCAAGCACCACGTGGGGACATCTAGGTTCCGCTAACAACACGGAATGAGAATGTGACAGACTCGCGGGTGGTCTCGGCCCAGGCGGCCATGGCCAAATACCACAGACTGGGCGGCCAAAGCAACAGAAATATATTTACTCAGAGTCTGGAGGCTAGGAGCCCAAGACCATGGTTGAGTTCTGGTGAGGGCTCTCTTCCTGGCTTGTACCCGGTGGCCTTCTGACTGTGGCCTCACATGAGAAAAGAAAGAAATAAAGAGAGATCTCTTAGGGCATCCGGGTGGCTCAATCAGTTAAGGGTCCGACTCTGGCTCAGGTCATGATCTCACGGTTCATGGGTTCGAGCCCCACGTTGGGCTCCATGCTGACAGCTCAGAGCCTGGAGCCTGCTTCAGACCCTGTGTCTCCCTCTCTGCCCCTCCTCCACTTATGCCCTGTCTCTCAAAAATAAACAAACATTTTTAAAAAATTGAAAGTGAGATCTTTCAATCCTCTTCTTATAGGGCCACAGTCCTATCAGATAAGAGCCCCAACCTTGGGACGTTATTTAGCCTTAATTACCTCCTAAAGACTCCATCTCCAAAAACAGTCCTCTTGGGGGTCAACGCTTCAACATATGAAGGGGCCACAATTCAGTCCATGGCACTGCCCTCCAGGGAACTTCCCTCAGTGGGACAGAGCCTGTGTTGGCGGCCCAGAGGCCAGGTCCTCACTCCTGAAACGGGCCATGTGGCCTTGGGTGAGTTCTGTGCCCTCTCTGGCATTATCTGGAAAACGAGCAGCTCAAGTTCGGCCTCGAAATTCTTTCTCTCGCTAAGATTCCATGAGAGGCACAGGGCTCTTTGCTTGGGGCTTCGGGATGGGGAGACTTTCCCAGTGGGCCGAGTTCCCCCAGAAAAGGTCAGGTCAGGAAGAGTTTGGCTGTTTTCTTTCCAGCTCTTTTAATGAATGTGTTTGGCACAGGGACTGTCTGTTGCCATGGTGAGAGCTTCCCGTGGTGCTGCACCCTGGAGACCCGTCTCGGGGTGGGGGGCTGTGCGGAGCGGGGGTAGGGAGGGGTGGCAGCCGACTCTGACTCAGGAAGAGGCCCAGCACCAACAGATTTTTCTAGCAGCGCTGGCTACAAGTGGAACTTGGGGAAACAGACAATGAGATTTTGCAGTTCATCGAACCTCACCGACTCGACTGCTTTCTGTTCATGACTTTTGTTCTCTGTTACGTTCTCTGCCACGAATAAGGGATTGTTTCTTTTCTGCAAGAGCTGGCTCCCCTAGGCTGGGAGTTTCTGACACATCAATCTGGGAGGATGGACGTGTGGTGAACAGTGTCGGGTCGAACGTCACCACTCAAAGTATGGTCTTGAAGAGGTGGCGTCACGTCACCTGGGAGCCTGTTAGAATACGGTCTCGGGCCCCACCTCCGAAGCCCCAGAATCAGAATCTGCATTCTAGCAAGCTCCGCAGGGATCTGCATGCCTGTCAAAATTCCAGAAGCCCTCATGTCGTGAAAAGGACGCCATGCGTAGCAGCCAGCAGACCTGGTCGTGGGGCCAGCTTTGCACTCTGCTGTGTGGTTAAAGCAAGACACTCTTGGCTCTCTGAGACCTAACTTCTGTAAACTGGGGAGGTGGAAAGAATTTTTTCTAAGTTGCCATTACCTTCCACTGAGAAGCTTTGCTTGGGACAGGCTGGTTGTCCCGGAGGTCTCCCCCCACCAGCTTTGGAAACCGATCGTCCCAAGTCACTGCCCCAGTCAGCCTGCAGGAGCTGGGGTTTTCTGAGCTGCTAAGGAGGACAGAGACAACCCGTGGTCTTTTGGAAACGGAGAAAGGATAAGGGTTCATGGAACCTTTGAGGTGATGAAACTGAGAAGTCTACACAGTCCAAAGGAAGCAAGCCCTGATTTGGTGGGGCGTGTGGGTGGGGGAGGGGAGCCGGTGCAGGTCGTTTAGCCTAGTGCTTCTTAAGCTTGAACGTGCATCAGAATCATCTGGAAGGCTGGTTGAAACACCAACTGCCGCTTTCTGACTCGGGTGGAGCCAAGGATGTGCATTTCTAACCCAGGTGATACGGATGCTGCCGGTCTGGGCACCGCACTTTGAGGACTGTTGGCTTAGTGGTTTTTTGGGTCCCACTGTCTCTGCGTGGGAGGGATCATCATCATCATGATGCGCATCTTCCAGATGAGGACCCTATGAATCTAGCTGATTGGCAGGTAGGCAGACAGTAGAGGAAGCCGAGACAATTCTAGTACCAATTCCAGTATGGGGGGTGGGGGGATGGGGAGGTGGCCAGGGAGGGGTGTTTCCCCACCCCATCAAGCAATTCTCCAACACCAGCTAAACATCCTCCAATTCAACTCAATTCTGATACTATCTACAGTCAGATTCCCCAGGTAAAGAGCTCCGCCCCCCCCCCCCCCCGCCCCTGCCGACTGTAGATTGGAGGTTCTAACAACCCTCTTTGCTACTTTTTTATTAGGAAAGGATATAACTCAGGAACAGCCAGGGGGGAGAGATGCACAGGGCAAGGTCTGGGGAAGGTCTTGGAGCTTCCGTGCCCTCTCTGAGCACACTACTCTCCCCCAAATCTTCATGTACTCACCCACCCAGAAGCTCTCCGAACCCTGTCCTTGGGGGTTTCCACGGAAGTTTCATTACACAGGCATGGCTGACAAAATCACTGGCCATTGGAGACTGATCCAAACTCCAGCCCCTCTCCCACCTCTGGAGGTCAGGGAGGTAGGACTGAAAGTTCCAAACCTCTGATCACGCGGATGGGTTCTCCCGGCCACCAGCCCCCATGCTTAGATTAGCTCCTCAAGTCACCTCATTTAACATAACAAAAGACACCTTTACCACCACTGCCATCCCTTGGGAAATTCCGAGTGTTCTAGGAGCGCGGTGCCCGGAAACGAAGACAAAGACCAAATATATATTACAAATCGCGGTATCACAGGAGGAAAAGGCAGAAACACAGCAAATGTTAGCCTTGAGGTTGGGCGGCTGTCCTTACTCAGAAGTCAGTAAAGGAGAGCACCCAGGGAAGCAGGTCTCACCTCGGAGGAGCAGCGGTCTGGGCAAGAAGGGGGCAAGGACGGGTGTCCAGGCCTGATGACTGGAGTGCCCAGGGGCTCAGTCCCAGGATGACAGACGCTGTGACACAGAGGCCTGGCAGTCAGGCTGTCCCGGTACTGAGATTCTTGAGCCACAAGGATGGGCCCTGGAAAGCCCCCTCACTGGACTCATTCTGCAGGTGGCTAGCACAGAGGAGCCTGGCAGCCCATGACTCCAAGTCTCTCCAAGTCAGGAGCGATGAGTGAGGAGGGATCCAGAAACGACAAAGCCCAGCTGTGCGCGGCACAGGCCTGGGCTGGCATTATCCCTAGGCTCCGTCACTGGGGAAAACCACAGGTTAGCTTTGCTGCCCAGGAATGGGCTCTCCCTTTGTTGTCCTCCCAAGGGTGGAAGCCAGTGGGTCCCCTTAGGACCTGACAACTGGGGTCACTCCCCTGCGAAGGCCAGATGACCCGCCCTGTGCCAGGCTCATGGGGAAGCGAGGATGGAAACATTTCTCAGCGTCTGGCACCCAGATGGAGCTCGGTCCTTTCTGACCCTCACTCCTTTTTGTTCACCAACAGAAGTAGGCACACAAACCTTTCAGAGGTAAAGGTACCTTACTGACCACCTAGTTGACAACCCATTTTAAAGACGTGGTCAGGGGCGCCTGGGCGGTTCAGTCGGTTAAGCGTCCAACTTTTCAGCTCAGGTCATGATCTCACAGTTTGTGAGTTCGAGCCCCACGTCGGGCTCTGTGCTGGCTTGGGACTCTCTCTCCTCCTCTCTCTCTGCACCTCCCTCCGCTCTCTCTCGCTTGCTCTCTCTCTCAAAATAAATAACACAGTTTTAAATAAATAAATAAATAAAAATTTAAAAAGATGTGGTCAGTATATTTGGGAGTGCCTCTCTGTAACGCCCGTTCCTTAGCGTCTGCTGACGTGGCAGGCAGCCCTAGACAGCCATGTTTGTACCACGTGATTCACCACTCCTGCCCAGTCATCTCTGTTTGGATGAGAGCCAGTCACCTGACCCAAGGGGAGCCGATCTATGGGCTGGCCAACGACCAATAGATTCAATCTCTCGAAAATTTGGATTTAGAGAGTCAGTCATTCATTGTTGGGTACTGGAGCTGGAAAGGGCTAGAGTGGCCATGTTGGGCCACGTTGAGCAGAGGGGAGGGGCGGGGGAGGGGGAGAGGGGAGGGGTGGGGGAGGGAGGGAAGGTGGGAGGCAAGGGAAAAATTCAACATCTCCAGTTGGATGTTTCACGGGCGCCGCATAACCATTATGTGAAGAACCAACCCTTCCTCCAACAGTCTGGTTCTCCTCCCAATGTCCCTAGCTCAGTGAAAGGCACCAATTAAGCAAAGAAGAAATGTTGGAGTCACTGCCATCACCTTCCCTTCACCTACAACATCCAGCCAATCATCGCGCCTTGTTTTTACTTCTTTAGTATCTCTCAAGTCCTGCTTCTCTCCCTCTCCCCTGGCAATCACCGAGTCATGACACCATCATCACTTGCCTTGGGCTCTGCAATGGCCTCCCCACATCCACTGGGATCTCTCCACTCTATATGCCCTCTAGAGCCATTGATCTATTTTTATTATTTGTATTTTTTATTTTAGAGAGAGCACATGAGCAGGGGAAGAGGGGTGGAGGGAGGGAGAGGGAGAGAGAGCGAGAGAGAGAGACAGAGAGAGACAGAGAGAGAGAGAGAGAATCTTAAGCAGGCTCCACACTGAGCACAGAGCTTGATGCGGGGCTCAATCTCACAACCCCAGGATCATGACCTGAGCTGAAATCAAGAGTCAGACACTCAACCGACCAAGCCACCCAGGTGTCCCAGCCATTGATCTTTTAAACATGCAAAGCTGATGGCACTCTCCCACCAGAGAGGGCACATGCCCCATGTGATCTGCCCCTGACTCTCTTTCCACCTCTCTTTGCTTCTCACCACACTGTGCTCTGCACTCCAGCCACACTGGCCTCCTTGCAGTTCTCTAATCTGGAATGTTCTTCCCTCCCTCCTCCACCTACTACCTATAAATGGATCCCTTACAGAGTATGGCAGTTAAGGTAGACAGAGAACTTGAGCCCTGGGTCACTCTATACCTCCAGCTGGCCCGACCCTTGCAACTTCCCCTTGTTTCAATCCAGTGTGACGTGAGCTTTTGGTTACTCACGATGCAAAGAAAACCCTGACTTAGTCTGCCTCCTCCAATCCGAGATCCTAGACTTAAGGCTTCTTTCTGCCTTATTCTTTTTCATATCCCCAGTGTCTTGAAGAAGGCCTGGCATTTAGCGCTCAAATGTTTCTCGACTAATGAAGCTAAGTAGTGATGCTAAAGATGCGACTGTAGAAAGAAGGACCAGACAGAAGCAGAGGGAGACACGGAGATTAGGACCCTCTGCCTGCTTTGAGTGGGCCAACCAAGGGGAGAGATCTTCAGGTCTGAAGACTCAAGACTCCTCCAGGGATCTAACTTGACCCCATCTCTTAAAGGTCACCTAGGCCCTCCTCTGCCTCCAGAGGGGACTGTGTTTCCACATCTTCTTACAGATTGACAGATCAGTGCCTAACCAGACGAGGTGACCGCATCTTGGTTTAGTAGTTTCCAAAAAAACCACCGAACTCAGAAGGAGAAAACCAGGGCTCAAGTTTCGACTCTAACTAACTCTTCCTACCTGGGGGTCTCTGGCCAAGTCTCTAAGGCTCTCTGTTCTCGGCTTCCCTATCAGTATATTCAGGGTAATGACGTCTGAACCACCCTCTGCCCAGGGCGGCCCTGAGATGTTGTATGTGAGAATGGCTTTTGGATGCTGTTCTATTATTGCTGTTATCAGGTCCTTACACGGTAATAATGCTAAGTTGAAAAACACGCTACAAAGTAGAGATCTGTCCTGTTTACAATAACGAAAAACATATGTGTCAATTTAAGGCATTCTAAAGGAACAGGTGAGACACTGGGATTGAATGCTTGACAGAATCTTTTCTCTTAAAATCACTTAAGGGACCGATTATTCACCAAGAGCATTCCTGTACTATTTTAGAACTTTAGGACTTTTACTCAGATTGCCTGAAATGTCCTTCCAAAGTTTAAGCTAAGCCTCACCAAGTCAGATAGCTCTTCTCTTTACTGACTTGTACCCATAATGCAGGTAGAAACTTTAAGCTGGAGAGGCGCCTGGAGGGCTCAGTCAGCGAAGCGTCCAACTTTGGCTCAGGGCGTGATCTCACAGTTCGTGAGTTCAAGCCCTGTGTTGGGCTCTGTGCTGACAGCTCGGAGCCTGAAGCCTGCTTTGGGTTCTGTGTCTCCCTCTCTTTCTGCCCCTCCCTGCTCACAGTCTATGTCTCTCTCTCTCTCCAAAAATAAATAAACATTCAAAAAAAATTTTTTTTAAGAAAATTTAAGCTAGAAATGAGAGAAGGGAAAAAGAAACATAAAAGAATAAAATTCTGGGAACTGTGCAATGCCCTTCCCTTCTTCAACACCACGATGGAAGCCAGGGGAGAAACTGTGGGGACCTCCAAC
Source organism: Herpailurus yagouaroundi (assembly GCF_014898765.1). NCBI lineage: Eukaryota > Metazoa > Chordata > Mammalia > Carnivora > Felidae > Herpailurus > Herpailurus yagouaroundi. Next base: position 5,050,356 of record NW_024412446.1, on the reverse strand, counting down.
CTGCCCACTTGGCCAGACACAGGCCTCCCCCGGGAGCATCTCCCTGGCCATCAGGAGGATCATCTCAACTGACAGTCACATGCCAAAAAGGGTGAGGGGCATACAATCCAATCAAGGGAGATGAGGATTTGCTAGGATCGCTATATAAATGACAATGAGATACCATTTCCTATCAAAGTGACACCTTGAAAAAGTTATAGTGCTCACCACCCGTCATGAGGTGGGGGACCGGGCACCCAAGCATTGCAGGCAGGGGCGTAAATTGCACAATTGGGGCAAAGCAACTGTGATGTCTACAAAGAGCCTAAAAACATTCCTAGTTTCGACCCGCTAATCCTGTACTTCAGGATCTCTTAAGAAAAAAAAAAAAAAATGAAATCCAGAGAAATTTGTGAACACAAAAGTTGCTCATGGCAGTGTTATTTATAATGGTTCACCTAGATCTCTAGGTTTTGGGGCTTCATGGTCATGGCTTTCATACGGACCAGGCTCACGAGTGAGTGCTGGGCTCAAGGGCTGGGTCAGGCCAAGAGGCTGTCACTCCTCCTTCTCATTCTAGGGGAGGGGACAGGGGTGGCCCCAGCTTCAGCCTGGGCTGTGCCCCTGCTGCAGTGCAGGCCTGCCTGGACATATCTGATAGTTGGTGGGACAGAGCTGCCCAGGTCTCTGCCCAAAGAGGAAATTCATCAAAACGGAAAAAAGAGGCAGACCGACCCAAGTCTGCTCAGGCACCAGACCTCAGGGGTCGGAGGGGAGGGGTGACTGAGTCCCGCTCGACTCCCAGGCAGAAACAAGGATGTAAGTAAACACTACAAGAGCGATTTCACCAAAACCTTTGAATGACATTGGTACTGAAAGCCCCTCCAAAAAAATGTTATTTATTACTCACAAAGTGACAGTCACCCAGGGAAAACACGAGTAATACGTCCCAAACTCTGGGTGTTTTACTGTCTGCAAAGCACTTTTGTGACCATCTTTTTTTTATCTGATTCTCACAGGAAGGGGTTCTTCCTTTTCCATAAGGCAATGAGTCCCAGAGGTCACCTTCCTCACCTAAGACCATCCCATGGCCATCGGCACGGTCTAGCATCTCTGGCCCATCTTCTGATGCCACAGGAGACTTTATCCCGGACTCAGTCTTAGGGGAGATGCTCCGGTGGATGCTGTGATCCTCAGGACAGGGTAACCCTTAACAAGCAAGGCCACCCGCTTTCTCCTCCCTTTATCTACCAGAGCCTTCTCTTCTCCCTCCTTGCCTCAGCACCCCCACCTGCTTATGTGTATGTTTCCCTTCCCTGCCTCAGCCCTGAGGAGGGCAGAAAAAGCCTTGGTACCTGGACTAGACCTTCCAGAAACCACCCAGAGTGTATTTCCAGGGTTTGATGATAAAGGAGTCACAACACATCCTGGAACTTGATCCCAAGACAGGTCTTAGACACTCCTTCCTTGCCTTGGTTTGAAGAGCCTCGGGTGGGCCAATTCTCATCCCCCAGAGGGCGTGCCCTTGCTTTCTATGGTGGCCGAGGAAAGGTGGGAATAGAAGCAAGGCTCAGCTGACCAGGAATGGAGGTGGGGTGGGTAATGAACCTACTGTGTACTGAATCCAAGACAAGATATTTTGCAGATATAAGCCATGAGGTCAGTTTCATCACTGTAACTTTCTAGATGAGGAAAAGTGTCACTCAGGAGTAACCCCCCGGATTCTATTTCCAGTAATGGCAGAGAAGTTCCCACTAGACCACAAATAACAACTATGAACCCTGGACACAAAGTTGCAAAACAAAACACTGGACAGTAACCAGATATAGGCAAACACCAGGAGTCTGCTTACCAGCATACTGGAGAGGACAGAAGGAAATCAGTGAACCGGGAAACAGATCAATAGAAAGTATCCAACATGAGGAACGAAATAGACCAAGGAAAGGAGAATAGAGCCTTAGGGACTTGTAGGGAGGATAGCAAAAGGTCTAACATTTGTATAATTTTAGTCCAAGAAGGAAAGGAGAGAGAGAGAGAGAGAGAGAGAGAGAGAGAGAGAGAGAGAATATGAAACATAAATAAATAAATAAATAAATAAATAAATAAATAAATAAATAAACATTTGAGGAAATTGTGGGTGAAATTTCTCCAAGTTTTGGTGAAAGACATAAACTTACTTATCCAAAAATCTTTGTGAACCCCAAGCAGAGTAAGTACACAATACGCACCTAGACATATAATCAAACTATGAAAAGCCAAACACAAAGAGAACATTTTGACCACAAACAGAGCAAAAATAATTAATTTCACACAGAGGAAGTCTGATATAAATATCACAGACTTCTCATCAGAAAGAATGGAGATCAGAAGACACCAGGACTTTAAGGTACTGGGGGAGGGTCCCCTGGGTGGCTCAGTCAGTTAAGCACCCAACTTCAGCTCCGGTCATGATCTCACGGTTTGTGAGTTCGAGCCCCACGCTGGGCTCTGTGCTGACAGCTCAGAGCCTGGAGCCTCCTTTGGATTCGGTGTCTCCCTCTCTCTCTGCCCCTCCCCCACTTGCACTCTGTCTCTCTCAAAAATAAACAAACATTAAAAAATTATTTAAAAAATAAGTACTGGGGGGAAAATAACCTGTAAACTCAGAATTTTATGTCCATGAAAATTATCTTTCAAAATTGAAAGACAAAGACATTTCCCAGTAAATAAAAAAACCAAGAAAAGTCTTCACCAGTAGACCTGCCCAACAGAAGTTCTAAAGGCACTTACTTCTTCAGGTAGAAGGGACATGACACCAAAGGGAAGCCCAGATTATCAGGAAGGAAGAAAGAATGTGAGAAATGGCAAATTATGTATAAATAGAAAAGACTGTTCCCCCCTCCATTTTTTAAAATGTTTATTTTTGAGAGAGACAAAGACAGAGTGTGAGTGGGGGAGGGGCAGAGAGAGAGGGAGACAGAATCCGAAGCAGGCTCCAGGCTCTGAGCTGTCAGCACAGAACCCAACGCGGGGCTCGAACGCACAAACCACGAGATCATGATCTGAGCCAAAGTCGGACGCTTAACCGACTGAGCCACCCAGGTGCCCCTCCCCCCTTTTTAAAAGTGCGTGTGACCGTTTAAAGCAACAATGATAGGGGCACTTGGGTGGCTCAATTGATTGAACATCTGACTCTCGATCTCGGCTCAGGTCATGGGATCGAGCCCCACATTAGGCTCCACGCCGAGTGTGGAGCCTGCTTGGGATTCTCTCCTCCTCTGCCCCTCTACCCTGCACATGCTCTCTCTCTCTCTCTCTCTCTCTCTCTCTAATAAAAAAATAAGTACACAATAAATAAATAAAAATATACAAAGAATAAAAATATACAATTATAATTGTAAGTGGTGGGGTCAGTAGTCATAGATGTGATGCAATTCTACGTCCCAAAGAATGGAGAAGTCCTGGTTAATGGACCCATAAGGTTGCACGGTGTTCATATTTTAGGAGAAGTGAAGTGGCTTGCCAGCATCCTGCAGTCAGGAAGTGGCTAATCCTCCATGGACATCACCTTGCCAGCTGTCCGGGCGCCTCTGAAGAAGACCTGGACAAAGCAGGTCAGAATTCGCAGGGAGGGAGCTGGGGCAGGGCAAGGGTGTCCCTCCAGCACCCCCTGAACCGGCTTCCTACACGGTGGGAAGCCTGTCGCTTCCTTCCATTCATGCGGCCTACCTAGGTAGAGCCATAAAATCTGGACTCGGGGCCCAACACCCCAGAACCAGCCCTATAGTGCCCGCTGGGCAGCACCTGCAGGCTGGGAGACACCCCTCTTCAGCGTCGGAGCCCCAGAGACCCCTCTGGCCATCTAGAGTCTAACACTCCATCTTTTTCCCCTGGTGTCCCCCCCGTCTTCCAGGTGAGAGCTCTTTTCTAGTTATTTTCTCTGGGTTTTCCTCAGTATTCTCTTGCTTCTTTCCCTGCTCTGCGTAACCCAATCCTTATATTAAATTTCCTCTGTTGAAATCCTGTGTGATTTCTGTTTTCCTGACAGGCTTCTGCTGATAACGGAGAGAAACAAAGGTGCTTCTCCAGGGAGCCTGGCTTACAAGAGACAGTGTGGGACAGAGGGGAGGCCCCGGGCTTTGGGCTACAGTGGTCCTCAGTCCCAATTCCAGCTCCTCATTCACTCCCTGAGGGACTTGGGGCAAGCCTCAGTTTCTCTGAGTTTCTTGGAGCCTTAGTTTCCTCCCTCGAAAATAGGCAAGATAACACAAACCTGATTACGTCAGAGACAAAAACCACAATGGGAACTAGATTAGGCAAAAGGGTGAAATCATTCTGGAAAGTTTCAGAAAAACTGCAAAGGGTAAGAAAGCAGGGAGACCTTGCCTCACATATGACTGGAACCAGGACTCCAGTGCATTCAGGATCTCTCTCTGCTTCTCAGTCTGTGGATCTGGTTCGTACCACAGACCCATTTCCCACACGGTAGAGAAAAATGGCCCCTAGTGGCTTCCAGACTCTCACTTTGACAGTTTTGCCCACATAGTAAGGCAGGACTCCTGCCTAGACACAGCTCAATAGTTTCCAGGGAAGGGCTCCAACTGGCCAGGGTGAACCATCGTGGCCTGGAAGCAGGGTCACATAAGCTATGACAGCTGTCAGTCAGCTACATCCTGTCCTGATCTTACAAAACCTCAGCCATTTCCAGGGTGACTATGAGCAAACATAGGTTTGACTTAGGAGCAAACATCCAGGTTACAGATGAGCAAACAGAAGCTCAGAGAAGAAGGGGCCAACCATGGTTATGTGAATTTATCTAAGTAACAATACTGGGCATTATGTCACCAAAAACTGGAGTCTTACATTTTTTGTTTAATGCTTCTTTATTTTTGAGAGAGAGACAGAGCATGAGCAGGGGAGGGGCAGAGAGAGAGGGAGACACAGAATCCGAAGCTCCAGGATTCAAGGCTCCGAGCTGTCAGCACAGAGCCCAACGTGGGGCTCGAACTCATGGACTGCAAGATCATGACCTGAGCTGAAGTTGGACACTGAATCTACTGAGCGCCCCCAGGCACCCCAAAAACCAGAATCTTAGGAGTTCTCCCACTGTAGAAGAAAGCAGTTGGCCTTAGGTGAGTGTCATTCTGTAGAAGACAGGGAGGGAAGGAGCCCATGCTTATTTATAGGCAGATGAACATAGGGAGAACACAGCCTCCTCCAGGGGAGCGGGTGGTGGGGTTGGCCCCATTTGAAAGAGAGTCGAAAATGAAGGTTCAGGTGCACCTGGTGGCTCAGTCGGTTAAGTGTGCGACTTCGGCTCAGGTCATGATCTCACAGTCCATGAGTTCGAGCCCCGCGTCGGGCTCTGTGCTGACAGCTCAGAGCCTGGAGCCTGCTTCGGATTCTGTGTCTCCCTCTCTCTGCCCCTCCCCACTCATGCTCTGTCTCTCTCTGTGTGTCAAAAATAAATAAACATTAGAAAAAAAATTTTTTTTATTTAAATGGAGGTTCCGAGAGGTCTGTGGTCAATCCCAGGTACCACAGCTTAGAGGCAGGGCTGGGATTCGAACCTGAGCCTTGTAGGTTCTGTGTATTAACCATCATGGGGTCGCGGTGAGCCCACCCCCTCGGGAAACGTCTTGCTATTCTGTGGGCTCGGGATTGGGTCACCTTCCCTGGCTCCGCCCGCTCTGGTCTTGGATGCTGGCAGAGCACGAGGTCCCTTTGGGGTCGTGACATTTGTAAAAGCGTGGGGAAAGGATACAGAGCAACTATAAGTGGTCACGGGGCCAAAAGGGTCCTCTGAGGAAAGGTAAAGAGGAATGGGGTCATCGAGCCGCCAGGAGAGGGGACACTGAGAGACCACGGCTGAGGTCAGACTTCCCTGGCGAAGGTCGGCACTGTTGGCTCTCAGGCTTCCGAGGACCCAGTTAGCTGCCCCTTGGCAGACCGTCCCCAGACGCTCCAGGCCTCCCGCACGCCTCACACAGCTACTATTTCATGTTCAAAGTGGCATGACCCCTGAATGAGGTGGGCTCAGCCCTCCGGGTGGTCCCAGCTGGGAGCGGGTGCCCCCCACCCGCGGACCAAGAAGTCGCATGCAACCTGTGGGATGTGGGGAGGTGAAAGCCCCCACCCGTCCCACCCCTCGAATGCCTCAGGATCCGTCCCCCTGCATTCCTTTGGCACAGACGCGGGAGGCCGGTGTTACAACGTCAAGCACATAAGGTCACTGTTCGCCAACCATAAGCGGGTCTTCTCAGGGAGCCGGTTTAGTCACTTTCCCTTCCTGGGCCTCAGTTTTCCCATCTGTCAAGTGGGTACACCAGCTCCATGACTGTGAGAATGGAGAGTGGCAGCGAGGACAGACTTTTACAACCATGTGACGTTGGGCCGGTAAGAGGAATGGACAGGTCAGGGCTACCCCAGGTGGAGAGACTAGTGCTGCCAGCAGAGGGCGGGGACCAGAGGGAAAGAAAGCACGATACTAGGCATAGAAAAGCGGCAGAGCTCGTACGGCAGGGAAGCCCTACCGGCCCAGAGGAAAAGGAGGTGCTGCCTGGAGAGAATATCTCAGTCTGGACACCTCACCTCTGCAGGATCAAAACCAGACCGTGCTCCAGGCATGGTGGCGTGGCTCTGGTAAACTTCTCCAGCCCTACCTCTGCTTGCCCCTTCGGCCACACTAAATCATTTAGTCTCCTGAATATGTCACCATGTTTTGCCTCAACACCTTTGCAAAAACCATTTCCTTTACCTAAAACACCTTTCCTAGTCCCGTCCAAACGCTGTCCTCCTGGAAAACTCCTACACGTCCCTCAAAACCCATTTCAGTCATCTCCTCTGTGAAGTCCTGTTTCTTAGCAACAGACCATCCCTGCTCCGTTCACCAGGGCGCAATTCCTTGTACACCAATGTGCCTAATACTTCTTAATACTGCCTAATACTTCCTCCAAGACAGGTGTGGCTCTCAGCCCTCATCTGTGGATCTGCTGTATCCGCATCACCTCAGGAATGATCTCAGAATATTCGGGCCCGCCTCCCACCGCCTGAGAGTGTGACTCAGGGAGTCTGGGATGGGGCCAGTTGCCAGCAATTTAAGTAGATGCCCCAGCTGCTTGTGATGCTCAGTCAGGTGTGAGGTTCGCTAGGGTGTGAACTTCAAGAGCGGGAGGGCAGGGGCGGGGTTCCCCTGTATACCAGAGCCTGGCTCAGAGGGGAGCTGAGTGAGTGTGGAAGGAGGGAGGGAAGAAAGGTGAGCAGAGAAACCAGTGGCAGGAGATAGGCACGATCAGGAAGGGGCAGGAAGCAGGGGGGATGGTCAGGGACGAAGCCCCTAAACCATTTTGACCTCACACCTTCCTGGATGTTGGCAAGGACACCAGTTCTGGAGTCAGACGTGACAGTGTTTGAGGCCTGGACCTGCCACTCACTAGCCATGGGCACCTCAGCCCCTCTGTTTCCTCTGCCTGACGGTGGCCGTGGCCGTAACCTGCCTCCTCGCAAGGTGCCGAGAATCCAGCAAGGTCTGAGAGCTGGTGTTTTTCTTCAGCATTCGTGTGTGTGCACATCACTTGGAGATCTTGTGAAAATGTGGCTTCTGACTCATCTGTGTCTGGACTGGAGCCAGAGAATCTTCAGTTCCACCTCCCAGGTGGTGTTGGTGCTGCTGGTCTGTGAGCCAACTCTGAGCAGCAAGGATATAGAACAAAAGTCAGAGAGGCTCCCTTTTAGGGCACCAACCTGTTCCCTCTGCAGTGGGATGGGAATGAGGCCCGGAGTGTGCTGTGTGCATGCCAGATACTGCGCCCCCACACCCCGCGTTCCTGACCTTGAGCGGCAGTGACCCAGCCGCTCGGAGCACCCTGTATGAGCTTCCTGTTGCTGCGATAACAAATGGCCCCAAACTTAGTGGCTGAAAACAACACAGATGTATTCTCTTATGCTTCTGGAGATCAGAATTTGAAAGGACTTTTAGGGAACTCAAGATGTTGGCGGGGCTGGTTCCTTCTGGGAGGCTCCAGGGGAGAATCTGTTCTGTAACTCTCCCAGCTTCTAGAAGCTTCTGGCACGCCTCGGCTTGTGGCTGCACCGCTCCAGTGTTTGCTTCTATCGTCCCACGGGCTTCTCCTCTTTCTGACCTTCTGCATCCTTGCAAGGACCCTTGTGGTTACACTGAGCCCGCCCAGATAATCCAGGATAATCTCCCCATGTCCAAATCCTTAACTGTATCAACCTTTTACCAAGTAAAGTTACATATTCACAGATTCTGGGGAACAAGATGCAGACATCTTTGGGGACCATTATTCTTCCCGCCTTAACAGCTGTCTGGGTATTTCATCAGAACCTCCTGAGTCAGACCCAGGCTGTGCATCTCCAGAGACCAAATCTCTCATCGTCGTCCCTTCAAGGTCCGGGCTCTGGACCACCAGCAGAGGCCAGTAGGAGTGACTTCTTCCATTGGCGGTTTCTTGCTGTGACCCTCACTACCTCACTACCCCATGCATTGACCTCCCGACTGTCAGAGGCTGAAGGGGCAGGGCCAAGATCATGCTGGTTCCTCAAGCCCAGGGCGCATGCTCGCCATGAGGCACCCTGCTCTTGTGAGCCAGGCCAGAGGTGACCTCTTGGCAGCAAAGGAGAAAGCTGGCCGGAGGGCCAGACAGAAGTGGTCAGAGCACTGGCCAACGAGGTACAGTGAATAGTCACTGAGAAGCGGAAAAAAAGCTAAAGAATCCAGCCCTGCTTTTCCCTAAAACAGTAAGCCCCGCGGCCCCTGCTACACGGGTGCGAACCGGGCCCCAATCCCCTGATGGCTGCATGTTCTGAGCCCAGGAATGGGTCCTTGGCGCAAGCTGAGTGACAGGTGCCCATTCCCGCCAAGTGTCCAGGTCAGAGGATGGGCCCACGGGGCCACCCCTCGGCCTGTCCACCATCTCCATGAATCCATGAATGCCAAGACTGTGCTTTGGACTCGCAAGTGGGACCGTCCGGATTTTCCCGGGAAAATGGGGACGGTGGGCTACCTGACGTGTAGGGCGACGACACAAACCCCCGCAGGGGGCTTGGCTGCTGCTCACCCTCCAGCCCCAGCCAAGCTGGCAGGCCTCCCAGCCCCGTCAGCTGGCAGGATTCATAGCTGCTAAGAAAGCCCAGCCATGCGAAGCAATGTCTGTGGGTGACAGATGGAACTGAGGGGCCCTCTCCTTTGGGGCTGCTGGGTCACACCAGTTCCAGGTCTGGGTGATTCGAGAGCTTGGTTTTCCTCAAGCCACTAGGAGGGTGGAGGGGGGTGGGGCTCAGGTCGGAAGGAGGGGAGGGAGGCTCAAGTCCCCGGGGGTGAAGACCCCACTGCCCACTCAGGAGCCTATGATGCTGGCGTGCCTTTCCAGGGTCAAGGACACTCGTGCGGGGGCCCAGGGCATGCTGCTGAAAGTGGGGCGTGCTGCATGCGGGGGTGTCACAGACCCTGGATTCCCTGCTTCCCAGCAGACAGCGACCCTGAGCAAGCCCCCTAGCATCTCTGAGCCTCTGTTTTCTCATGGGCGAAGAGGTCAGTGAGACACGCACCCCCCCCATCCCTTCCCCACCCCCGCGAAGAGTTAAGATGAACAACGAACAACACAGGAGGAGGCGGCTCCTGTCCCCTGGCCCGGACCAAGGTCAGTAGGAAAACAGAGTAGCAACCAGAGGCTGCCTGGCGAGCTTTGAATTAGAGCAAAGGGAGAGCAGGACAAACCCAGGGCTTTCACCCAAGCTGTGGACCCCGGGCCCTTCCCTCCCTCGCAGCTGCTCCTTCTTCTGTATTTCTCACCAGTCCCTGGCCCTCCCATCCCTCCAGCATTACCTCACGTTGGCTGCGTTACAGATGAATTTGACTCTGCTTCCGTTATATGACACACGGACACTCTGCTAGTTTAAAGAAAATTTTTTTTCAACACAAGTGATCTCATTGGACCCTCCCAGCAACCCTCTGGAAGTAGGGCAGAACTCTACCCATTTTACAGATGTGGAAACTGAGGCTTGGAGGGGTGGAGGAAGTTACGCAGGGTCCCACAGACTCAGGCCCACACCTCCAGACTCTAAGTTCAATGCTTTTTCCACTGAAGCAGACCCTGGGACGCCAGACGTGTCAGAGGGGGCGTCCCCTTGCAGAGAATGCATGGGGGCAACCCACCCCAGCTGACAGCACCTGGAAGGCACTGCCACCCTTCAGGGCACTTCCTGACGGTCCAAATTACTTGACGTGCAGACAGTTCTTTCCGAAAGAATAGGAGTCTCCCTGTCAGTCCCCGCTCAGCTGCTGAGGGATCACGTCTGACTTACCCTCCCCTTCCCCTCACCCCAGACACCCTGAGCCAATCCCCCCACCCCCACCCCGCTGCTAAAAACGCAAGGGACGATTCCAGCTTACTTGAATGTGAGAAACGGAAATTTATCAGACCACACAGAAAAGCAGGTATCTGGTAGGAGTATGATCATGTGAGCTACACCCAGGAGGGAGTCCCAGTCATAGGCTGGCCTAAGTCACAGAGCTCAGCTCTGCTACCGTGGTCCCTCCACCGGACCCCCACAAAAGGCCTGACGTCCTCAGGAATCCAGCCAGAGAGGGGGGCTCAGGAGCAAGGCTCTGGAGCCTGTCCCCTGACAGAGGGCTCCCGAGCTTTACTTAATTGACTTTTTATAAACTGGGGGATTTCGAAGCCCAGAACCGACCGGAACTGCAATCTACGAAGGAAGCACCAAAGCATTTGTGACCAGCCTCACCGCCAGTAAAGGAAGGGGAGCAAGTGGGGGGTACAAGGCAATCTCACCAACTCGAAAAGCTGCACCCAGTGATGCTCACTGTAGCGTTCTTGGTCATCGAGCAGCGCTGGAAACAGCCTACCTGCCCGTCAGCAACGGAACCATTAAATGGACTCGAATGGCTTCACCTATTCCATAAAATTTGTTGCAGCATTAAAAAGGAACGAGGACGGGGGCGCCTGGGTGACTCAGTCGGTTAAGCATCTGACTTTGGCTCAGGTCATGATCTCGTGGGTCGTGAGTTCAAGCCCTGCGTCAGGCTCTCTGCTGTCCGTACAGAGCCCGCTTCGGATCCTCTGTCTCCCTCGCTCTCTGCCCCTCTCCCACCCGCGCGCGAGCTCTCTCTCTCTCTCTCTCTCCCCACCCACCCCCCCGTCTCAAAAATAGACATTAAAAAACACTTTTTAAGTGAGGACAGTATGATCCTCAAAAACTTCAAGAAAAGAGAGCTACCATGTGATCCAGGAATTTCACGTCTGGGTATTTATCAGAAGGAAACAAAAACACTAACCCGAAGAGATATACTCACCCCCATGTTCATTTCAGCATTATTTACAACAGCCAAGACATGGGAAACAACCTAACTGCTCAGCAAAATGGATGGATGGATGAAGAAAACGTAGTAGCTTATACACAATGGAATATTATTTGGCCACAAAAAAGGAAATCTTGTCATTTGTGACAACACGATGGGACCTTGAGGACATTATGCTAAGTGAATAAAAGAGGAAGACAAATGCCATATGATCTCATTTGTATGGAGAATCTAAAAACAAACAAACAAACAAGCTCACTCCTAGATACAGAGAACCGATTGGTGGTTGCCAAAGGCGTGGGGGTGGGGGTGGACGAAACGGCCGAAGGGGGTCAAAAGGTATCAGCTTCCAGCTCTACAAGGAATAAGTCTTGGGGATGTAATGTAGGGCGTGGTGACTAGAGTTAATAACACCGTATTGCATATTTGAAAGTTGCTAAGAGAGTAGATCTTAAAAGTTCTCATCACACACAGAAGAGTTTTGTAACCGTGTGTGCTGACAGATGTTAACTAGACGGACCGGGGTAATCATGTCACAATAGGTGCAAATATCAAATTATGTTGTAAACTAATGTAATGATATATGTCAACTTGACCTCAATTTAAAAGAAGAATGAGGATAATCACACTGATTTAAAAAAACATTTTTAGGGGCGCCTGGGTGGCGCAGTCGGTTAAGCGTCCGACTTCAGCCAGGTCACAATCTCGCGGTCCGTGAGTTCGAGCCCTGCGTCAGGCTCTGGGCTGATGGCTCAGAGCCTGGAGCCTGTTCCCGATTCTGTGTCTCCCTCTCTCTGACCCTCCCCCGTTCATGCTTTGTCTCTCTCTGTCCCAAAAATAAATAAACGTTGAAAAAAAAATTTTTTTTTAAATAAAAAAAAAATAAAAAAAACATTTTTAATGTTTACTTATTTTTCAGAGAAAGAGAGAGACAGAATGAAAGCGAGGTAGGGGCAGAGAGAGAGAGAGAGAGAGAGAGAGAGAGATAACAGAAGCTGAAGCAGGTTCCAGGCTTTCAGCACAGAGCCCAACATGGGGCTCCAACTCATGAACTGTGAGATCATGACCTGAGCCAAAGTCAGACGCTTAACTGAGCCACCCAGGCGCCCCTGATTTTTTTTTCAAGGCAGACTGCAAAACAATATGTACAGATCATTTATACTTAACAAATTAGACAAGGCAATTAATTATATGTACATATTCATGTATATAAAGTTATAGAAAAAGGGGGTGCCTGGGTGGTTCAGTCGGTTAAGCATCTGACTTTGGTTTCGGTCATGATCTCACGGTTTGTTGGTTCAAGCCCCACATCAGGCTCTGTGCTGACAGCTCAGAGCCTGGAGCCTGCTTGGGATTCTGTGTCTCCCTCTTTCTCTGCCCCTCCCCTGCTCATGCTCTGTCTCTCTCTCTCAAAAATAAATAAAACGTTAAAAAAATTTTTTTAAGTTATAGAAAAGGATTTGGGTAGATATACATCCAACTGATCATAGAACCCCTGTTATCTCTGGAGAGGGAAGTACAGTTGGAGGAGTGGTTAAGGGGATATTTATTTGTAGTATTTGGATTTGTCTTCAGGTATTAAGTAATTACATAAAGGACTTACAACGAAACACACGTTTAGAAGAGAAAGCTGGCTAAGATGTATTCTGCATCGAGGAAGGGATGGGGTTGACTTTCCCATCGGTGGGTGTTGAAGAACTGACTTCATTCTGTCCCGGGTTCTAGGGCTGAGCTCAGCTTCCTAAGCCCTTCAGCCTCGCCTGCTCGCTGGTCAAGCGGCAGGTGCATCGCCCATGGTGAACACGGAAGGTGAGCACGTTCCCTTCCATTGGCATACTCACCTTGGCCGCATGCGATTCCGGTACCCAGAGGGCTGTTGACCTCTTCTCCCACACCCGGGGAGAATGGCGTCGGTGAGGGCAAGCTGGGCTGCTTTGAGTCCCCTCGTGCTGTGAACTCCTACACTACAGGACGTAGAGGGTGCCTGATGCGCTCTCTGCTGGGGCCAGCTTGGCCCCCACCTGCTAGCAGAAGGAGGGAGGGGACCGCGGGAGCAGCGAATGGAGAACCAAAGTGGCTGTTCTACTTTGCAGCCTTGCCTTTGGAAGACAGCAAGGGACAGAGCTCTCAGGAGAGACAGTCACTTGCAGTCACCTCTCCAGTTCAAGAGTGGAAACGCATGGCAGCGAGCAGGGGCAGAAACTGCAAGGTGCTTGAGTGCTGGGGACTGGGGACAGGCAGCAGAGGCCGGAGCCCAGCCTCCACGGGCGGACAGGTGGGGGGGGAGGGGTCTCAAGCCTAGACCCCCTATGTGATCAAGGAACTGGGTCTGAGGTGGGGGCACTCAAGACAGACATGGAAAATTCTCTCCCTGCGACTTCTGGTTTCTAGTCGTGACATGCTAAGTTTGGGGGCCGTCACTTCAAACATGACAGCAAGGAACCCACAGACCCCAGCAAGAACGTCAGCAGGGATCCCAATAGAAAAGAAAGCATCAAAGTTAGCTGAGGGTCTCTGCTGAGCGGTGGTGACCGCGACTTGCACTCTGCCAACTGCATGGGCGTGGGGGACAGGAGGCAAAGCCCAGGGCCACCCAGGTGGGAGATCTCCTAGGTCACCCCACATAAAGCTGAGAGCCAGTGGGAAGGGTGAACGAGACAAATGCTGTGCTGTTGGACACCTTGGCACTGAGCAGAGGTAAGAGCGGGAAGTCCCCTGAAGACTCATAACCATGAGCGGGGCCCACACACAGGTCTGGATTCATGTACCTGTGAGATCAAAACCCACAAAAAATGCAACCTCAAGCAGAGACTTTTGCTGAAAGTGTCCCCGTTTGGCAGCCCCTCCTTTCTGGAGGGCACATTACCTCTGGAAAGACTCTTAATCCAGGCCTCAGAGAATCACCACAGATAAATTCTCAGGAAAAAGAGCAGCGTGGAGGAAACACCCCTTCACCCCCCCACACACACACCAAGAAAATACGCCACCCACAAGTCCCCAGAGGGAGCAGGGCCTGCTGACACCTTGACATCTGGCCTCCAAAACGGAGAGAGAATAAATGTCTGTTGTTTTAAGCCACCAACTTGGTGGTGATTGGTTATGGCAGCCTCAGGACAGTAATGCAGGGGCAGAGGTCATATCCTAAGAAATCCCGGACAGGGAAAGTTCCCAACCTGTTGTAAATCGTCAAAGCTCAGATCTGGTGATCCCAGTTCATCCCAAGCACGGAAGTTAAGAAGGAATCCACACTCAGACGCATTGAGTGTCACCTCAGGACCCCAAAGACAAGAAGAAGATTTAAAAAAAAATTTTTTTTTAATGTTTATTTAGTTTTCAACAGAGCGTGAGCAGGGGAGGGGCAGAGAGAGAGAGAGGGAGACACAGACTCCCAAGCAGGCTCCAGGCTCCGACCTGTCAGCACAGAGCCTGATGTGGGGCTCGAACTCACAAACGGCGAGATGATGACCTGAGCTGAAGTCAGATGCTTTAAACAGCTGAGCCACCCAGGCACCCCGCAGACGAATGTTTTTTTAAAACGCTATTTACAAGAGCATCAAAGAAATAGTAAATTTCTGAGAATAAAACAACAAAAGGTATGCAGTCTCTTTGTGCTATAATTATAAATCTATATTGAGAGATATTTTTTACAAGGCTTCAATAAAAGCAGAAATATATCATGTTTGATCCATACCTTGCATCATGAACAAAAGTTCATTCGAAACAGATCACAGACTTAAGTGTAAATCCTAAAACTACAAGAACAAAACATAGGAGAAAGTCTTTGCAAACTTGGGTCAAAGCTTTCTTAGCGATGACCACAAAAGCACAATCCATAAAAGGACAAACTGACACATGGGACTTCATCAAAATGGAAACTTCTGCTCTTCAAAAGATACTCATAAGAGAATAGAAAGCCAAACCCTGGACTGCAGGAAAAGAAATTTATAAAGCAAAAATCTGATAAAGGAGTTGTACCCAGAATATGAAGAATTCTTAAAACTCAATAACAAGAAAACAACCCAGTTAAAATGAGCAAAAGATAGGAAACGACATTTCACCAAAGGAAATATACAAGCGGAAAATAAGCGCATGAAAAGCAGCTCAACATTGTGGAGGGGAGGGTGGGAAGGACTGGAAAGGAAGGAGTACCAGCGGGAAGGAAGAACTCTTCTGGGCGGTCGGATTTGTTCATTATCTTGTTTGTAGTGTTGATTTCATGGGTATATACAGATGTCAAAACTTAGCTAACTGCACGCTTGAAATATGTACAGGTTACATGTCAATCATACTTCAGTAAAGCTGTAGGTTAAAGGGCTTCAATAAAAGCAGAAATATATCATGTCAGTGGGCTGGAAACTCAACAGTCTCCCCAATTGGATTTCTAGATTCAGGGCAATCCCCACCCCACCCCCCCCCAAAAAAAAACCCAGCCCCTTTTTTCCTTTTGTGGAATTTGATGAGCTAATTCTAAACTTTATTTGGAAATGCAAAAGACCAAGAATGATCAAGACACTCCTAAAACTCTCCCCACAACGTGAGAGAATTTGGTTGACAAAATATAAACATTATTGTAAATCTATAGGAACTAAAACAGTGGGGTACTGGCTTAGGGATACACCAATGGAACAGAAGAGAGAGCTCAGAAATGGGCTCACGCTTATAGGGACACTTGAGATGGGCTGCTGAGTAGGAGACAAAGGGCAGACTTTGCAATAAATGGCTGGGACAGCTGGGCATTCTTCTGTGAGGGTGGGAGGGTGAAAACTGGACCCCTATCTCACACCATACAAAAAAAGTCAATTCCAGATGGAGTAGAAACCTCAAGGTCAGAGACAACAATCGTAGGAAATAATATAGGACAATATCTTCCAGATGTCAGCATAGGGAAAAAAAATCTTAAACACTCACAAAAAGCACAAATTCCAAAAGACAACGTTAATAATCTCAACTACTTTAAAATTAAGAACTTGTGTCTTCGAGAAGACAATTCACAGAGCAAGAGAAGATATTGCAAACTCATAGAACCAAAGAGCCGATGTCAAAACTATATTAATAACAGTGGTTGCCAGGGGTTGGGGAGAGCAGAGACCGGGAAGTTATTGTTTAACAGGTATAGAGATTCAGATTTACAAGATGAAAAGAGTTACAGGGGCGGATAGTGCTGGCTGCACAGCAATGTGATATATTTAATACCATTGAACTGCACGCTTCAGAATGGTTAAGAGGGTAAATTTTATAATGTGCATTTTATAACACAATAAAAAAAGATTCCCATAAAAAGCTATATAAATAACAGCCCAGTAGAAAATTGGCAACAAGCTTTCTAGGCGTTTCGTAAAAGAAGAAATCCAAATGGCTAATAACATATGAAAGTTGCTCAATTTCATTAGTAATAGGAAAATGCAAATTGAAACCACAGAGAGATTATTGCATACATACTACTATCAGGACGATCAAACTCTTGGAATGTGCCGGGAGGGCTGATATTCTAGAGATCCAAATGAGGATTCCTTGGGAGGATCAGAATTAAAGAAACTTGCTCCAGCTCCGCTCCCCCAGCCGATGCAGGAATCCTCTAGCACCGTGAACCCGTGACCGGGCACCTCCAGGGGCATCCCTGCCCACCTCCTCTGCCAGCTGCGCAATCTAGTGTCAGGCAGACCCCCTGACTTGCATCAAGTCAAGAGTCCTCTCCATGTAATGCCCACCCCGCCCTGGGCACTGCCAAGGTTGCACACTGCACAGAGAGGAATTGAGGAACAGAGCTACTTGGGTAGAAGACAAATCAAGTAACTCATGCAATCTTTCCTCTCAGATGGCAGGAATGCATCCTTGAGCTCCAGGCATCATTTTCCAGGAGGACGGAGTGGTTTTCTTGCTTCTGTGTTCCTATTAGTGGCTAAAGAGCTATTTGTGAATGACTATGGTATTTCCAAGAGTTGTCCACAAGTGCCTGAGAAACTTTGCAATGAACGATTTGCATTAATCTTAAATTTGTATATTTCAGGTCCAGATATATTATACATGAAACATGATGCCAATTTCTCATATTGTCAGTTACATAGACATTGAACTTCAGAACTGCAAAAAGGTTTTACTTTTTTAACTATTTTTTAAGTTTATTTAGTTATTTTGAAAGAGAGAGAGAGAGAGAGAGAGAGAGAGAGAGAATCCCCAGCAGTTTCCTCACTGTCAGCACAGAGCCCTGCCTCTGCCTGCTACGCAGGGCTTGACCTCACAAGCTGTGACATCATGACCTGAGCCGAAATCAAGTCGGACACGTAACTGACTGAGCCACCCAGGCATCCCTGCAAAAAGTTTTTAATATAAATATTTAACAATTTTAATTAAAAAAATACAAAGTTTCAGCTTTATGTAAATAATTGCATTGAATATTTTGAGGTTTTAATTTGCACTTCACCTTTAATTTTTTTATTGGATGAATCTGACACCTAACGCGTTGTGTAAATCTAAGATATGCACTGTGCTACTTTGATACATTTCTATATTGTAATATTGTTGCTGCGACTTTGTTTTTAATAATTTTGCATGATTCAGAACACAGGTGGGCAAGCATTGTCTCAAAGGGCCAGAGAGTAAAAATTTTTGGCTTCTCGGGCTATTTGGTTTCCGTTATAAGTACTCAACTATGGTGTCAGAGCAAAAAGCAGCATCAGACAATACGTAGATTAATTGTGTTTCAAAAACAGACAATCCAGGGGCGCCTGGGTGGTTCCATCGGTTAAGCGTCTGACTTCAGCTCGGGTCACAATCTCACGGTTCATGGGTTTGAGCCCTGTGTTGGGCTCTGTGCTGACAGTTCAGAGCCTGGAGCCTGCTTCGGATTCTGTGTCTCCCACTTTCTGTCCCTCCCCTGCTCGTGCTTTGTCTCTCTCTGTCTCTCAAAAATAAATAAATGTTAAAAAAAAATTTTTTTTAAATAGGCAATCCAGCCAGGAGTCTTAGTTTGTTGACCCCTGATTTAGAAGGAAAAAACTTTTTAAAAATAAAATGTTGTTCATTAAAAAAAATGTTTACACTTCCCTTAATAAACTCATTCTGTGAAAATACATTTCAACATCATATGTTTTTAATACAACTACTTTTTTTTTTTAATTTTTTTTAACGTTTTTATTTATTTTTGGGACAGAGAGAGACAGAGCATGAACGAGGGAGGGGCAGAGAGAGAGGGAGACACAGAATCGGAAACAGGCTCCAGGCTCTGAGCCATCAGCCCAGAGCCTGACACAGGGGCTCGAACTCACGGACCGCGAGATCGTGACCTGGCTGAAGTCGGATGCTTAACCAACTGCGCCACCCAGGCGCCCCTACTTTTTTTTTTTTTTAAGAGAGGGAGAGCAACCAGGGGAGAGAGAGAGAATCTTAAGCAGGTTCGATGCTTAGCATGGAGCCCGACGCGAAGTTTGATCCCACAACCCTGGGATCATGACCTGAGCAGAAATCAAGAGCAAGGCACTCAAATGACTGAGCCATCCAGGCGCCCCAATACAGCTACATTTTTTTATTTTTTATTTATTTTATTTATTTATTTAAATTTTTTTTCAACGTTTTTTATTTATTTTTGGGACAGAGAGACAGAGCATGAACGGGGGAGGGGCAGAGAGAGAGGGAGACACAGAATCGGAAACAGGCTCCAGGCTCCGAGCCATCAGCCCAGAGCCCGACGCGGGGCTCGAACTCACGGACCGCGAGATCGTGACCTGGCTGAGGTCTGACGCTTAACCGACTGCGCCACCCAGGCGCCCCAGCTACATTTTTTTAAATAACATCACCGCTATCAATAGAACACAAATTTTTTGAAAAACATTCATCGCCAGCTAAATTTTGCCAAAAAGACAAGAAACAAATGGTATGAAATAGATACATAACTAGTGAATGATGCATGGTTTTATTTTATTACTCATCTAAATATTGCTGGCCCATCAATAGAGCATTTATACTGAATCATCAAAAATTGCCTGCCTTCTATTGATTTTTGTCAATTACGTTTTGCACTTATTGTTATGAGGGTACACTTGAGTGATAGGAGGATATTTTATATGACCGTTAACTTGATTTATACTTGAATTAGCTATTCATATTACAGAAGTAATTTATAAATAACCCACTATTGAGTGATGACTTTTAACTATTTTGATGTATGACACAATAAATGTCTACTTGCACTTTTGCTCTGGGCCCTTAAGATGTTAAGGACAGACCTGGCCCTCAGGATAGGGTCAGTCACACGTTTGTCAGGGCTCGGGGGTAGTGGTTAACGAGGCGCACTTTGGAATCTAGCTTCCCAGGTTCAAACCCTGGTTCTGCTATCCACCTGCTAAGAAACCTCAGGTAGATGTTTTAACTTTCCATTTTAGCTTGCTTAGCCATAAAATAGGGATAAAAACAGTACCTCCCATGTAAGATTGCTGAAAGGATTCAATGGGGATTAAGACACTGCAAGGAGAGGACTCATCACACTTCTGGTCACAGATGCAACATGTTAGCTGACATTGGGGATGACGATATTAAGATACACGGACGGCCCAGTTGTAAAAAGGAGAAAAAAGCAAGTTGCAGAACAGTGCAGACAGAATTTCACCTTTGGTGTATACAGGGAGGAAACATTTTAAAGATACATTTAGAGATACTTATGTATGCTTAAAATAAATCCAGAGAATATTCAGGAAACAAACAACAGTCGTAGAAGGGAATGCGAGTTTGGCATGGGAAAACTATCTCTTTATATTTTTTATTCTTGTACATAAACCATGGGTATGTAATTCTTACCCTAAAATTACGATTTAATTTTAATTTAATATTAAAAATATATTGTTCGGGGGCAGGGGGTGATGCCTGAGTGGCTCAGTCGGTTAAGCGTCTGACTTCAGTTCAGGTCATGATCTCGCAGTTCGAGAGTTTGAGCCCTGTGTTGGGTTCTGTGCTGACACCTCAGAACCTGGAGCCTGCTTCGGATTCTCGCTCTCTCGCTCTCTCTCTCTCTCTCTCTCTCTCTCAAAAATAAACATTTTAGGGGCGCCTGGGTGGCGCAGTCGGTTAAGCGTCCGACTTCAGCCAGGTCACGCTCTCGCGGTCCGGGAGTTCGAGCCCCGCGTCGGGCTCTGGGCTGATGGCTCGGAGCCTGGAGCCTGTTTCCGATTCTGTGTCTCCCTCTCTCTCTGCCCCTCCCCCGTTCATGCTCTGTCTCTCTCTGTCCCAAAAAAATAAATAAACGTTAAAAAAAAAAATTAAAAAAAAAAATAAAATAAAATAAACATTTTAAACAATGTGTTGTTCAGAACTAAATGCAATATTGTGACAAATCAGGGTAGAGTGGTTCTCTTCTGCCTCTATACCACACACTTCCTTCCACCCGGGTTTCCAGTCGACCAGCACGACAAGGCCTGTGGCTGCAGGGCTTTGCCCCCTTTGGGGGAGGAGCGTATGAAGCAACCATCTCTCCTCGGCCGGGAAAGGCTGCCCAAAGTCCAAGCACAGGGCTCGCACACCTGCTTGGCATTGGGATGTCACTCCTGCCCCTGGCTGTGGACTTCATAATACCACCCACGGCCGTGATCCCAGCTGTGCGGTCCTCCCTTTCCCCTCTCTTACCTCCATGCCCAACTCAGGCCAGATGCTGTGCTCCCGCCTGTGGCCTCCGCCTGCCCTGGGCCCCGCCCCGCACGCCCCAGCGCCAGCTTCAGCCCTTGCCCGCTTGGGACCCCCAGTTCTGGCCCTGGCCCGCCAGCTTGTCCTCTGCACCTTCCCAGACCCCGTGGGCCTCTTAAAGGAAAAGAAAAGGAGCCGGTCAGAGTCTGGGGAAGAGAGCTGTTGAGGGACAGGCTTTCGATCCCTTTCCACAGCTTATGACAGAAGTGCCTAGTAAAGGAAAATCTTATCACATCTACGTTGGAAGCTGGCGAGAATCACCCACATGCCAAAAATGACAGGGACTTTATGCTAAAAACGGAGCATGTAGGAACAAGTTACAGAAGGACTTTGGGACCGCCCCCAAGCCACCTCGCCCAGGGCAGGCCCGGCCTCACAAAACCAACAGCTCTCCAGAAGAGGGAAGAATAAGCAGATTGAATCCTTAGGAAGCAGGGTGTAAAACTGCAGAAGTTAGCCAAGAAGTGAGTCCCCGCTCCCCCAGCATTCTGAAACACACTGAATCTCAGAGAACCATTTTCAAACATCATTACATGGCAGTGGTCCCAACAGCTCCCATAAATATTTTTCTATTGACTTTTGTTTTAGTCTTTAACAGTATCCTATGAACTAGTTCAATAAACAGTGCAAGGCAAAGGAAGAGAAGTCTCGGAGAGCAGAATAAATCTTTGAAATGTTAACATAAACTCCCAGCCAACTCCGCCTTCGACTGCCAGGGAGGAGGCACGGGGCACTGAGGGGGACTTGGGCACAGACCAGGCATAGATGTGGCCACCTGGGCTCTGCCAGCAACTCCAGCAGGGTCACCAAGCAGAGAGGGAAGGAAGGTTCCAGAACTAGAGAAGAAGGCCAGCTGGAGTCAGAGAAAGGGAGAGGCGGCCCAGCCAATCACAGAGTCGTAAGGCGCCTCTGAGATCTGATCCTCTGACCCTGTGATACGGCCTTAAATGCTCAGGCTGTGGAACAGAACTGCCTGGGTTCAAATCCTGCTTAGGAGCTATGCACCCTTGGGCCTCAGTTTCTTTATATAGCTTGAGGGTAAAAATAGCATCTGCCGCATGGGGCCAATGTCAGCATTAAATGACACAATTCATTCAAAGTCACCTAGCACAGGGGGTGAGATGCCCAATAAATCATGCCTGATGTGATTTTTACAGGCAGGGCACTGAGGACCCTGGAAAGTCCCAAGGATATCCCACGAGTCAGTCTCTCTCGTTCTAAAATGCCTCTCATTTATTTTCCCCCCGGGGACAACCACGTTCTGGGAGATAGGTTGTCACAAAACACTAATTTGTTTACGGCTATTGATTGTGTAAGATGGGTGACGAATACCTGGCCTGAGACAGTTGACACAGCTCCTGGGAGGCAGGTACGGTCAGGAATCCAAACCACAGGTCAGCTCGTGGCAGGTGAATGTGGGGACCAAGCGGCAGTGTCCTGTGGTGGGAGGAACACAGCTCTGGGACAGGACCCGGTTCCCACTACGGCCTATGTGTTCCTGAGCGCGTCGCTTAACCTCTCCACGTCTTGATTTTCTCATTCATAAAATGGACATGGTCATACTATCACCAGGATCACTGCAGAAAGCAACTTCAACAGCAAACAGGAAAATCCGGGCAGGAGCAGGTGCACCTTCAACCTGGAGGGGCTAAGTGAGTGGTGCCCCCACTGATGTCAGACGATCCAGTGGGATTTCTGGCTCAGCTGAAACTCAGCAAGTCACTTCTCTGCCAGGATCCAACTGGATAATGTCCCTAACAGTGCTTTAATTTTGCCAAGCATCCTATTTACTAAGCGCTCTTACATTCTGGGCCTCACTGAAACTTGTGACTCCGAGAGGTAAAGTGATTTGCCAGGGTCACCAGCAAGTAAGTGGCAAAGCAGACTGGATGCTAATTTTGCAACTTGGAATCCCCAGCTGTTTCTCTCTGTGCCTGCCCCGGAGCCTGGGGCTCTACAGCTGATGGGCAGGCCCACCCCCACCCCATCCGCAGGCCTGGCAAAGACAGCCTTTCCTGGTCCTACCTTTAGGCTCCCTCCTCACCGTTGAAAGGACCCAGGGAACACTTGTTGCCAACCTCCAGTGTCTGATGTGGTAGGGCTGGGATCTGAACCCTGGCCCATCCAGCACCTTCTGCAAGTGCCAAACAGGATAACACATAGAAGCACTAAAGCACAGGGGCGCCTGGGTGGCTCAGTCGGTTAAGCCTCTGACTTCGGCTCAGGTCATGATCTCTCGGTTCATGGGTTTGAGTCCTGCATCGGGCTCTGTGCTGATGGCTCGGAGCTCGGAGCCTGGAGCCTGCTTCGGATTCCGTTGTCTCTCCCTTTCTCTCTCTCTGCCTCTTCCCTGCTCATGCTCTGTCTCTCTCTGTCTCAAAAATAAATAAACACTAAAAGAAGAAGAAGCAGCAGCAGCAGCAGCAGCAGCAGAAGCTCTAAGCACGGCACGAAGTCCCTATCGGTCCTCAGGGGCAGTTAGAGAGTATTGTCAGACAAGAAGCTCTTACGGGCAGGGATCCTGCTTTCCTGTGCCTGTAAACTCTGTTGATTCCAGACTGAGAAAGAAACACGGTGCGGTCAGGAAGCCAGGAGGCCATCGTGAGAGCAGTCTGTAGGAGATCAGATGGCAGAGGTCTGAGCCGTTGATGGGGAGGCTTCTTCTAGCCCCACCGGAGTAGCTAACGTTTACCGGAGCAGCTGCATATTTTTCTTCATTATTTCAATAATTCTTCTCAACAATCCTATAAGATGTGTTAATGTACCCGTCTTAGACATGGGAAGATCAGAGAGGTTAAATAATTTCCCCCAAAGTCACACAGCTAGGAAGGATGAGATCTAGGAGTTGAATGTAGTTTTCTTTGGTTTCGTTTTTTTCTTTAATTAAAAAAAATTTTTTTTTAATTTATTTCTGAGAGTGAGAGCAAGAGTGGGAGAGGGATAGAGAGAGAGGGGAACAGAGGATCTGAAGCGGGCTCTGCACTGACAACAGAGAGCCTGATGTGGGGCTCAAATTCAAATGACCTGAGCCAAAGTCAGACATTCAACCAGCTGAGCCACCCAGGTGCCCCTCTTTGATTTCTTAGCCCAAATCTTAAAGGATGCAGAGGAGAAGGGCAGAGGAGAGGTGGCTGAGGTGGTGGGAACCCGGGATCCAGGCCACACTGAGCTCAATACATCCCTTTCTTCTGATTTCTGCCCATATGGGTCATTTGGTCTAAACCAAGACTTCCTTTGAGTGCTCACACATAGTTTTATAGGCTGAAAGAACTTCTCTGTACCCCAATTCTGTTGTAAGCCCTTTTGGCCATGTGGGCCAGTAAAGAAGCTTCTGGAAGAGAATGGAGTCCAGAATCCACTGGAACCAGCCCGGGGTGGACACAAAGGGAACCATCCCCATTTGCCAGATATGCGAACTGAAGCTCGGGGATTCTGTTGGGGGCCAAAGTATCAGAGTGCTAAAGTGCTCTGCTGGGAGTGCGTTTTAATCTCGTTCTCGCTGATCAACTCTGCCAAGAGACCAAGAAGAATGAGATCAGAGGGAAAGTCCGGGCTGAGTCATTCCTGCTCCGTTCATGTACTGACCACCTACCATGAGCAGGTCCTGTTCCAGGCAGAGACTTACAGACAGAAAGATCACAATCCCTGCCTTCGACCTGGGGAGCCAGGCAAGGACACGGATGGTGACTCATTCTCTGGGAAGTGCTGGGGGACCCCGGGCCCTTGAAGCAGGGACGCTGGGACTAGAGGGGCTTACGGCCAGGGAAAGAGGGCTGTTTGCTCTCTGCCGTCGGGGCATCCACCGTCGGCCCCGACCATGAATGGCACCTTCCCTGCCCTGGTGCCGGTGACTCTAAGACTCCTGGTGAATCCCCACAGTTGAGGTTCAAAACCGTGGTCTCCTTGCTCCAAAGGCAGCGGACGAGTTAAATCTGAAGCTCTTTGGCCCTTGGGGAGCAGAGGCAGAGCAAAGGGCAGGTCTGGACGCCTCTTTTGGAAATGACAAGATCCATTTAGCCATCAATTAGCACTGTCCCCAGGCTCCGGGCCTGCACGCTGGGCAGAAAGAATGCGCCACACCGCGCTGATTCGAAACAGATGTGCTGGCAGAGGGACCTGGCCTGCGGGGCTGGAATTCCTGGGCACCCAGCTGCTGGCTGGAGACGGGCTTCGTCGTTACATTCTGGGCACCGACTCCGGCAGGGAGGCCATGGAGACCGAGCTAAGGGAGCAGCCTGCCCAGAGAATGTGGACCTGGGACAGGGCTCAGAGGCGGGAGGGGGAGGGGGAGGAATGTTGACTCTGTCCAAAACAATCGGGGATCAACCGCGTTCTGCCGCATACAGAATGTGACTTTTGACCAACAGCTGCCGATCCCAGGGGAGACGCGGCTGATGCGCGAGGAAGTGCGGCGGGAAGCCCGCCTCTCTGGTGCCTCGACGAATCACCCATTGCCACCGATCTCCTTGCTGGGGCTCTTGCACCAAGTTCCTCCCGTGCTGTCGCCTTTACTCATCACGGCTGCCCTGCTCTCGTGTCCATTTGGCAGATGAGAAGACTGAGGCACGAAGAGGTTTCCCGACTTACCCGCGATGGATCGCTGATAAATCGTGGATCCTGTCTGCCCATGGGCTACTTCCCACTTTTTCCTTCTCCCTTCACAGGCAGGAGGGGAACGCTGAGCTCCTCCCCTCCAGCCCTGCAGTGCCGCGGGGAAGCTCACCGCGGAGTCCCCGTCAAACCCTCCGGATGATGAAGGGCTCACCGCCTCCCAGGCTATCGCTTCTAAGCTTGGACAGTTCACCAGGCTGCCTGTTCTTCCCTCCATCCAGCCACAAGCTGGGTCCCTGCAGGCACGTGGCTCCCCCCAGCAGCACGGCCGCAGTTCTCCTACTCTTTCTTTTCTCTGGGACCCTTGCAGGGCATGACCGTGACCCCGCCCTTATTTTTCTGAGCTGCGGGGCCTCTGTGGCGGCGGCTCCCAGTCAGCTGTGCAGCTCCCACATCACCCCCCACATCCCCCGCTGGACGCCTTCCAGCCCGTCCATGTCCCTGGGGGGCCCAGATGTGGACATGGGGTCAACCAGGTCTCCCTTCTCCCTGCAGCACAGAAAGGAATACTCTTTAAAACATTCTTTGAAGGGGTGCCTGGGTGGCTCTGTCGGGTAAGGGTCCAACTTCAGCTCAGGTCATGATCTCACAGTTCCTGGGTTCCAGCCCCGCACGGTTCGTGGGTTCGAGGCCCGCGTCGGGCTCTGTGCTGATGGCTCAGAGCCCGGAGCCTGCTTCAGATTCTGTTTCTCCTTCTCTCTCTGCCCCTCTCCCACTTGTTCTCTGTCTCTCTCTCAACAATAAATACACATTAAAAAAATAAATTATTCTCTTAAGACCGTTCGTTTGCCATTATAAGAGTGATACAAGCTCACTATAGGAAATGCAAAAAACTGCAGTGAGCACGGTAAAAACTGCCTCCCCAGGGAGAAACATCATTTCCCCCCCCCCCGCCCCGTTCCACCTCCAGCCTTCTCTGCTGTGCTTAATTTTTACCTAGCTTCATTTATTCTAGACCTACAAATATGTGTTCTGCAGGCTCGCTTACCATCATGGCATCAGCAGTCTGCTGTGTCATTAGAAATTCTATGAAAATGTCATTTGTAATGATCGCATAGTAGTCTGTAAAAGGCACCTGTTCTGCTATTTCTCTTACTTGGGGCACTGCTAGGAATCCACACCTCTACTCCTTCCTTACTACAGAACCTCGGTTCTGTTTGAGGTCTCCACAAGATGTCACCTACATACTAGAGTATAGGGTCCTTGACCCTAAACTCTTGCCAATAATGTCAAGCCTCCCCTACCCCCATATTTGCATTATGGGGCCTGAGCAGCGAATGCCACTAAGGCACAGACCAGGGTTCTAGTCCTATGTCCTTTTTAGTACCTTGCTTGATTTTATAACCTCCCGTCACAACCAGAGACCCTTAAAGGTCAACCTCCCAAGTTTCAGATGCTAAAACTGAGTTCAAAGAGAGCAAGTGAGTTGCCCAAGGTCACACAGGGGTGGTGGTCACCTGGGAACAGAGGGCCCCTGACTCCCAGCTGAGGGCTCTCTCTACAACACCCCTACCTTAGGGCAAGGTTTGTATTCACTTGATATTAAGAAAAAATCAAGCAAGGCATTTTTAGCTAAAGCATCTGGCCTCTTACCACGAGTTCAAATTTAACCAGGAAGGGGAAAAGAGAGAGAGAATAGAAATCAACAATGGCATATATCCACAGGCGAGGTGACTCAGAAACACACGAGGCTTTTCCTTTTTCCTTGCTGGCTGCCCTGTCTCTCCAGCCCCCCTTCTTCCTCCCTCACAATCTCTGCCACCAGCAAGAACCCTTCTGGAATCCCCAGACTTGTAGCTCTTAGGCTGAGATATTGAGGTCCTGGATCCTGGAGAAACCAATGGGAGGGCAGGACCACACCCACCAATAAAATAAGATCCAGAGGACCGGACCAGGGGGACTTGTTATGTCTTCTTAGAGCTGCAGGGATGGGTTAATTTGTGGAAAACGTAAATGCATGAAGGAATGATACCAGCTAGAAATCACCTTCGCCAGGGCACGATTCGCAGAGACGTGTAAGTCACTTCACCTCTCCGATCTCCAAGTCCTCATCCGTAAACCCTATGCTTCCAATTCATTTCACACACATTTCCTGAGGGTCTGCTGTGGGCCAGGCTCTGTGCTGGGCACCGAGGGCAGGCCACGAGGATCAAAGACAGAACGAAAGAAGAGAACATTTATGTAATATCTCTTCCCCCAGGCATTAGGAGTAGCAAAAGGGACAGGGTGGTTAATAAAAATACATAGTGAGGCTTATGGTTTTAGATAGATGACTTACTAGACAGTCTGAAACACCACCCCCTCACTAATAAATACCAGGAAATTCTGGATAAAATATAAGAGGCATCTTTTTAATTTTTTTTTAATGTTCGAGAGAGAGAGAAAGAGAGAGAGTGCACAGGAGCAGGGGAGGAGCAGAGAGAGGGAGACACAGAGTCCGAAGCAGGCTCCAGGCTCCGAGCTGTCAGCACAGAGCCCAACGCGGGGCTCAAACTCACGAACCGCAAGATCATGACCTGAGCTGAAGTCAGATGCTTAACCGACTGAGCCACCCAGGCGTCCCCCAAGAGACATCTTTCTAAAAGCAGAACTAGGTTCTCAAGTAGGTAAGGAGGTCCTCAACAGCCAGAAGTTGAGCCGGGACTAAGTAGCAAAGGAAAAACCTTTTGAGTTAATGCTCTAGCTGTAAGCAGGGGAGCCCTCTACCTGCACCCCAGAAACTCCCAAACTGGTAAAGTAACCAATAAGATAGTAACATTTTCAGGACAGTGATACTCCTAGGATTCTAGAGAGCTCCCCGTCAGCCACGGCTTCCCGTGATTTCCACAGACTGAGCCCATCATCCGAAGTTATGAGAGCAAGAATCTGACAAAATAAGCAATAGGGTTTATTCCACCCCTCAGGATTTCGACCATTAGAACAAATAGCATATCAACTCCAAAATAAACATATCTTCTTTAAATTAGAACACTTCATGAATTTGTATGTCATTTTTGTGTTCCAATTTTAGTACATAGACTGCTGAAGCGAGCACCAAAATGCGTACGTCTTAAATAATTAACGACATAAAAGGCATTTTTTTTTAATTTTTTTTTCAACGTTTTTTTAATTTATTTTTGGGACAGAGAGAGACAGAGCATGAACGGGGGAGGGGCAGACAGAGAGGGAGACACAGAATCGGAAACAGGCTCCAGGTTCCGAGCCATCAGCCCAGAGCCTGACGCGGGGCTCGAACTCAGGGACCGCGAGATTGTGACCTGGCTGAAGTCGGACACTTAACCGACTGCGCCACCCAGGCGTCCCCATAAAAGGCATTTTAAAGAGGAAAAAGATGTTTTCTGAAACAAGTGTATTCGGAAAATATCCAACTTGAACTATTAGAAAAATTTAGAGAGTCGCTGTAATTAAAAACCCAATGGAGGGGCGCCTGGGTGGCTCATTCAGTTGAGCGTCCAGCTTCGGCTCAGGTCACGATCTCACGGTTCGTGAGTTTGAGCCCGGCATTGGGCTTTGTACTGACAGCTGGGAGCTTGGAGCCTGCCTCAAATTCTGTGTCTCCTTCTCTCTCTGCCCCTCCCCTGCTCACGCTCTGTCTCTCTCACTCTTAAAAATAAATAAACATTAAAAAAAATTTGTTTAAACCCAATGGATGTTTAAACCGCAGATTAAACGCAGCTGAAGGAAAACCGGTGTGCAGACAGCTTTGTTAATAATTTACGTTATTGTTTCTTATGCAATACTTGTGCTTTATAAAGTATAGTGTTGTTGTAAGTTGTAGTGTCATTTTGAGACTGATCAAAGGAGAAACAAAAATAAAATGATTATTTTTTAATTCTTTTTATTTTTTCATATTTTTTATTGTTAAAAATTTTTTTTAATTTTTTTTAACGTTTTTATTTATTTTTGAGACAGAGAGAGACAGAGCATGAATGGGGGAGGGTCAGAGAGAGAGGGAGACACAGAATCGGAAGCAGGCTCCAGGCTCTGAGCCATCAGCCCAGAGCCCGACGCGGGGTTCGAACTCACAGACCGCGAGATTGTGACCTGAGCTGCAGTCGGACGCTTAACCGGCTGAGCCACCCAGGCGCCCTGTTAAAAAATTTTTTAATGTTTTTATTTGTTTTTGAGAGAGAGAGACAGAGCGTGAGTGGGGGAGGAGCAGAGAGAGAGAGGGAGACACAGAATCCGAAGCAGGCTCCAGGCCCTGAGCTGTCAGCACAGAGCCCAACGTGAGGCTCAAACTCATGGAACCACGAGATCACGACCTGAGCCAAAGTTGGACGCTCAACCAACCGAGCCACTCAGGCGTCCTGAGAAATTGATTATTTTAAACATCGGTGAGATGACCTTTTTAACATTAACTGTCACACGTGTCTCTTACTTTTGAATAGACCAGCTTCTGGCATCATACATTTCAAACCTTATTTCTTCTTCAATATCCATATACTTCCAAGGCTGACCATCGTAAGTCTTGTTATCATCATATTCCCTCTGCACATTAGGTCTCAATCCCAGGCGAACCAAACAGTTGACAGTAATGGTATTCCCAGAAGTCATTCCAAACCCAGGATGGCTAACGATACCCTACCTACCTATCCATACGTGGTAATGACTGAAAACGACGTAAACGTACACCTTTGGGCTGGATGGCCAACTGTCAATCACTTCTTTTATGTCGGAGAATTACTTTTCCCTGTATGGCCCCAGGTTAGAGCTTGCCAGTGAGAGAAACGTGAACAAGCCTGGAAGATGGAAGAGAAGGTGAAATAATAGCAATGTTTTTCCAGAAGGCCGTGGCAGTCAGATACAGCTTCAGAATTTCTCCATAAGCTACCGCTTTGAGGCTGTGCAGATGTAGCGGTTCACCGGCTTTCCACAAACTCACTTGATGGTCACAGTGGTAAGACATGGAGGTTTCTCATACTGTCCCACCATCTGTGGCTTCTTCTAGCCTCTCCCACCTGTCCTACCCACACCAGACTGGAGGTATAGCTATTCGATTACACAGAGTCATAGGCAGAGGCTAATAGTTTGGCTGGATGGGCAAGGACTTGGGAAAAATGAGATTGGAAAGCTGGTGACAAAGATGTCAAAGGTGTAAGGGTAGAGCTTTCCAAATGAGCATGTTGGTGTGGGGTTGCTCAGCAGAGGAGGGTTCCAACAACCAGTGGGGAAGACCATCCATTCTGTGGATGTCAGCCTTCCCTCCAGCCACGTCTGTCCTTGCTCAAGGTTCTCATCGACCAAACAGCCATGGTGGACGAGTTGGAGCCTGTGCACGGGTAACAGGCACCCCTACTCACCAAAGCCATTCTGGCTAAGCCCCCGCTAAGTGTCCAGTCTCCAACCGCAAAGACTAACACTAAGCCCTGAATACAGCACTATTTTCCGGAGGGACAAACCAGGCCATTTGATGGGACGTTGATGACATTGAACCAAGGTCACCCTAAAGAGGATATTTCACGGAGACTGACAAAGTGATTCTCAAATCTGTCCAGAAGACTATCAGACCTATGGAAAGCTATCATGCTTGAGGAACAAGAAGGGAGGATTTGTCCACCAGATATCAAGGTAAAGCTAGAGTAATCAAAATCGTCTGGTATTGGTACAGGAATCGACAAATAGAAGAGCGTACAGAGACCCTTATATACGGAAGCCGGATTTATGGCAAAACAGACATTATAGATTAGTAAACAAAACAAAACACAAAGGATGGAACAGAACAAGTAAGACTACCACAATTGGTTCCCCATATGGAAACAAAATTAAAATTAACTCCTCATCCTTGTCCTACGTAAAGATCAATCCAAGGTAGATTTAAACACAAATGTGAAAGATAACACTATAATAAAAGGTAAGACACAATATAGGCTAATCATTCTAGGTCCTCAGAGCAGAGGGGGACTTCTTAAGGTACAACCACCTTAAGCAACAGCCACCACCAAAGCAGATAAATTAAGAACCTCTGGCTTTCCAGAGACTTCGTGAAGAATGAGAAAAAACAAGCCACAAACTTGGAGATGACAACTGTAATACATGTTACACAAGAGTCACTTCCAGAACATGTAAAGAATGTTTATAAATTAATAAGGAAAAAAAAAAACCCCAAAGCAAATAGATGAAAGGCAAAAACAGGAATTCTACTGAAAAGACAAATGCATAATAAATTTGAGAACATGCCCAACATAATTGAGAGTAAAGGAAATGCAAATTAAAATCAGAATGCCGGGGCGCCTGGGTGGCTCTGTCGGTTAAGCACCCAACCCTTGATCTCGGGGTCGT
Source organism: Herpailurus yagouaroundi (assembly GCF_014898765.1). Lineage (NCBI taxonomy): Eukaryota > Metazoa > Chordata > Mammalia > Carnivora > Felidae > Herpailurus > Herpailurus yagouaroundi. The sequence continues at coordinate 5,018,495 of NW_024412446.1, read as the reverse complement.
GAGTTCAAGCCCCACAGTGGACTCTGCACTGGGCATGAAACCTACTTAAAAAATAAAATAAGATAAAATTGTGGAGCCTGGGTGACTCAGTCGGTTAAGCACCTGACTCTTGATATGGGCTCAGGTCATGATCTCTCATTTGTGAGATGCAGCTCTACCTCGGGTTCTGTGCTGCATGGAGCCTGCTTGGGAGTCTTTCTCTCCCTCTCTCTCTGCCCTTCCCCCACTCACGCTCTCTCTCAAAATAAATAAATGTTAAAAAAAATAAAATCAGACTGCCAACATTAAAAGTTTAAACACACGCACACACACACACACACGCACGCAAAATGCCACACCATTCCACACTCACCGTTAGGCAGAAGTTAAAGCACTGATAATACCAAGTGTTTGTGATTATGTGAAGCAAACAGAACTTATATATGGAAAGTAGGAATGTAAGTGTTGGTACCACCACTAATTGTTGGGTAATAGTAAATTGAACATGCCCTACGAACCCTAGGACCCAGAAGTCCCAAAGTCTCATTGATAGGTATATAATCTCCAACCACTGAAAACATCACAAGTGTCCATAATGAGATTACATTTATATATTGGGATATATTCAAACAATGAGTCCATTGTTTGACTATACTCTAGGGAAGTGGGTGAACTCCAGTGCTGCCTAGCAATGTGAATTAACTTCAAAAACAAACTTGAAGGGAAAAAAAACAAATCACAGAAGGCTATGTACAGCATGATTCCATTTATATACCCTTTGGGTTTTTTGTTGTTGATTTTTGAGAGAGAGGGAGGGAGGGAGACAGAGGGTGAGTGGGGGAGAAGCAGAGAGAGAGAGGGAGACACAGAATCCAAAGCAGGCTCCAGGCTCTAAGCTGTCAGCACAGAGCCCAACGGGGGGCTCAAACCCACGTGAGATCATGACCTGAGCCCAAGTCAGACGCTTAACCGACTGAACCACCCAGGTGCCCCGAAATAATAAATTCTTTAAAATACACATACATGGGGGAAAACTATACAGACGAGCAAAGGAACAAGCAACATAAAATTCAGAATAGTGATTATGTGGGGAGCAGGGCAGAATGCACGTGAGGAGAGGCACAGAGGGAGCATATTAGGTATTAATGTTCTAAGTGTCATCCTGAGTCCTGGATACAGCATTCTTTGATAAGTGTTTTGTATACTATTTTACGTATGATTGCACAATAAAAGCAAACACACAGAGAGTTGAAGTAACAGAACTGAGGCCACAAAAATGGTCCATTACACATAGTATCTGGTAAGTTATGTTAGTAGCTATGATAGCTTTAAAGGGTTCTGACAGATCCAACAATTTGAGAAGAAAAAGGACATATTAACTTAACAGTGTATTTATTAATTTATCTTTTAAGATATAATTTTAATTTAAAGGTTTTTCATGGACTTTTTAAAAAGAGAAAATGGTAGGGGCACCTGGTGGCCCAGCTGGTTAAGCATCTGATTTCAGCTCAGGTCATGATCTCGTGGTTCATGAGTTGGGGCCCCGCATCAGGCTCTGTACTGACAGCTCGGAGCCTGGAGCCTGCTTCGGATTCCATGTCTCCCTTGCTCTTTCTGCCCCTCCCCACTCACACTCTGTCTCTCTTTCTCTCTCTCTCTCTCTCTCTCTCTCTCTCTCTCTCTCCCAAAAACAAACAAACATCACACAAAAAAATTTAAAAACAGAAAATGGTGAAACATTCTAAGAATTGATGAATCTTCAGATACAGGAAGCACCATGAATCCTTAGAAAGGTAAGTGAAAGTGAAAACATACCTATATTCATTATAATTAGGGGACCACATAATTTATCATTCTAACAAGGATACCTTTGGTGGCACTATTAATAATTATGCGCGGGTAACAGGTATTAACCAGGACTGGTGAGGGCAAACCAAAACATATCCTCATCCTGGAGAAACTCAACCATTTTGCTTAAAAAGAAAACACAATTAACTGGCAACAGACTTTCCACCGGCAACAATAGGCACCAGGAGACAATGGGAAATATCTTCAAATTACTCAGAGAAAATAAAGGTCAACCTGGAATTCTATACCCAGCTAGATGTTCGAGGGGGTGGGGGAAAAACTACTTTGGCTCAAAGTAAGACTAAGAGAGTTTACCTAATATACCCATGCTAGCAAGAAGGCAATAAACAGTGGTGAGCAAACGGATCAGTAAAGTTGCAGATAAATCTAAATAAACTGTGGCAAACAACATTAATTACGGTAATGAATAATGTAAGGATAATAAAATAAGGTGTCACCAAAAAACTAGAAAGTAGTAAATAAGCTGGGACAGAAGTGATGATCACAGTTAAAGAGTCAAATGGTACTTAACACTGTTTGGGAAGAATACAGAGATATTGAATGTTACCCTGTTAGGTCAGGTAAAACTTTGAGTATAACCTCTAAAAAAATCGAATGCATAACTTCCAAACTAGTAAAGAAAAATATGAAAAAACAAAAACTAGGGATCCAACTGAGACAGGAGGTGGAAAAAAAACAAAAGGAAAAGCCGAGAACCTAGAGGGGACAAAATAAAATGATACAAATAAGCCTATCTATCATACACGTTAACCAAAGAAAGAAAATCAATACAAAAATATCAGTAATCACAGTACGTTTTGAAATACTAGATTATTGGGGTGCCTGGGTGGCTCCGTCAGTTGAGTGGCCAACTCTTGATTTCAGCTCAGGTCATGATCCCGGGTTCATGGGATCCAGCCCCACATTAGACTCCGCACTGAGCGTGGAGTCTGCTTAAGATTCTCTCCCTCTGCCCCTCCCCTGCCCACACCCTCTCTCTCATAAATGAATAAATGAATGAATGAATGAATTAATTAATTAATAATAAAATGCTAGATTATTCACTCGGGAGATAGAGATTCTCTGATTAGAATGAGAACAGAAGCTGGAAATGTGCTGTTCACAACAGACACGTAAAACACAAGGACTCAGAAAAGTTGGAAAATTTTTTTAAATGATAAGCAATGAACTAGGCAGATGTTAATCAAAAGAAAACTGGTATAGTCAACCAACAGCTGATAAGCTATACTTTAAGGTCAAAGCTTTACAATGAAACCTTGGACTGTGAGTAACTTGTTCTGTGAGCGTTCCGCAAGATGAGCAAACATTCCTAATAAATTTTTTTTTTATTTTGTTTATTCTGGAGAGAGACAGAACATGAGCGAGGGAGGGACAGAGCCAGAGAGGGACACAGGATCTGAAGCAGGCTCCAGGCTCTAAGCTGTCAGCACAGAGCCCGACACAGGACTCGAACTCACAAGCCACAAGATCATGACCTGAGCCGAAGTCGGATGCTCAAACAACAGGTGCCCCAATATTTCTAATAAATTTTAACTTGATAAACAAGAGATATCTTGCAATACAAGTAGTATGTGACAATGAACATCACACGGTCACAACTGAGCCAATGGTTCTTGAAATTCACTTTGATATACAAGTGCTTTGGATTACAAGCACGTTTCCAGAACAAATTATGCTCACAAACCAAGGTTTTACTGTATTCGAAAAAAAAAAAAGGCAGTCACTCTATAACAATTAAAGAAAACTTTCATCAGAAAGGTAGAAGACTGGGGCACCTGGGTGGCTCGGTCAGTTAAGTGTCTAGCTTAAGTGCTTTTGGCTCAGATCATGATCTCACAGTTCGTGAGTTTGAGCCCCCCAATGGGCTCTGCACTGACAGTGCTTGGGATTCTCTCTCTCTCCCTCTCTCTCTGCCCCTTCCACTCTCTCTCAAAATAAATGAATAAACTTAAATAAAAACAGGGGTGTCTGGGTGGCTCAGCTGGTTAAGTGTCAGACTTCAGCCCAGGTCATGATCCTGCACTTCATGGGTTCAAGCCTTGTGTGTCAGGCTCTGTGCTGACAGCTCAGAGCCTGGATCCTGCTTCAGATTCTGTGTCCCCCTCTTTCTCTGTCCCTCCCTGCTTACACTCTGTCTCTGTTTCCCAAAAATAAATAAATATTTTTTAAAACTTAAAAAAAAATAAAAGCAGAAAGTTATTAACCTTAAAAAAAAAAAAAGAAAGGTAGATTTCTGAATGACTATGCATCTAGGTACTATAGTCTCAGAATCTATACGGCAAAATTTGACAGACTTATAAGAAGAAATTTAAAGTCTATAATCATAGGGGCCTGGGTGGCTCAGTCAGTTAAGCATCTGACTTCAGCTCAGGTCATGATCTCCAGGTTCAGGAGTTCAAGCCTCACGTTGGGCTCTGTGCTGACAGCTCGGAGCCTGGAGCCGGCTTCAGATTCTGTGTCTCCCTCTCTCTCTGCCCCTTCCCTGCTCACGCTCTGTGTCTCTCTCTAGCAAAAACAAACACTTAAAAAAAAATTTTAAGTCTATAAATCATAGAATTTAACCCATCTCTCAGAAATTGAAATATCAAAGAGAAAAAAACTACTAGGTTTTAGAAGATTTTAACAACGCAATGAGTTTAACGACATAAGTAGAATTCTACAACCAACACCTAGAGAATACACATTATTAAAGCTTCTGTGAAGATTTTCAACATTGATCACATACTATACTACAAATCAAATCAAGAATCTAGTATACAGACTACATTCTCTTATCACAATTCAGTTAAATTCAAAACTAGGGACACAATATAGCTTTCCAAGTCCAGTATGTTTGGGAAATGCAAAAAGATAGTTCTAGCTAACAAATGCATCAAAGACAAAATCAAAATGAAAAGTAAAAAATATGTACAACCTGACAAACTGATCCTCAAGTTTATGCAGAAGAACAAGAGCCACAAATAAACAAGTGGACTTTGGAGAACAAAGTAGGACGACTTGTCCTACCAGATAGAACGACATCTTATGAATTATCATAATTAGTACAGTACGGTATTGGTGTAGGGATAGAAAAAGAAACCAGGTGTTATATGTAAGTGATGAATCACTGAATCCACTCCTGAAACCAATATTGTACTCTACGTTAACTAAAGAAAATTTAAATTAACAAATAAAATAAAATAAACCAATGACACAGAATGGAGCCCTGAAACAAGTCTAGGTCCATGTAGAAACCTCATATATGACAAAGCATTACAATGGGGCAAGAAGATGATGGTCTAGTCAATAGCGGTGTTGGCGATATCAGTTACCCAAATGGGAAACGGGGAGGGGGGAAATAGATCCTTATCTCACCCAGTAGATCAAAATCCATGCTAAGTGAATTACACATCCTAATGTGAAATGCCAAGTTTAAAACTTTCAGAAGGGAAATGAAGGAAATCTGCATGACCTCAGAAAAAGATTTCTTAAAGCAAGCATAAACCATAAAGAAAGAGATTATTAAATCTGAAGACAGATAATGCCCTTAACAGAGTTAAAAGATGAAACACAGTATTTCTTATAAAGCCAAGCACACACCTTCCTTGTGGCTCCAGCAATTCCACTCTGAGGTATTTACCCAAGAGAAACGAACACGTGTGTGCACCAAAAGGTACAAGAATGTTGATAGCCGTTTTATTCGTAGTAGCCCAAAATGGAAACCATTCAGTGTCCATCAACGGGACGCTGGTACATTCATACACTGGAAATCTATTCAGCGATAAAAAAGAAAGAAATCTATGCAACATGGATGAATCTTATGCACATAATGCTAAGAAGCCAGGCACGCTATACGATTTCATTTATATTAAGTTCTAAATCAGGCAAAATCAATATATGGTAAAATGAGCCCAAACAGCAGTAGCCTCAGAAGGAGCACAGAGGATCTTACCGGGGAGAGAGGAATGCCCTATAACATGATAGAGGAGTGGGTTACATGGCTATATGCATTTGTTAAAATCTATCCAACTGTCCCACTTACAATTGCACCAAAAATACCGAGGCATAAACTTAACCAAGGAGGTGAAGGACCTGTACTCTGAAAACTTCAACACACCGATGAAAGAAGTTGAAGAAGACACAAACAAATGGAAAGATACTGCATGCTCATGGATTGGGAGAATAATGTTGAACTGTCCACACTACATACTACCCAAAACGATCTACAGATTTAATGTAATCCCTACCACAATAACCAACGGCACTTTTCACAGAACTAGAACAAACGATCCTAACATTTGTACAGAACCACAGAAGACCCGGAGTGGCCAAAGCAACTCTGAAAAAGAACGGACTGCTGGAAAGATGGTGGAGTAGGAAGACCTTGTGTTCACCTCATCCCATGGATACACTGACATAACACCCACATCAGCATAAATAACCCAGAAAATGACCCAAAGACTGACAGAACAGACTCTCCACAGCTAAACATACAGAAGAGGCCACGTGGGAGAGGGGAAGAAGGGCTAAATGGACTTGTGGGGCATCGGGGAGAAAGGGAGTGGTATGTGCCGAGAGGGGAGAGAAACAGACCCTCACATCAGGAAGCCCATATGGGGAAGATGAACCCCCATAACATTAGGCTTTGAAAACAGAGGGGCCAAACTGTGTGAGTTCTTACAACCAATGGCCCTTAAAACCTGGAATTTTAAAAATCAGTGGGTTGGTTTGCGGAGACCAGGTGGGCAAAAGGAAGCTGAGTCCCCACCCTTGAAGAGACAGCATGACAAATAGCTGGTGGAGATACGCAGAGAACCAGTGGTTTGAAAAAAAGCCTGGGGCACAGGGTGGAAAAGTTGTTAACTCATCTCAGAGTGTATCCTGAAGGGACAGAGAGTCACGGGGGGGGCTCCTCCAGGAACAAAACAGTTGCTAAGCTCCATTTCTCTCCCCTGCCCCCCAGCCTAGACATATGGCCACCTGTGGGAACCGATGAAGCTATCTAATGTCCTTTCACTGCTCCCTAACCCCCCACCCCACCCCTGTCACCCCCTTCAGCTGTGTTTCCACCCCACCCCTCTGAATTGGCCCATCTCAGTCCCTGAGTTTCAGGGTCCCTCTTGCAGGGGACCAACAGTGCACAAACTTCGCTAACCCTGCCCTTCCAGCCCCCATGCACATCGTGGATCCACTCCCGCAAATATGCTCTTGGCCAGAGCCCATCCAAAGCAGTATCACAGGCCTGGCAGGGTACGAGCAGTCCAGACAGGGGCCAGTACCACTCGAAAGTGATTCCTTCCCCCAGGGAAAGGGGAAGATAACCACACACACCAGTCCAACTGTGGCCCCGACAGTGGGCTGGAGGCAGACAGCTCGTCTGACTGAAGGACCTGCCCACCACCAAAAGCTTCTCAGGGGCAACATAGGGAAAGTGCCCTGCAGTTTGGTGCTCCTTCATCTGTGGCAAATGCCCGGCCTGACTCAACTCAAGCCCAAAGCGACCACAGACTGGCCCACCAGCCACCCAGGGGTCAGACCCTGCCCACAACAGGCAAAGAAAGCTGCTGCAGACAGTTGGACTAAAGGCAAACACAACTGAGCCACAACACTAGGGTGCATGCAACACAAATAGGAGACATCCCTGAAGCACCATTTTCTGGGGAAAAGGAGACATTGCACTGGAGGGCTCTATGGGACCCCTTCTTCGTAAGTCCACTACTTTCAAGAGCAGGAGACAGCTGATTTTCCTAAAACACCGAAACAGACACAGAGTTAAACAAAATGAGGAGACAGGGGAATATGTCCCAAATGAAAGAACACAACAAAATCACAGCAAGAGACCTAAGCAAAATGGAGAGGAGTATTAAGCCTGATAGAGAACTTAAAGTCATAATCATAAAAATACTCCCTGGACTTGAGAAAAGAGTGGAGGACCTCAGTGAGACCCTTAACAAAGAGATAAAAAAGAACCCATCAGAGATGAACACCACAATAAATTTAAAATACACTAGAGGAGGCGTGCCTGGGTGGCTCAGTCATTTGAGTGTCCAACTCTTGTTTTTGGCTCAGGTCATCATCCCAGTGTTGTGAGATTGAGCTCTGCATCAGACTCCATGCTCAGTGTGGAGCCTGTTTAAGATTCTCTTTCTTTCTCCCTCTGCCCATCTCCCTAGCTTGCATGCTCTTTCTCTAAAAGAAAAAAAAATTAAATAAAATAAAAATACACTAGAGGCAACAAATAGCAGACAAGAGGAAACAGAAGAATGGATCGGCAAGCTGGAGTTCAGAGTAATGGAAAGTAATCAAGCTGAACCAGTGAGAGAGGAAAAAATATATGCAAAATGAGACTAGACTTAGGGAACTCAGCAACTCCATCAAGCATAATAACATTCACATTATAGGGCTCCCCAAAGGAGAAGAGAGAGAAACAGAGGCAGAAAAATTATTTGAAGAAATAATAGTTGAAAATGTCCCATATCTGGGAAAGGAAATAAAAATCCATATCTAGGAGGCATGGAGATCCCCCAACAAAATCAACTCAAGGACACCAAGACACATAGTAATTAAAATGGCAAAAGTAGTGATAAAGAGAGAAGTTTAAAAGCAACAAGAAAAAAGAAAGCAGTTACATACAAAGGAAACCCCATAAGGCTATCAGCTAACTTTTCAGTAGAAACTTTGCAGGCCAGAAGGGAGTGGCATGATATATTCAAAGTCCTGAAAAGAAAAAAATCTGCAACCAAGACTTCTCTATCCAGCAAAGCTATCATTCAGAATAGGAGAGATAGAGAGTTTCCCAAACAAAAATTAAAGGAATTTGTGACCACTAAATCAGGAGCAAAACCAGCCACTTCCCCATAACACATGGTGTCATTGGCCTGTTGGTTCCAAATCCACAGCTCAAGCTTTGTTCAGTGGCAGTATCATAGCCAATGAGGTTTATCCAAGGCACGATTGTTGCTAATTGAAACCAATCCACAGCCCAGCCACCCTCGTGCCCAGGTCAGTGTGCACTATCTGCTCAATGCCAAGTCAATACACTTTCACCTCAGATCAACAGGGGCTCAAACTGAGACTCTCCCCCTCCAATTTCAGCCCCTGTACTCAAATTTGTACACAAAGTGGGCATAATTATAACAGCAGAATGAAGCAACCAAAATGACAATACTAATTCTGTGGACTATGTAATGAATAAAAGGAGTGTGCTGGGCTGGGAATTTCTCCCACAAACACATCAAAGGACAATACACATAGCACGATTCCAGTTACTAAAAGAATCAAACCCCTCCCCTCAAAAAAAGGAAAAGAAGAAAAAGAAGAACAAAGCTGGAGGTATCACAATCCCAGATTTCATGATATACTACAAGCCTGTAGTAATCAAAACAGCGAGGTATTGGCACAAAAATAGACACATAGATCAGAACAAAATAGAGAGCTCAGAAATAAACCCACAATTATATGGTCAATTAATATCTTGGACAAAGGAGGCGAGAATATGCAAAAAAGTCTCTTCAATAAATGTGGCTGGGAAAACTGAATAACAATATTCCAGAGAATGTAATTGAACCACTTTCTGACACCATACATAAAAATAAACTCCAAATGGATTAAAGTTCTAAATGTGAGACCTGAAACCTAAAAATCCTAGGAGAGAGCATAGACGGTAATTTCTCTAACATCGGCCACAGCAACATTTTTCTAGCTATGTCTCCTTAGGCAAGGGAAATAGAAGCAAAAACAAACTATTGGGACCACATCAAAATAAAAAGCTTCTGAACGACAAATAAAACTATCAACAAAACCAAAAGGCAACCTACTGAATGGGCGAAGATACTTGCAAATGACATAATGGATAAAGGCTTAGTATCTAAAAGATATAAAACACTTATACAACTCAACAGCCCAAAACCAAATAATCCAAGTTAAGGATGGGCAGAAGGCATGAACAGACTTTTCTCCAAAGAAGACACACAGATGGGCAACAGACACATGAAAAGGTGATCAAATCACTCATCATCAGGATATGCAAATCAAAACCACAATGAGAGCTCAGCTCACACCTGTCAGAATCAAAAACACAAGAAACAACAAGTGTTGATAAAGATGTGGTGAAAAAGTACACTGCTGGTGAGGGGTGCAAACTGGGATAGCCAGTGTGGAAAACAATAGGAGGTTTCCTCAAAAAGTTAAAAAGAAAATTACCATATGATCTAGTAATTGTACCACTGTGTATTTACCCAAAGACTACAGAAACACTAATCCAAGGGGATATATGCATCCTTGTTTATTGCAGTGTTATTTGCAATAACCAAATTATGGAAGTAGCCCGAGTGCCCACTGATAGATGAATGGATAAGGAGGATGTGGTATGTATACAATGGAATATTACTCAGCCATAAAAAGAATGAAATCTTGTTATTTGCAACAACACGGATGGATCTAGAGAGTATAACGCTAAGCAAAATGAGTCAGTCAGAGAAGGACAAATACCATATGAAATTGCTCCTACATGGAAATTAAAAGAGAAAGCAAACAAACAAAGGAAAGAAGAGACCAAAAAAGACTCTTAAAAATAGAGAACTGATGGCTACCAGACGGGAGATGGATACAGGGATGGGTGAAACAGGTAAAGAGGATTAAGAGTGCACTTATCTGGATAAGCATCAAGTAATGTATAGAATCGTTGAGACACTATATTGTGCACCCAAAACCACTGCATGTTAATTATACTGGAATTAAAAGTTTTAAAAATAAGAAAAAAGCAAAAATCAAACTGTAGCAATTAAGATTTGTATATTTCACTGTATTTAAAAAAAAAAATTCCCAAGCCCCATTCCCCCCCCCCCAAAAAAGACAAACTACAACCTGCCAAGAGATTCATGTTCAAATCTATTAAAACAAAACAAAACAAAAAACAAAAAAAAACACTGCAAATCAATTCTTGGCGAAAAACCACCAAAGAGACGAGGCAAAAGGTATGAACAGGCAATTCACAGAAGAGAAAACATTTGAAAATAGGCTCAACTCCATCAGTGGTCAGGAAAATGACTAGATAGTCATACCTACCGGAGGCAGAGTTTTCAAAGTCTGAGGATCCTCAGCACTGGTGACACTGTGGCATCCCTAACATGTAGAAGCCCTTCTGTGGGACGCAGATCAGCAACATCTGGGAAAAGGGCAGATGCACGTACCTTGTGACCCATGGATCCTGTGCAGGTGTGCTCCTGGTGGTCTTCAGCTTAGGGGAGTGTTTGCATTCCTCATGTGTGGATGGAAGGGAATCCTCACTTCAACACTGTTTGTAATGGGGATAAAAAGGAGAAAGAGAGGCAGGCAGGTGAGCAAAGCAAACTAAATGTCGGTCATATCTATCAACAGGAGAACGGATAGAGTATAATGCGTCCACCCAACAGAATAACAACCATTAGTGAAAATGAATGAATTTCAGGCCGCATACAATGTCGGAGTGAAACGGTAATAATAACTAAGCAAAAAATAAAATAAAATAAAATAAAATAAAAATAAAATCACAGAGGAACACAAACTACCTTTTTTCATTTACATAAAGTTTTTAGGGGCGCCTGGGTGGCTCAGTCCATTGAGCATCCAACTTCAGCTCAGGTCACGAGCTCACGATTCATGGGTTCAAGCCCCACGTCGGGCTCTGTGCTGACGGCTCAGAGCCCTGAGCCTGCTTCGGATTCTGTGTCTCCCTCTCTCTCTGCCCCTCCCCCACTCTCACTTTCTCTCTCAAAAATAGACATTAAAAAAAATAATGAAGTTTTTAAGAACAGCAAAACCAAACAACTTCATGTTTAGGGAAACAAATACACTTGGTATGTGTACAAAGAAAAGCGAGAAAATCACACATGCACACAATTCAGGGTAATGTGCTACCACTGAGGGAGGAAAGCGAATGCATGAGGAGGGCTTCTGAGAGACTTTAAAAGTAACAGTTATATTTTTTCCTAAATTGGGTGGTGGGTACACAGGTGTTCACTGTTTCATTAGTCCTTAGACATGACCTATAGTTTATAAATATTTGCATCTACTTGATATTTAAATATTTAGTAAAAGCAAGTTTTTATATCAAGCATCAAAACTTAGAGGACTTCAGGCATGTTTATCGTCTTATCTTTATAAAAGCACCTGGGATGCCTGGGTGGCTGAGTTGGTTAAGCATCCAACTCTTAATTTTGGCTCGGGTCATGATTTCAGGGTTTGTGAGTTCGAGCCCTGTGTCGGGCTCTGCACTGACAATGGGGAGCCTGCTTGGGATTCTCTCTCTCTCTCTCTCTCTCTCTCTCTCTCTCTCTCTCTCTCTGTCAAAAAATAATTAAACTAAAAAGGGGCACCTGGGTGGCTCAGGTCATGATCTCACAGTTTGGGGGTTCGAGCCCCGCGTGGGGCTCTGTGCTGACAGCTCGGAGCCTGCTTCACATTCTGTGTCTCCCTCTCTCTCTCTTCCCCTGCCCCGCTCACACTCTGTCTCTCTCTCAAAAAATAAACAAACATTGGGACTCCTGGGTGGCTCAGTCGGTTAAGCGTCTGACTTTGGCTCAGGTCATGATCTCACACTTTGTGAGTTTGAGCCCCGCATCGGGCTCTGCACTGACAGCTCAGAGCCTGGAGCCTGCTTCAGATTCTGTGTGTGTGTGTGTCTCTCTCTCTGCCCTTCCTCCACTTGTGCCCTGTCTCTCTCTCTCTCGAAGATAAATGAAGTGTAAAAAAAAAAAAATGAAAAAATGAAAAAAATAAACACTTAAAAAAGAAGTAAAAAAAAAAAAAAACCTCAGCAAATATGGCAGGTGGTGAGATTGGACAAATTGGGGATTGGGTACACAGGTGTTCATTAGTCTCTCAGAATATTTCATAGTCATCCTCTTTAAGAAGATTGACAATATCCCTACTTAACAATAAGGATATCTCTCTTCCTGCATAGCTTCCAGTCAGCGGAGGACACAGGAACTAATCAGATTCTACCAGTTGATGCCTGGGATGATGCCTTCCTTGGTGGATACGGAACCACTAAGCGAAGTGGGGAATCACTCCAAGGGAGTGTGAAATAAAGGGATTTGACCCAGACCGCAGTGTCAGGTTGGTCGTTGGAGTGGAAGTGGGGGCCAGGGAGGCAGATGCGCAGACAGCCACGGGTCATTGTGGGGGGTGAACCCCGAGGAAGACACTAACCCAGCTGGGAGGGGAAGGGCTGGTCCCAGAAGCCTTCCCCGCCGGAGGGGACAGGCTGGTGGAATTCCGATGCGGGCTAGGATTTAGCCAAAGGCAGAAGGCGGTGAGATACTCCCGTGCCATAGGAACATGGTGTGCGAGGCAGAGATGTGAGGAAGTGAATCTGGGAGGGCTGACCAGCTCCGGATGGCTGGAAAACGAGAGCTTGGGGTGGCGGTTTGATAATGTGCGGGCACCTGGGTGGCTCAGTCAGCTGAGCATCCCACTCTTGATTTCTGATCTCATGGTTTGTGCGATCGAGCCCTGCTGTCAGCACAGGGCCTGTTTGGGATTCTCTCTCTCTCTCTCTCAAAATACAGAAACTTTAAAAAATTAAAAAAAAAAAAAAAAAAGAAAGAAAGAAAATGTGGCAGGAGATAAAGCCAAGGGAAGGTAAGCATGGGTCTTGGGGCCTTATATGCCGAGCCAAGTGGGGATGTGGGGAGGGGAGGGGAGGGGCATCACCAATGGACTGAAGCCCCCCTCCCCGCCCCCTGCAGGCAGCAACCAGCTGGTGGCTGTGGCAGTGACGTAAGGGGGAGGTGACGGCAGCCTGAATGCATGAAGAGAAGGGAACGAGGCCAGGGCTGTCTGAGGATGGGGTGGCATGTCAGAAGCCAGGGAGGATGGAACTCTAGGATGTCAGAGGCTACGAAGAAGCCTGGGACTTAGAAGGTGGGCGGGAGCACCTCAGGCAGGAGAGGAAGACTGTCCCTGTGGAATGAGATGTGTGAGGACAGGAGTGGCCGTGACCCAGAGGGAACGCGGGCAGGGGGGATGGGGAGGGCGAGGGGCGGGGAAAGTGGAGGCAGCCAGTGGAGAGAAGGGCCAGCTGGAGGGGACGCTGGGGGTCCAGTGAAGTGTGGAGTCCGGGATGGAAAAGGCTAGAGCCTGTGGAGAGGAAGGTGAGACAGGGACAGCAGAGGCTGAGTTCTGGACTGAGTGACAGTTGTGGAACCGTGATGGGGGGCGGGGGTGTTCCAGAGCAGGGGCCATGGCATGGGGGGACCGGAGGTCAGGCCAGGAGACCTGGGGACGTGGGAAGCTTACAGGGAGGGAATGGACAGGAAGCCAAGGGCCCCGACTGAGGGCCCCGACTATATTTTCTTTATGGAGAAGGGAACAGGGGGGTCTGCTGACAAACCGGGGTAGGGGGCCATCCCATCTCCCCAGCCTGACTGCAAATGCCTGTCTACATGAGTCCTTCAAGGCCGACTCCCACAGGAGGGAGCAGACCCGCCTGCCGCAGACACCTGCAGGGAGATGGTGAGAGGCTGCGAGAGAAGAGGTGGGATTCATTGCAGTACCGCCCCCCTGCCCCCGCCGTCACTCTAGAGTCAGTGCCCAGTGCACGGAGGACAGCAGTGCACACGGGACTTCTGTGGGTACCGCACTGGTGACGCCGGGTCCTAAGAGAGAAGCTGGAGACGGCAGCCTCAGGCCAACGGTGGGGGTGCTCAGGACTCTCTTCCAGATGCACCCACTCCCTGCCCCCATCCGACTTGAGCTCATTCACAAGCAAACAACATGAAAACAAAGGGAAATCACCCAGCAGAACCTTCCCATCTGCACAGCAAGGAAGTCTCGGTCTCAAGGTTAATGAGGAAGAGGAACTTGCCCGGCCGTGCAGGTCGTGGGGTCGACGGGATTCTTGATAAACAAGAGGGGATGGTGGCACCGGGCGGCATGGGGGTGGGGGGGGTGGCTAAGTGATCTGGCCACAGGGTCAAGAGGAGGCCAAGGATGCATAATCTCAGGGAAATGAGATGGTGATCATTTACAAGCGCAAGTTGTTTTGCATTCCAGGGGAGTTGGCTTCTAAGCCCAACTCTTCCTGCAGAAGTTTAGGTGGTGGGTGAGTCATTGTTATAAATAGACCAGCGATCAGAATATCATCGGAAAAGGCACGGTCCAGTAGGCATAACCTTGGGGCGAGTCGAAGGCGCTGTGTGAATTGAGAGCTGGCTTCTAAGGGGGGTGCAGAGGGAGAACTTTGGGGGGCTGTCATCGAAGAGGAAGCAGGCACTGGAGAAGAGGGTTCCAGCTGAGCCAAGAGGAAGAGCGTGATGGAGACTGGCCAGAGACAAGCCTCCTGCGTGGCTGAGCAGAGCCCAGATCACAGTCTGCCAGTCCCCGGACTGACCTGAGCCGGCTGGCCTTCTAGCGATGCTTCCAAAGCATTCAAACTTTTCTAAGGTCCCAAGATAGCCCATCAATCAAGATAGCCCGCAAGAGGACAAAATTCCTCAGCGGGCATCAACTCATTCATTCATTCACCCATCGCCTGACGGGCACTGGGGACACAGAGGTGTCCTGCCCTCAAATTCACAATGACTCTGAAACATGTCCTCAGAACTCTTCAGAAACTTGTAGAGAGGGAGATCATCATGGAAATCAAGCACTGTCCCCTGAGGGAATCTGAGTCCAGCCCTTCTTGGCAGAAAGCGTTGCCCGGAAGCCTTTCCTGACCTCTTTGGCCAAGCTGGGGGTGTCCCCTTTGCTTCGCCTTATCACAGGTCGGGTCCCAAAACTAAGCTAAGGCCCACAGTTGCGCACTAAAGGAACTAAGAACCTAGAGCATCTCTACACCCAGAAGAGGAGGCCCGGGTCTGCCCAGCTGTCATAAACTACCACCTCCCCCCACCCAAAAAGGACCAGGAAGCTATGAAATCCACCCAAATGCCAAGGGACAGGAAAGGGGTGGGGGTGGGGGGTCAACCTAGCATAATGGAAAACAACGTGAAAAAATAAAAACGTTTCCTGTTTAGACACCCATGAATGGACATTCCCCAATAAACCACAAATCATGGGATTACTGTATCTGTTTCCACAATAGGACTGTGAAGTCCTTGCCAAGGAGAGATGCCACCTCCTTTGTCCTCAGCACCTGCAGTGCTCAGACACGGTAACTGCTTGGTGGACAGACTCAACCCCCCAGGCTCCCCTGTCCTCAGTATAGGGGTCACCTGGGCTGTTCATCCCATTGTACTTCTTGTCTGTTGGACAGAATCAAAAAGCAGCCACATTGCCGACCTGGCATCAACCCCCCCCGGGGTCCTCCCGCATCCCATGCCCACCCCCCCCACCCCCCACCCCCCGACTATGGCCTTCAGAGCAAAACTTGCTTTTGGAAGGACTCAAGTCCTGGAGCTTCTGGCTTCACTTGGGTCTCGCCCCGCCCTCCTCTTCTGGCATGAGGTCTAGGGCCCATGGAGCCTGGCTCAACTCTGGAGCGGATATTCTAGATCTCCTCTAGGTAAGCAGAAGGGAGGGAGTCGCCCCCTGAAAGCCCACCAGCCAGAGGTCACCAGAAAGTGGCCAACAGGAGCTGGATGAGCCGGTGGAGAGACCTGTCCCTCCCGTCAGTGCAGGCGAAGTCCAGGCAGGAGGAGGGAAGAACGGGTGGCAGTCTCTGAGAGCGAACAGCCCTGGTCTTGATAGGATGACGGAGAGGCTAGGGCTCGCACAGGCTGTTGGCTCGTCCGCTGACACTCCACCAAGGGGGACAGGGGAGGGGAGGGAGGTCCCGAGCCACCAGCTCCTCAGACACCCCAGTCAGCAGGGACCAGAGACCCAGCAGCCACTCACATCTCAGGACACCCAGGGGAGGCCTCAGGGCCCAAGCATGCAGTCCCCAGAAGGGCCTCAAACGTCACCCAACCTGCCTGCACTGTGCCCCAGGGAGCACCAGGACAGAGGAGGAAGGCAGCACAGCCAAGACCCGGGCCTCTCCTCCCCTGTGGGAGCTCAGCTCTGATGAACATGAAAGGGAGGTCACCCTGGCAGTCCCGTTCCCCAACTAGGGAAACTGGGGCCAGAGACAGGGAAGGACTGACCTAGCCTGATACAGGGAGTCTGTGCCGGGCTCGGGAGTCGGTGCCAAGCATGACAGGCGTGGGGAGCCATGGAAGGTTCCATAGGGAATGGCATGCCTGGAATAGGCAGGGAAGAGACCACTTATCTGTGGGTGAAATTGGCTACATGTAGGGAGGGGGTATGTAGCAAGAACTCGGTGTGAAACCAGGGGGAGATGAGAAAGAAAAGGTCTACAGCGAACAAATATAGACCTGGGTCCCGGCTACTGCTTGGATGATGCCACCACGTGTGACATGAAAGACTGTCGTCCAGGCAGAAAAAGGGCCACAGATGACCCGGAGATGGCAGTGCCCAAAAGGCTGGTGGGGCTAGTACCAGGAATAGAGAAGACGGGGGGCTCAAAGTCAAGGAAGTTTGCTTTAAGGAACAGGAAGGACGAGCCTATCTCCTATGGGAGCAAGAGGGTTAGGGGGTTGACCCCTGCAGGGGCTTTGAAATCAGCTCGACCTGTACCCCAGTTCCCCAAGATCTGCCACTGACCAGCTGAGTGACCTCGGTGGTCATTTAAGCTCTCTGAGCTCCGTTTCCTTACCCGTAAACTGAGGATGACCACTCACCCATCAGACCGTTGTAAGGACTAAGGTACCAGGTGTAAAGCACTCAGTGCATTTTAACCCCTGGCAAATACTTGTTGTTATTCTTACCTTGCGCCGAGGGCTTCATACACACAACCTCGTGAAATCCTAGCAACTTGTGAGGCTGGCATCTTTCCCCCCCCCCCCCAATTTTCAGATGAGAAAACTGATGTTGGAGAGGTTCAAGAAATTGCTCGGGGTCACCCAGCGGGCATTACTGTCAGACCAGGGCTTTGAACCCAGACCCTTCTAGCCCAAAGCACAAACTCTCCAGCACCGGTTGTCTCTCCACTGTCTTCCTGGGGCCACAGGGCTGTCTCCCACTTCCAGGAAGGAGGAGAGTCTAGTCACTATTCAGAGAACAGGTGGTAGGCTTGAGCCCATAGGACCCGAGCCCAGAATCACCTGGACATGATTTGGACAATTCTATTCGTCTCCAAGAGACCTGATGACGTTTTCCTTCCTTTTTTTTTTTTTTTTTCTTTCCCTATATTTTCTTTTCCAGTCAATGAGACTGTACTCTCAACTCCAATGAGTCACCGGAAAATGTAAATTAAAAAAAAAAAAAAAATTAAGAGGAACATTGCTCCTACGTAAGCTCTTGCCATCTGTGAATCATTCAAGACAGGTAATGGACATAATTACAGTTCACCCACAAGCTAGACCCAAAATCAGTCTTCACGTCTGATTTCAGACTCTAGCGGTTTGCCCAGCAGAGCCTGGGGCAACTGAAGCGAGCCCGGAGGATAACTCAAACCTGAGCTGGTGCTCACCAGGGGCCCGGGGTGGGAGGAAGGCCCTGACACCAGTGGCCCAGCAATTTCAGAACTCCCCTTGCTGTCTGCATCCCCCTCCTGGCTGCCATCTCAGGGCCCCTCCCTCCTTTGAACTCCTCCTCCTTCCACCACCTTGCTTCTGAGAGAAGTCAGACCTTTATTCCTTTATCCCTGCGTAAAGCCATCCACCCTAGCAAACCATCGGGGGCTATTTAATTCAGTTTACAAATATGGTGGGCCCTTTTGTGTATAGACAGCAGGGAGCTGACTAACCATTTTTGTTTCTCTTTCCTCATCAGTAAAATAGGACAATGATAGCCCCTTCCATATAGGGTTTATATGGCACTTAAGCCTACAAGTGATTCCTATCAGTAGGAATCACCAGGGCATAATAGTTAGAATGTTAGAGCTGGAACATCATCCAGCCCCAGTAGGGAAACTGGGCCCCAAAAAAGGCAGGGACCAGCCCAAAGCCACTCGGTCAGTTGGCAGAGTCAGGACAGGAACCCAGGCCTCCTGCATCTAGGCCACTTCTCATTCCACTCCAGCACGTGTGCCCCCTCAGAGTCCCAGCGGTCAAGGAGCAAGCTTAATGCGTTTCTGTAAGCCAGGGAGAGGACATGGGCTCCTGGGAATTGGGAAGCATTCTGAACTCAGCTCATTCATTCCAAATTTCTCAAGGTCAAGGCCAAGGGTAGGGTGCTTGTGGTCAGTGGGAGGCCTGCTCCCTCGTGTCGATGCCAATACCAAAAGGAAAAGAAAATACTTGAGACTTCTCAGGGAAAAGACATTACCCTGGAATTGCCCTGAGATGTCATCAGGAAACAAGGTTTGAAGACCACCCTTTCCAACCTGTCCTCCCAGACACCTCTGCATGGGCTGCATCCTCAGACCCATCAGCTCACCGCCTCCCCCTGGCCTGGAGACACCCACTCCCACCCCTCTTCCTCTTCCCCAGCAAGGATGGGGCAAATGCCCGTTGGCACTAGGCGGCAGAGACAACGGCGGCATCTTTTCCTTCCTGGGGCTCACAGGCTATCTGGCCTGGCCGGGAGATAGGCCAATGCAGAGGAAGTAGTTACGAGCCAGAACTCACAGAAGCCAAAGCAAGATATTCCACCCAAAGACTTGTCCTCTGTGCAGCTGTGCTCTCCTCCCCAAGCAAATTAGATGTATCCTTCAAGGCCTTGACCAAGGCCCACTCCTTCTGGAAGCCTTCTTTGATACAAAGGTTATGACAAACAACAGTCCTTTCAAATTCTGCCCTAACTGGTCTCTGACCTTTCCATGCCCCTGGCCGCCCTCCACACAGCTAGGGCCCTTGAGCTCACCTGCTGAGTCTACCCTGCCCTAAGCGCAGAGCCAGGGTTGACCAGAGGCAGGAATTAGCAGAGCCAAGGGTGAATCCCAGACCTTCTGACTACAACCAGTACCTTTCCCACTTTCCCAGTTGGCCTTTGCCTATTCCTTTCCATCGTGATCCAAGGCAGCAAGAGGCTTATAAAAAGCTTCCCCACCCCTGAGTAGTATGGTCTCCTGGGACGAGGTGGAGGCCAAGGTTCTAGGTCTACGGGAAAACAAGTATCAGAAGGGTCCTGACCCAACCTGCCCCCATTACTAGGGAGGGAAGTACCCATCCGCATCCAATTGGCTCAGCACATAGCTCGTTAACGTGGGGCTTCAACACCTACAGGGTCATTTTTCTCACATAAAATGTCCAGAGATAAATAGTGTCAGCTGTGTTCAGCTTTCACCAAGGATCTAGACTCAGTTTATATTCCTATCTCTCATCCTTAGAGTCTGAGCTCCTCTCTCACAAGATAGCAGCATTCTATCCACGCTGCATGCGTTCCAGCATGGCTGTGCCTTAGAGATCCCTCAACACCAGCAGCCTCCTGGGCATGTAACAGGACAGGGACAGAAGACTTCACAGGGAAGGACTGGACTTCTAGACTTCCTGCTGCTGCTGCTGCTGCTGCTGCTGCTGCTGCTGCTGCTGGCAGGAGGTGAAGCATGGGCCCTCTGGGGGTGGCTGGGGGCTTATTAAGGGTGCCCTGACCTAGGCAAAGGGTGAAGAATGAAGCCCAAACTAATGCAAGGCATCCAAAGTCACCTCCCGCTACCCAGCACGGCTAGGAATTAATCTCTAGCACAGCTAGAGAGGCAGGCCTCTAACCTATAGTTTCTAACGCCAAACCAGAGTCTTTCTCACTTTCCCAGGCTGCCTCTGGCTCTTCCGGTCAGCCAGCAATCAATTTGAAGCAGCCAGACTCCAGAGCAAGAGGTGGGAGCTGGGGCTCTGGAGCCTGGGGGTGCCGATCCCAGCCTGGACTCTCAGGGGCTTTCCGGAACTTCTTTGTTCTTTTCCAGAACAGCTGCCAGAGAGCACCTGTCAGGAGGGTAGGCTGTAGGCACGAGGGCAGCCCAGGACAGGCTGGCCCGTGCCACAGCTCTTCAGGCAGGGCGCTGAGAGGGTGAAAATTTATTCAAGGGAAATTCTGGGGCCAGGACAAAGCACCATTTGACTTGCCTTAAAACTGCCCTCAAGAACTTCTACCCACTTGGGGAAGTGGAATCAGCTGAGGGAGTTGGCTGGGCAGGGCTGGACTAAGGGAGACATGGCCCAACCGACCTGCACCCAGAACAGTCAAGCCTCTGATTTCCCTCTCAGCTTCCCCCTTCCTCAGTTCCCCACCCCACATTTGGAATCTGGAATCCGCCGCCCCCCTACCGTACCATACCAGCACCATTATGTCACGCAGTTGAAAAATAAAGTTATGTTCCTTATACACATAAAGTCTATAGGCTGACATCCAGATGTCAATCACAGTGCCTGCCCCAATAGGCAGCAAGTTTTATGCCATGTGACCACACCCTGCCCAACCTGCAGCTAATTGGTCAAGAGAGTGGCACGTGACTCAGGTCAGTGAGTCCCTAGACTGGCAAGCTACATGGCCTGGGGCTGAAATGTGAGCTGGGCCAATCAGACTCCCTCTCTGAAATCTGAACAAAAATCTCCAGAAAGACTGAGGTGAAGAATCCCCAGGGCTCCACACGGTGGCTCTGCCCTCAACAGCTCCTGTCGGAGGTCATCTGCCCCTTTGAAACCTAGCTGGAGGCCCCGATGATCTCACAGTCACCTCAGGGTCCTTCTTCCCTATTTATAGAGGATAGAACACATTGAAAGCCTTCCTTTATCCCCTCCTGTGTTCTGTTTTCTTTGGTCCCGACTGGGAGTGTTTCTGCTGGTGTAATCCCATCTTTATTCCTGGTTCTGCTGAGACGGCTGATTAAATCCGTGGTTCACACTCACACTAATCTCTTTATCAAGTGGTTGTTCTACCACGCCCATAGTGCTCTCTTCCAAACATACTTTATCATTTTTTGTAACACAGACAGGCTGGGAATTTTCCAGATCTTTAAGCTCTCGTTCCTTTTTGCCTAAACAATTCCATCTTCAACTCATTTCTCTCTTGCATTTTACTATAAGCAGTGAGGAGGAACTGGCCTTCTCCTTGAACACTTTGCTCAGACATCTCCTCAGCGCAGCACCCAATCTCATCGCTCACAGGTTCTACCGGAATTCCGCACAATGCTGGAACGTGCGCACAATTCAGCCAAGTTCCTTGCCACTTTTTAACAAGTATTACCTTCATTTGCCATGGTCCAATGGCATAGAAAACGCAAGTATCTTTTGGAATGTAGCACACTCCCTCATAGGTTATACTTTGTACCTCACCTTTAGGCACCTGTTGGAACTTGAGCCTAGTTATAGGTCTAGAAGCAAAGGGGGCTGGTCAGGGTGGGTCCTGAGGAGAACCAGCATTGTCTTTCATGGCAACTGCCTCAGAAGAGGCCATTACAGTTTCCTCTGGCAATGCAGGGTTAATCTCCTCAAAAGGGGTGGACGGGTGGCTTGCTACCACTGGGGATGGGGAGACCTCTCTGACTGCCATAGAAGATTTTGGGCGTTCAATGTCCCCAGCTTCATTGGAGTCTTCCCATATATCCCCATCTTAATTTGCAGGAACCCATTCTTTCCCAATCAATGCCCCCACTTTAACAGACGCCTTGTGAGGCTGGGAGCTCAGTTAGCATTGTAAGTGAGCCAGTCAGAGGATGAGATTCTTCATCTGATTTTCAGCACTCTCAGCCCTGTCACTACTGGAGATAAGCTCTCATCAGGGCACAGATAGAAGCCGTCAGGTCATGTATACTGAGTTTGAGCTAGAACTTTGAATTCCTGAACTTGTTCTGTTTTCACTTTGTCCAGCAACATTAGGAGCAACAAGCCAACATTATTTCACTCATTCATTTTCCAAAAAAGTTCCAAAGTATCACATTTACCCAGCCCCTTGCTACTTATTAGAGGTTGATTGGGACTATCTAGTGTGGATATTTTGCATAGCTCTATTGCCAGGTCATTCCATGGATTATCAGTGCTCTCTTTACTACTTGAAATAGAGTCATTAGCGTCCTTACATCTAAGCAGATCAGAGACCCACTTCCGGAATCCCCAGAACCAATTCAGAAAATTCATCCTCAAAATTCTGTTCTTTGAGAACCAGTCCCAAAATCTGTATTAGTATTAGTCAGGGTTCTTCAGAGAAACAGAACCAATAGTGTGTGTGTGTGTGATTTATGACAAGGTATCGTCTCATGACTATGGGAGGCTGGGAATTCCCACAATCTGCTGTCTGCAAGCCGCAGACCCGGAAAGTCAGTGGAATATTTCAAAGGCTGGAGACCCATGGTGTAGATTCCAGGCTGAATCTTAAGGTCTGGAAACTAGGAGCACTGAGGGCAGGAAAAGATGGATATTTCAGCTCAGTGAGTCACCCAGAGAGCAAGTTCAACCATCTTCCACTTTTCTGTTCTATTTAGACCCTGAACAGATTGGGTAAGGCCCACTCACACTGGGGACAGCCATCTGCTTTACTCAGTTTACCAATTCAAATGCCAATCTCTTCCAGAAACACCCTCACAGACACACCCAGAAGTAAAATTTAACCAGATACGTGGGCATCTAGTGGCCTAGTCAGGTTGACAACGTTAACCATCACACCGCCCTAGAAAATCTGATTCAGAGGAGTGGCCAGGAATCGGGTTTAAACTAGCACCCCAAGGGAGTCTGATGCACGTGACTCAGTGACCACGCTTTTAGACCCATTGAAATAGGGGCAAGAGGCCCCTAATAGCAGCATATGGATGAGCAGGCTCACGATGAATAGCTGGTGGCATTGGTCCCAGGAAATCCTACAGCTGAATTCCTAGAGCCACCTTGATTAGGAAACCCCTGTAGCACTGCTCTCTCTGAGGCCTAGGTGTGGGGACCTCACAGGTCCCTGCATGTGTATCCCACAGCGCCCCCTCCAGTACATGAAATGACCAGAATGCATGTCCGGGTTTCATCACCTAAAGGATCCCTGCTAGGACCAGGCTTCACCTCTTCACGAGTGGTGGTTGCAGGGAGAAGGGTCTAGAACCTCTCACTTCAGAGTCACCGTGTGGAATCGTCCAGCTGGAAGCCTTTGGAGCCAGGCATGCCTGGATCCGGATCCTAAATCCCACAGCTTGCTTCTGTGCCCTGCTGACCTCATTAATCCATCCTATGGAGACTCAGCTTCTCCTCAAAATACCGGGTCAGGAACACGGGTCTCACAAAGTTGTCATGAGAGGTTATTGACCTTCAGTTTACAGTGGCTCTCTCGTCCAATCTCATTTACAACTATTTTCAAGACCAGACACAAATTGGATATATGCCATAGCTCTGATCTGCCCTTGGGGAACTTGTCTTGACAGCTGCCATTGTCATCCCCCTGGAGGGACACAGAGCAGAAGCATCAATGCGTCAAGCGTTCTTTTTCTAGAGAGACTTACATTTTTTAAAAAACTATATAGATATATTTAGTATGTATCTTAATAATTTATTAACATTAACATTAAAATATACAATTAATATATTAAAATATATAAATATAACAAAGTGTTACTTTTTAAAAATTATTCTGCGAGAGACAGAGAAAACGAGCTGGGGAGGGGCAGGGAAAGAGGGAGACAGAGCATCCCAAGCAGGCTCTGGGTGCCGTCGGGGCTCAGAGTCCGACATGGGGCTCAAACCCATGAGATCATGACCTGAGCTGAAATCAAGAGTCAGACACTTAACTGACTGAGCCACCCAGGTGCCCCCAAAATATTACATTTTAAAATATAAAAGCAAATGTTCTATAAGCAATATGTATTTATTTATCAAGGGAGAGGGAGAAGGGAGACACAGGAGAGATAGGATGGCATTTTTTTTTTCATCCATAACCAGTTGCTAAAGCAGGCTCATTTTTTTCCAAAAAATTGACCTTCAATATAGAAATATTTGCATTATTTTATCTGATTACAGAAGTAACACTTGTTCATTTTTTTAAAAGTTACAAAGTCTATACGGTAAAAGTGTCAAATTCCCAGAGAACACTAATCTACGGAGAAAACCACTGTCATGGGTTGGGCCATGTCCTCCCAGATGCCTTTTAAAATGTATATATGACTTTGGGGGCACTCAGGTGGCTCAGTAGGTTAAGCATCCGACTTTGGCTCAGGTCATGATCTCACGGTTCGTGGGTTCCAGCCCCATGTCAGGCTCTGTGCTGACAGCTTAGAGCCTGGAGCCTGCTTTGGATTCTGTCTCCTTCTCTCTCTGCCCACCCCTGCTTGAGCTCCATCTCTCTCTCTCAAAAATGAATAAATGTTAAAAAAAATTTTTAATAAAAATAAATAAATAAATCCTTAAAAAATAAAATAAAACATATATATGACTTTTAAAAAACATAATGGAATCACTTTATACAGCTCTGTATTCTGCCTTTTCCCACCTAATATATATATATCACCCTAGCGGCTTCAGGTACACTCTCCTTGCCTTGCTCCTAGAGGAAAAAGAGCCGGTACCAAAGCGAGACACTGGGAACGACTCAGTAGAAAGTACCCTGATGTAGTGCATTATGCAACGTACGTAGTTTTCAATAAATGCTAAAAAGAGAAAGCTCTCAGACACTGGAGTGATTGCCCCCATTTAAAAAAAAAAATTAAAGTTTATTTATTATTGAGAGACAGAGAGAGACAGAGCATGAGCAGGGAAGGGGCAGAGAGAAAGAGGGAGACACAGAATCCAAAGCAGGTCAGCACAAAGCCTGGACACGGGGCTCAAACTCACAAACCATGAATTCATGACCTGAGCAGAAGTCGGAAGCTTAACCGACTGAGCCACCCGGGTGCCCCTAACTGCCCCCATCTTAAAGGCTGCTTCTATCAAAGAGGTGCTAACGGTATCAGAAGCAGTTTTACCAAGAGGGGATCTGCATTTTAAGACGAGCACGAAATGCAAATTAAAGAACAAGGGGGTGCCATTTTTCACTTCCCAACTTAGCCAAAACCTTTCATTTTAAGTATATACCTGGTGGTGGCAAAGAATAGAGAAGCCTGTCTTGTATCCTCCTGGTGGGCATATTAATTAGAATATACTTTCTAGAAAGTAATTTGGCAATAGATATCAAAACCCTGACAAATAGGGCACCTGGGTGGCTCAGTCGGTTAAGTGTCCGACTTTGGCTCAGGTTTGTGGATTGATCTCCCGGTTTGTGGATTCGAGCCCCGCACAGCACAGAGCCTACTTTAGATCCTGTGTCCCCCCTCTCTCTGCCCCTCCCCTGCTCACACTCTCTCTCTCTCTCAAAATAAACATTTTTTAAAAAATTCAAAAACCTGACCAACGTCCATATCTTTTGATCCGTTGGTAGGAATCTACCCACAGGGAAATAAATCAAAATGTTGGCAAGGAGGCAGGCACAAAGATGTTCCTTCTATTTTGTGATGATGGGAAAAGATCAACAAGCCTAACAGGAGAATGACCAAGTAAATTACAGTGCAAAGTACTACATATTATCCAGTTCTCATTTAATATAAGGAGATCAAAACCGGGTGGGATTGGTGGGGAGCAGAGGGGCACAGACTTATGCCCCTTGGAGAGGTAATTTGGCGGAGGCCTTGAGGTCACCAAGTGGGAAGAGGAGCTGCGGCCTCTGTGCTTCCTGTTCCGGGTTCAAGCACATTTGGGCTTCCCTTAGCATCTTTGCATTCTTCTGGGAAGCTAATCTACCACGTTATCTGCTGACACTCGGCTAACTGGGACAACCTTGTCATTGGACGCTTGTGACATGGAGAAATCCAGAGACTGAATGATCTCTCATTTTTATTGTTTTGTTTGCATGATTATTTGTTCTAATTTAAAGATGATATTCTATGTATTTACCCAAAGAAAATGAAAGCACTAATTTAAAAGGATATATGCATCCCTATGTTCATTGCCATGTAATTTACAATGGCCAACGTATGAAAGCAACTCGAGTGTCCATCGATAGGTGAATGGATAAAGAAGATGTGGTACACATGTACAATGGAATATTACTCGGCCAGAAAAAAAGAAATGAGCTCCTGCCATTGGAGACAACACCGGATGAACCGAGAGGGTATGATACTGAATGAAGTAGGTCAGAGAAAGACAAGCACTACATGATTTCACTTCTACGTGAAATTTAAAAAATACAATGAACGAACAAACAAACAGCAGAAGCAGACCCATAAATACACAGAATAAACTGTTGGTTGTCAGAAGGGAGAGGGTGGTAGGAAGGGGAAAAAAAAAACAAAATGGGTGACAGAGAGTGGGAGGTCCAGGCTTCCAGTTACAGAGTGAGTAAGTCACAGGGATAAAGTCTACAGCATAGGGAATATAGTCAGTGGTGTCGTAATAGCGACGTATGGTGACAGATGGTAGTTACATTTGCGCTGGGCATAGAATTATCCAACCATTATGCTGTACATCAGAAACTAATGTAATATTACATGTCAACGCAATATATAAATAAATAAATAAATAAATAAATAAATAAATAAATAACTATTCTACGATCATTATATAGAAATTTTAGGAAGTACGGGGGCAGGGGTGGGGGATGTAGGAAGAAAAAAAATCACAAAGTCCACAGAGCTACAGCCCCTGATTAAGGGTGGACCAGCGGTAAAGCAGCTCTTGCAAGAACCACCACCTGCTTCAAGACCTTTGAGGAGCCCAGGAATCCCAGCCCCAAACTTAGATCAGAGTTTTCTTAGATTCAGAGGCCCCAGGCACCTGCTGGAAAATTTTTAAATCCTCTTTAGAGGAAGACAGCATTAGACAAGGCCTCAAACTATTCTTACTAATCATCCTTCAGACACAGTATCCTACACTCAAAGATAACCAAGTACACAAGGGACGAGACACCATGAGGAAAAACCAGCAGGAAAAAAAAAAAAAAAAACGGAAAAAAAAAAACATCAAATCTGGATCCTGGCCTTATCAGACAACACCGTAAAACATCTGTGCCCACTAGGTTCAAAGGGGTAAAAGCCAAACTTGAAAAAACTGGCCCAAAACTGGACATTATAAACAGTGACAGAGGCAGATCTGGAAGAGAACCAGGTAGAGTAACTGAATTTCCTGAAGTAAAACTATAATAACCACAATGACTAAAGACACTGCCGGTAGCCAGACTGTCCCTCTCTGGTCTACGTAGGGAGGTGGGGAGATTTGGTTTGCTTCCCAGCCACCGGCCCTGGATTTGGATGCAGCTTTTATATCAAGGCACAGCAACGGCAGCACCAGAGGGCAATAATGATTGAACCTTAACACTGATCCTGGTGTGTGGCAAAGGGTCTCCTATGCTCTGTTTGCTAAGGCAGGAAAGGGAGGGATGTGTTTTGGGAAGGCTTCCTTCAAAAGGTTTTCAAATTTGCTTTACATTGGTCAGAAAATCTCATCAGTATACTGAGCACAGCCTTTCTCTTTGTCAACTTCCCTGAAGGGTTACTTGGGGCCTGTTTTCAGGGGGTATGATGTTACTTCATTTCCAGGTGTCCAAGGGGAAATCATCTGTTCCTTATCAAGAGAGCTGGCTTCCCATCCCAGCCAACGCACACTCTCCAAAACATGTTTTAACCCAGACTTGAATGTCATTGAAAAGACCTTGAGATCCTCGGAGGGCTCTGAGACAGGAACCCAAATAGGCAGAACTAAAATATTCATTGAGTTCCCTGGAGATACCAAGCATCGACTCCTACATAGACCACATGAAAACCTGGCCAAGAATGGACAGTCATTCACCCATCACAAGTGAGGAGAGGAGTGGAGCCAGACGGCAGCAGACCTAGGATTTTACACTAGGTCTCAGGCCAACGACCCTCCTCCTTTCATGATACCAGCCAGACTGCTTGGGGTTCGGCTCCACTGATGTCTCCCACACCCCAAAACTGGTCCATGGGACTTCCCTAAAAGTCTTAACAGAGAAAGAAGCAACAATATGGTTGCTTTGCCCAATAAGACGCGGTAATTTACCCAAACATGCTCAATCCCAAGGGAAATACTGCATGAGTTTATAAAATCCTTCCTCAAACACATCGCCTGTACCTCGTCTTCCACACGCTGAGAATTTAAAAGAGAAAAAAACTTTCTCATCAAAAAAAAAAATAACAAGTGAGGTAATGGATGTGTTAATAAATGATGAGAATCTTTCACAATGTATAGTAATTAAATCGCCACAATGTACACTTTAAATATCTTACAACTTATTTGTTAACTACACCTCAATAACGCTTAAAAAAACACACACAATGATTACCAAGAAGAAGGAAAAAAGGAAAGAAAAACCTGTGTTTTCTTTCTCCCCCAGAAGGAAGAGAGGTGACATTCATTGGACGATTACTCTGCACCAGTTATTGAAGAAGGCATTTAAAAAAAAATTCTTTAATGTTTATTTATTTTTGACAGAGAGAGAGAGAGAGACAGAGCATGAGCAGGGGAGGGGCAGAGAGAGAGGGAAAACAGAATCCAAAGCAGGCTCCAGGCTCTGAGCTGTCAGCACAGAGCCCGACACAGGGCTCGAACTCACAGACCTCGAGATCATGACCTGAGCCGAAGTCGGACGCTCAACCGACTGAGCCAGCCAGGCACCCCTGTAGAAGGCATTTTAAACTAATTACCTCATTTAAACCCAATTGCCTGGCAGGAACACTGAGGCGTGGAGGCCTGAGCCCTTTCAAAGCTGCATGTAAGCTGGCACGTAAGTGGCAGAGCCCATTCTCAGACCAGCCAGAGCTCCCTCTGCTTACGAGCTAGCCATCAGAGTAACCCATTCATCCTGGTTTCCCTGGGACTTTCCAGGATTTAGCACTGAACATCTCCTATCTCAGAAACCCTCCAGCCTGGGGCAAACTGGAACACTTGGTCATTCTGGAGGCTGGGAGAAATGTCATGAGAGCTGCTGGTTTTCACACCATTTGGGTTTGGATTGAACATTTTTCTTTTTGGTTCATGCAATGGTGAAGCACAGAATTATGTCAACACACCCTGATTTCCCTATTTCTGTATTTCCTTTCTCTTTTTTAATGACCCAGAAGACACAGACCTCATCTTCAAGCCCACTGAACTCTACCCGTGATGGAGGAAGGCTTGACAATTATACAGAAATCCTGTATACAATACACTATAATATTGGTGGCCCCATATGTCCTTCTTGGAGAACATGAGGCTTCTAGGAAGGTAAAGCATTCTCCCAGGAACCAGAATCACTGAGCTGGTTCGGCCCCTTAAATAGCCGTGTGTCCTTTGGTAAGTCCCTTGCCCTCTCTGAGCCTCGGTCTGAAATACAGGCATTTTAAAAGCCCTGATGCTCAGCCCCCTCATTGTACAGATGACAGCACGGAGGCCAGAGAAATAGGGAGGTTTGGCCAATGTCACCTGGCAAACTAAAGCAGTACAAGATGAGTGGCACT
Organism: Herpailurus yagouaroundi; assembly: GCF_014898765.1. Classification (NCBI taxonomy): domain Eukaryota; kingdom Metazoa; phylum Chordata; class Mammalia; order Carnivora; family Felidae; genus Herpailurus; species Herpailurus yagouaroundi. Next base: position 4,988,356 of record NW_024412446.1, on the reverse strand, counting down.
CTCTGGAGATCTGTTGCCCCCTCCAACACCAGCTAGAGAAAAAGCAGAGTATAAGAGAAATAGAATCTGGTTAATGTTGCTTTCTAAGCCTGTAAGGAAAACGAGCCAAATGCTGAAAGATTAAGAATTCTGATCTTTCAAAACAAATCAGGGTTTAATTTGGGTTCTCTGCAAGCCTCATAAAAAGGGGGAGCTGAATCCTTGACCAAACACTCAGCATTCCAAACTGGGAAGATGAGACAGATTTTAATCCCCTGCGTGAGGAGCAGGCCGATCTGGAGGATGTGTGTTTCCACTGGTTGCATATTTCTCAGATGTGTAAATGGCAGGCAGCCCGGAAAGAGGAGGCCGGCCCCAGAGGGGCCTGCAGGGCAGGTGGGGGCTCTGAGGAGAGCATCCGAACAAAGCCGTAAGAGAAAGCCAACTGGGCCGGATGCTGGTGGTGGTGGCTCGGTGAGGGCGAGTAATTTGCTTAAAGGCATTCGGCAGGTAGGGGGCAGATTCAAAAACTGAACTCGGATCCACATTCAAGCCCAAGTGCTCACTGGTCATGCTATGCCACCTTGGGAGCTGGAGCGTAAATGGAGAGATCAGGTTACCCTTCATGGAACCAGGGAGACTGCTGTGGACTCTCTAGGCTCCCTTGTGGGTCTCTCTCCTACTGTAGTCTTGCAGGCTGTTTCTTTAGCCTCCCAGATTGGATTAAGATTCATTCATTCATTCATTCATTCATTCAACCATTCATTCATTCATTCATTCATTCAACAAACATTTAAAAGTCTATAGTGTGCTGGCTCTCAAGGGAATAAACCAATCAAACTAACCTGAAGATGTGTCCAAGTGCTGTGAGATAAAGGAAGGCTTCCTGAAGGAGGTGATATTCCAGGTGGGTCGTGAAGTGGATTGTGACATGTCAGCTGTCATGTCAAAATAAAATTTGGCTGAATTATTTAGTCATTTACTAGCTGCTTGGGTCCCGTTTGGTAGGGAGGGCCCTGGGTTGGTACTATTGACTGAAACAAGCTTGGGGATTGTCTAGGAATGCCAATTATCTCCAAATCTCCCCAAACTCAATGTGTCAGTCTCTCAATTATCTCTGTATCTCACTTGCACGACCCCTGCCTCCACCAGCATTGGGAAGGCAGGGCAGGGAACTCCCATATCCCTAGCACCTCTGCACCAGTTATTTAATAAATAGAAGCCTGTATGGAAGTAGCATAGCCTCTTATCGGAGGCGACAAAACAGAAGGTGAGAGAACTTGGGTGGCTTATCCAAGGTCACACAGCTATACAGGACAGCACAGAATCGAAATCCAAAGCCCACGTTATTTTCATGGCCCTGCCTGCCTCCTGTGTGCTAGACAATGCTTCAGAAACAAAACCTCTTGGGCTGCCTGCGTGGCTCAGTTGGTTAAGTGTCCGACTCCTGGTTTTGGCTTGGGTCATGATCTCACAATTCATGAGTCCTAGCCCCATCTGGGGCTCTGTGCTGACAGTGCATAGCCTGCCTAGGATTCTCTCTCCCTGTCTCTCTCTGCTCGTCCCCACCCCTGTCTCTGTCTCTCTCTCTCAAAAGAAGAAAAGAAACAAAACCTCAGCAAAGAATAGTCATAAAGACACCAAACAGGAAGTGATCTTGCCCGTCTGGGGTGCTTAGCCCCATGCTAGTTTCACCAGGTGTTCGTGGAGGCATAACCTCAAGGAAACTCTCTATTCAGACATGAAGAGACCTAACAAGTCTACTCGAAATCACAGAAGCCCACATATAACCAGGATCTGAGTTGTGTGGCATCCCTGGTGTCAGTGATCAGGGTCCCCAAAGAGGCTTAAATTTTTATTTAAATTCCCATTAGTTAACACACCATGTAATATTAGTTTCTGGTGTACAACATAGTGATTCAACACTTCCATACATCACCCGGTGCTCATCACGATAAGCGTGCTCCTTAATCCCCATCATCTATTTCACCCATCCCCCCACCCACCTACCCTCTGGTAACCATCAGCTTGTTCTCTATAGTTAAGAGTCTGTTTCTTGGTTTGTCTCTTTTTTTTCCTTTGCTCCTTTGTCTTGTTTCTTAGATTACACATATGAGTGAAATCATATGGTATTTGTCTTTCTCTGACTTATTTTGCCTAGCATAATACTCTCTAGCTCCAACCATGTCGTTGCAAATGGCAAGATTTCATTCTTTTTTATGGCCGAGTAATATTCCAGTGTGTGTGTGTGTGTGTGTGTGTGTGTGTGTGTGTGTGTGCGCGCGCGCGCGCGCGCGCACATCGCACATCTTTATTCATTCATCAGTTGATGGATACTTGGGCTGTTTCCACAATTAGACTATTGTAGATAATGCTGCTATAAACATCAGGGTTGCATGTATCCATTTGAATAATTTTTTTTCTATTTTTTGGGTAAATACCTAGTACTATAATTGCTGAACTGTATATTTAAATTGGTTAAGGTAGCAATTATGTTATGTGTATTTTATCACAATTATTTTTTTTGAGCAAAGGGGGGGGGGAGGAGGGGGGGCGGCGGGGGGGGCGGGAGGGAGGGAGGGAGGGAGGGAGGACAGGTCAGGAAGGATTTGGACAGACAGCAGAGAGAAGGAAGGTGGTCATTCCAGGCAGGGGAAAAGGTCCTCCACACCAACACTAAACACTTTTCCTTCTTCCCAGCTCAGCTCTACCCCCTCAGGGTGGTTCACTTTCAGGCCTGACCCTCGAGCTCAGGCAACTGCAACCACATCCTTCCAGATTCACATTCAGTGGAAAAGAGTAACCATCTGTGTCCCAGCATTCCCAGCAGAAGTCCTGAAGTCCTGAGATCCGTGCTGGTCGGACCAGCTTAGGCCACCTGCCCATCCCTGAAGCAATCAGGGGGCAGAGAGGCTTGTAATGCATCGTTTAGCTTCAGACTGGATCACGGGTTCTACTCTTGAAGCCGAGACCAGAACCAACTCCATCCAGAGGTCCGTGGACCAAAAAGTTTCCCCAGAGAAAAATTAGGATATGCCCAACAAAGAGATAATATGGATGGCAACGGATGCAGGCAGGGCCCCAGAATTCAGTAAATATCCCCCGGTTCCATTGCCTAAAGATAACCTGAGGGTCAGAATGGCTACATGTATCCATAGATATATCAAGCAATGGGGACTTCAAGTTCAGATCTAATGAAACAGAGAGAGAGAGAGGGAGTGCAGGGTTGGGGGGGTAGGTAAAAGAACCACCAAAGGTAAGAGCTGGGAAGGGTCGTGATGAAGGTATTCTCAGCAGGGTTCACCCTGCATCACAGGGAGTTCTGCAAGTCAGAAAGAGGAGGTTGAGTTTAATGAAGAAGGAAATAGGAAGCTTCCATGGGTGTAACAGAGAAGTGACAGAAGAGAGTGTTAAGACCCACTCAAGGCTGCAGTCAGGGATCTGAACTCTCGTCAATTCAGATTAACACTCCCTTTTATGCCTTGAGGATATTTTCAAGGGATGGGCTTTGCAAGGCGTGCCCACTCCCCACCCCCACTTCCTGGCTCCAGCCTGTCCTCTGAGATTCTGAGTGCCCCCCCCCCCAACCCCAGTGCTGTGGCTTTGGCAGCCACTTTGGAAACTGCAAGTTTTAAATGAATTTCCACCCCAGAGGAAGTTGAGAAGCAAGCATGTTCCACCAGCCACTTCTGAGCTCCAACATTTCTCCTACCCCTTCAGAAAAAGGATCAAACACTCTTTCACAATGGAAGGAGGAGAGGGAGGGAAAGAGTTGAGGGAAGAAGACAGGAGGGGGAGCAAAGAGAAAAAAGAACAAATACGAGAACCTCATTTGATCTTAATCAGACAAAGTTTATGTCTGAATTTTTCTCTTCCATGCTGAGAAAACCAATACATAAGGGAAAACAAATCACATGTTATTTACTTCCCTTGAATTTTCTCTGATTGGTTCCAAAAGGGTTTAGGAGGCTCCCAAGACTAAACACAATGGGGACCGTGATAATTAGGGACAAAAAGGAACAAAAACCATAAAGGGAGCAAAGAAAGGAGATACCAGCAGGCACCTGAGGAACACCAATTTATAACGTGGACACTCTGTTTGGCCTCAGAGGGAAAAACACCCTAGTTTTATATCACTTTTGTCTTCTGATGACACGAAGCATGCGAACGCATCTATGGCCACAAACTTTTTTCTGGGACTAAACTCAAGCTGAGATATATCACATGGGGTGGACAAATTACATTTGAGTTACAGAGAATAACAAGAGAAGTAAACCCAAAGGACTTTTTGAAGGAGGCATTGTCCCGACTGGCAATGGAGGTCGTAAACAGTTTTTTGTTTGTTTGTTTGTTTTTGTGTTTTCGTGGTTTTTTGGTTTTGGGATTTTGAGGGGTGGTTTTTGTTTTTGGTTTTTTTTTTGGGGGGGGGGGTTTGTTTGTTTGTTTTGTTTGTTTTGTGCCAAAAGGAAAAGCACACTGCTTGACTGAATCGCGTGTTCTTCAGAATGAGAAGGTGTCAATCTCACCCAGGGCCTGGAAGACTTAACCACAGCGAGGTGGGCAGGCTGGGAGGTGCCCAGATAGGGAACTGGCTGACCCAGAACTGGATCTGCAAACGGCTGGAACAGCCGCGGGAGGAGAGAACCCCACAGCCAGCACACCCGCCTGTTCCCGGCCCTTTCAGCCAGCCTGACCCAGTCACACATCACACCCCTGGAGGCAGAGCACCCCTTCCTCTCCGTCCCTTGATCCCTGCGTGCTTTCTCCTGGCTTTAAGATCCTGGCATCACTTAAGCCTCTAGCAGTGAACACCAAGTTCAACCCCCAGTTACATAAACATCTGTGAATGACTTCCCCACCCCTTCTTCTCCCCCCGCCCCCCAGCAGCGCCCCTGAATACCCTCAGAGAGCACTCTTGCTCTATTTCAGCCACACAGTTTGGATGGGATCGATTGTACCCCCAATTCTAGGGTTGAATACTGTTGACCCAACATTAACCAATCAGCACATCACATATCCCTGACCTCGACGGCTGCTTTCAGGGAAGGACAATGACCCAAATCAGGTCAATCAAGGCTAACAAAGCTCAGTTCTGGGACTTTTGTTGGTGCTATCAAGAACGTGGATTTTTCTCTTTCTCCTGTAGAAAGAAAGTGGAAAGGAGATAGCCCCCAGAGCTGGTGGCAGCCATCCTGTCACCATGAAGGCTGCGCCAGCTGAAGAAGTAAACCCAGAGGAAACCAAACTATAAAGATGGGAACAGCTGGGTTCTAGAAACACCATGTGAACCCATGCAATGAGCCACGCTTGAAGCCAGCCTTACCCCTGGACTTCCCAGTTAGCTTTTTTGTTTAGACCAGTTTGGGTTCTAACAGGTAAGCCACTTAGGACCCCTCTGGAGTTACCTCATCATCCCCTGCACTGGGACCTTGGCCCTTTTCTTACACACACTGCCTGAGCGCGCTCCTCTGGGTCTTTGGTATTCTCTATTGTCTGAGGTGGAAACTTCCTGCTCCCAGTCCCCACTCTAGATGGTGCAGGTTGAGCGAGCCCTGGCCCTCCAAGGAAGGCTGGAAGTAATTCAAACACCAGCTATCAACGATAAGAGAAAGCTGAGTCAACAGGCAAAAATGGAGCAGCCGGCTGATCCAAGCTTGGGTCCACTTTTTTGGAAGGGTGCGGCCGCCAGGCTGAGGGAGGTCTCTGGGAATCCAGGCAAGTGGTACTTGAGATAATTGTCCACGGGTAGTGAGGCTGGAATGGGGTGGGGGGGGGGGATAGGACTCCTGAGGAGACTGGCAGAAACAAGCAGGTCCCCAACTTAGATCCAGGCCAGTTAGTCAGCAAGGAATTCGGGCAAGAAAGCATCCAAATACCAGAACTGGGGACTAGTCCAGCCTTTTTTATCAGACACAAGGCAGAAATCCAATTACTTCAGCGAAGCCAAAATCAGATCAGCCTAGAGGCCAAGCTAACCTGACTCTGGGTCCTTAAGACATCCTGACAGAGCACGGGTCACAGGGCCCGCAGCTGAGGGTCCGAGGGCCTGACACCATTCACTGTTCCACCCCACGCAGGAAAGCTCTCAAGACACAGGCCATCTCCTACGCCAAATCTACCCTCTCTTCTCATTAGATGTTTGCTCACAAACTTTGGTCAAAGCAGCAATGTGCCCAACACTTCCCCCTTTCTTCCTGCCCCTTTCTCCTTCCCCTTTCTTCCTGCTTGGAATCCTGGCGTAAGAAAGAATTACCTGGCAGCCATGTAGCAATCCGGAAGAAAAAGGCCAACAGACGGGAAAGACGTGGGCTAGAACCTGATATCATTGAGTTGTTAAACCAAACCGACCACCGTCCGTCTGGAATTTTTGTTCCATGAGGTCATTTAACGTCTCAGTTGTTCAAGGTGGTGGTTCTCAAAGTACGTCCCCCAGGCCAGCAGCATCAGTACCATCGGGAATGTGTTAGAAATGCACATTCTCAGGCCCCACCCCACATCTATAGAACCCGAAATGCTATAGGGGGGGCCTATAGTTTTACCAAGTTAGCTTTTTTTTTTAATTTTTTTAATGTTTCTTTATTTTTGAGAGACAGAGCACAAGCAGGGGAGGGGCAGAGAGAGAGGGAGACACAGAATCCAAAGCAGGCTCCCAGCTCCAAGCTGTCAGCATAGAACCCAACGCGGGGCTGGAACTCACAAGCGGTGTGATCATGACCTGAGCTAAAGTCGGACGCCCAACCGACTGAGCCACCCAGGCGCCCCACCAAGTGACTTTTACCAAGCCCACTAGGTGACGCTGATATGTGCTTAAAATTCAAGAACCACTGGCTTAAACTACTGGTGATCAGATTTTCTGTGAGTTTTAGCTGAAAGCATTTATACTTACATTTTTCCATAGCAACCCTCACCTCTTGATGGGGTATCAGGTGGCGGGGAGCAAAGCAGAAGAACTGCTCTTCACAAAACCAAAAGGGGAAGTTTCAGAGGGGACATGGAACTCACAAAGGAAAAACGAAATAACAATTAAGCGCTTCTAGCTTTCAAAATAATTGCAAATAGAATCAAAAGGCAAAAGAAAAAACTGGGGGAACTAACTGCAACAAATATGACAACACTTAAAATCCTCTCTGTCCAAAAGCCATGCAAAATCAAGAAAACAATCAGATCCCAAATTAAAAAAACAGAGAATACACACACACACACACACACACACACACACACACACACACACACACTTACAGAATGGGAAATACAAATGGTTAATTAAAAGGAATAATGCTCAACCTACTAGGAGTCAAAACAATGTGAATTCAAATGTGATATTCTCATCTATTGAGTTAGCAAAGATTGAGTAAAAGAGACTTCCTGATGCAGGGAGGGAGAGGGGAGGTTGGACACTTCCCTGCATTGCCACTGGGGCTGTAAATTGGCACCATCATGATTCTGGAAAGCAATCAGGCCACATTCATCAAGAGACTTTTAAGTGTTCATACTGTCTGAATCAGGAATTTAACTTCTATTTATCCAATCCAGGGGTCAACAAAAGTTTGTTTTTGTATGGTCTACAAGCTAAGAATAATTTTTACATTCTTAAAAGGTTGGAAGGAGAATAAGAAGGAAGAAAAAGAGGGAAGACAAAGAAGGAGAAAAAGGAGGAGGAAGGAAGGAAGAGAAGGGGAGGGGAGATGGGGGGGAGAAGAGAGAAAAG
>NW_024412446.1:4957712-4980569 GCF_014898765.1 Herpailurus yagouaroundi | reverse complement strand
AGAAGGGGGAGAGGAGAGGGGAGAGGGAGAGAAGGGGAAAAGGAATAGCAGAGACAGAGACCACATCAGGCACAACTAAATATATTTTCGATCTGCCTTTTATTGAAAAACTTGCCAATCCTTGCCTGATTCTGGGCTAAAGCAGGGTGGGCAAACTATGGCCCATGGACCAAATCCAACCGGCCACCTGCTTTTGTAAATAAAGTCTTATCGACCACATCCACGCTCGTGGGTTTACAGAGTTTGTGGCTTCTTCTGTGCTACAGTGCAGAGTTGAGTCGTTGTGACAGAGACCATATGGCCCACTAAACATAAAATAGTATCTACCCCTTTACAAAAAGTCTGCCAACTCCTGAGCTAAAGAAATGATCAGAAAGGCAGAAATGGTGTGCCAAAATGTTCAGCACAGCACTATTTGTACAGAAGGCCAGCTAAACAAAGGATGGAGACAAGAAGCAGGCATTTACCCCAAGGCCTCGCATCTTAAATACTCAAACACGTTAGCCATTATTAGTATCTACCGAACAGTCGTTGTCACAGGTTTTCAAAGAACCAGTAATAAAATGGGAAAGCAGGCCAACGAGTGCCCGTATTTGCTATTTCGATGAAGGGTTTCAATATGTAGATACACAAGACGAAAAGAGGGCTGAACAAAATCAACCAAAGCCGCCTTACCAGTCCTCCCTGGGCTACAGGGATTCTGGATAATGTTTCACTTGCCCCCATGCGCTTTTCAGCTATTTCCTAGCTGCCTGTTGTGAGCAAATGTTGGTCTTATTATCATTACAGACAAACCCTTCTTTCTCAGAAAGTCTCTGAGTTTGGAAGCACAGCTGAGGGCCGGGAGCAGGCCTGGAGGGGGTTGCTGCAGAAACCCGAATCAGGCTGCAGAACAGCGAGGTGAGCCAGGTTTGAGCAAGCCTTGAAGGCTGGGAAACACCCGACGGGGAGCAGCGGGGCCTTCCGGAGGCCCAGAGAGGCCCGCCCAGCCACCACGGCAGCCGTCAGACCTGGGTTAAGCCATGCAGAGTGTTCTGAGGGCAACGCACCTGTCAGTCTCCCAGAAAATTTCTTGCAAAAATACCCTAAGGAGCCATGCCAGAGCTTGAAAGATCAGGCCCAGGATGAGAGGGGCTGAGAGCCGCGAACAGAACTTGGCCGCGGTCTTTGGCCTGCATCAGTCCCTGCCAGCTTCCTGAGCTATCACCAAGGAGGATACTTGCGGCCCTTCAGGGGGGCCCAGTGCTCCACATGCATCATCGCCCTGAATGTGCACAACGCCCCACTGAGGTAAGGACGACCGCTATTCCCACTTGATAGATGTGGACGCTGAGGTGCAGGGAGGTTGAGTAGCTTGTGGAGGGGTGACACACGGACGTGGCAGAGTAGGGATTCAACGTGGGGTATCTGACTCCCAAGGCCACGTTTCTTCCCAGACAGCAAGCTGTGCCGTGGAAGAATCAGCTTGGAGTCTAACTGGTGGGTGGAGGTGATGGCCGCTGAGTGACCCTGCCAGGCTGAAGCAGGGTCTGCTGGGAGATGTCCTGCTGTCCACAGATCGCCCCGAGTCCCAGGCAGCCGGCTCGCTCAGTCAGACCAAGGCCTGCTTCCCCACCCTCCGAGAGAAGCCCCCCTGGGACCCATGTGGCTACACTGACAGCCACTGGCTTAGCAGTCCCAACGAGACAGGCTCCAGGTCAGGGAGTCGCTGACCCGCTCTGGCCCAAGCCGTGGCCTGGAGGGAGGAAGGCAGGTCTCCAAACTTCCCAGATTTCCACTTACCAAAGCTGAACCAGGTCAATAAGAAATAACACGCCTAGAGGACTTCCTAGCAGGAAGGTCAAATGGCAAGAGCTGGGTAGGAGTGTGTGTGTGTGCGTGTGCGTGTGCGTGTGCGTGTGCGTGTGTGTGTGTGTGTGTGCATGCACATGCGCATGTGAGGGGGTAAGCATCAGAAAATTAAACACGGAGTTGCCATATGACCCAGCAATCCCACTTGTGGGTACGTATCCAGAAGAATTGAACACAGGGTCTAGAAAGCATACTGCACGCCCATGTTGATGGCAGCATTGTCCACAATGACCAAAAAGTGGAAGCGAGCCAAGCCCAAAGGGAAGACCTCGCTGCCGCCCTTCAGGGGCTCAACGGACCAATGGATGAATAAAATGGTATAGACGTACCATGGACTATCATTCAGCCTTTAAAAGGAAGGCGATTCTGATCCATGTCGTGACGGGGATGAACTTGAAAGACATACTAAGTGAAAGAAGCCATATACCACACGATAAACATTGTGTAATTCCACCAACATCTGACGCCTAAACTAGGCGAATTCATCAGGACAGACAATAGAACAGGGGTGACCAAGGGCTGGGGGAGTGGAGAGGCATTGTGAAACGGATACAGCGTCCGTGTGAGAGGATGAAAAAGTTCTGGAAACGGATAGTGGCGATGGGTGCGTAATCACATGAATGTACTTAACGCCACTGAACTGTATTTTTTTCCGTGGTTAAAATGGTGTGCCTCGTATTCTGCATAATTTGCCACAATTTTTAAAAAGGAGGAGGAGGAGGAGGAGGAGGGCAGAATGTCCCTCAGGCCCTGGGAGGAGGAGAAGGGTATAAAGTAGGAACTGTTGCTATCAAACTGAGGCTCAGAAAGTACCTTGTCCTGGGTCACCAGACCAGACCGTGGCAGACAGGGACTCACATCCAGGTCTGCAGCCTCCGGGGCAACGGCCATTCAAACACCTTCACAGATAGGACACCTCTGAAAGACCCAGTGCCCACCACTCATGCACAGTGTCACCAAGCACCTCCACCGGACTAGACAGAGGAGATGGCAGCAAAGGGGACATGGCTCTAAGAGACAGGATGGCAGGAGGTGGTGGGACCTCTTACAGCTAACACCCCCCTCCCCCCGCCCTCAGAATGTCCCCATGGACATGGCCTGAGGGCCATTCTGCCTCTGACACTGCTGGGGCGGATGTCTATGCAGATGGAAACCACAGCAAGCTGGGATGAAGGTAGTGAGGACCAGGGTCAAGGTGAGACCAGAATTTCAACTCTGAGCATCTCGGAAACTGCTTCCCAGGTATCCCACAAGAGCAGAGGGATACGGGTTCGAATATGACACCGGGTTGGGAGGCAGCCTGCTGGAACAGGAAACGCTTGGGCTTTGGGGTCAGATGGCCCCGGGTTTGAATTCGGGCTTTGCTGCTCACTGCGTGATCTCGGCTTGGCCTCCACCAAGCCTCAGTTTCTTCGTCTGTCAAAGGGGCATATGGTGGGAGCCGCTCCACAGGGGTCACCCCAGGCGGACTCTGGAGCCGGACTACCTGGGCTCAAATCCTGTTTCCTCTGTCATTTATTGGATGTGTGAGCTTGAATAAGTTAACTTCTCTGGGCCTCGGTTTTTCTCATCTATGAAATGGGGAGTTAGGACCTCATTGGGTGGCTCTGAGGATTAAAAGAGTTGATATGGAGAACATGCTGACCATGGTGGTACCCAGGACACCACAAAGTGCATGTGTGTGTGTGTGTGTAAAATGTTATGCGACATACATAAAACCCTGGCGAGTGGCAGGGGCTCACACATGGCAGGTGGTTCCCTTTTCTTTCCCCTTCTAGTTTCCTCCTATGTGTGACTCCCAAACACTGTTCATGGTATTTTTCCCAGGTTTTTCTATATATAGGCGGGATACACACAGCCCACATTGGCAGAAACAGTTTTGCTGCCCTTCCCCCTCCCCCACACCAAGCGGGGCTTGGCGGGGGCGGGGGGGGGCGGTGGGGAGAAAAGGAAGCCCACGGCCACATCCTGCAAAAAAGGCAGTGAAACAGTCATTCCAAACGCAAGCGGTTTCTTGCCTGCCTGTGCCCATCCCACCCCATCAGTCCTTAGAGTGGGTGCCAAAGCCCTGGGTGCTTGAGGACCATGTGAGGCTTTCCCTTGGGAGGCGTAGGGAGAGTGCCTTATGCCAAATGAGCATTAAGTGATCATCTCCAGCCACCAAGCAGTATTCTTTTCTCCATTTTACTGAGGAGAATGCAAATGTTCAGGGAAGTGGGGGCGTCTGGGTGGCTCAGTCGGTTAAGTGTCCAACTTTGGCTCAGGTCATGATCTCATGTTTCATGGGTTTGAGCCCTGTGTCAGGCTCTGTGCTGACAGCTCAGAGCCTGTTTGGGATTCTCTCTCTCTGCCTCTCCCTGACTCGTGCTTTCTCTCTCTCTCTCTCTGTCTCTCTCTCTCTCTCTCAAAATAAATAAATAAACTTAAAAAGAATAAAAAGCGGGGCGCCTGGGTGGCGCAGTCAGTTGAGCGTCCGACTTCAGCCAGGTCACGATCTCGCGGTCTGTGAGTTCGAGCCCCGCGTCGGGCTCTGGGCTGATGGCTCAGAGCCTGGAGCCTGTTTCCGATTCTGTGTCTCCCTCTCTCTCTGCCCCTCCCCCGTTCATGCTCTGTCTCTCTCTGTCCCAAAAATAAATAAACGTTGAAAAAAAAATTAAAAAAAAAAAAAAAGAATAAAAAGCTACAGATCGGTTAAGACGTTTGGCCAAAGTTACCCAGGAAATCAACACAAGCGCGACTCGATGAAAACATAGAAGCTGCTCACATTCTCTTCCTACTGAACCACATCAACGTTGCCTAAATTTGGGTAGGTCCCTTCCCCTCTTTCAACCTCAATATCCACAGTTGTACATGGGGAAACTGCCTTACAAGTGATTCAATAATCATTAATGAGCCATATTTACAGTGAAGCTGTCAGGGGTAAAATTTCATGGCCTCTCTCTGGCACAGGCTCCTTCTGAGATCCCGGGAAGGATCTATTATAGACTTTTCTTAAAGAGGGCCCCCAGCCCCACAAAACCTGGACCTGCCCCTACTAACCACAGTGAGCCAGCACCATGCCAAACCCTGGATGTCAGGTAGGACAGGTGCAACAAGTTCACCGGAGGAACCTATGCTTGTAGAGTCCCCAGCTCCAGGCCTGACCCACACGAGGTGCAGAACAAGTATAGTGTTTACTATGTGTCATTTATTGTTGGTCTCTCCCCCGTCACAATGTTAGCTCCCCAAGTAAAGGGAACTTGGTCAGCTTTGTTCATCGATGCAGACCAAGAGCCCAGGAAATATTCTGTGACCCTTGAGATGGTGTATTTCAACTCTCCAGTTCAGAGATGAGAAAGATGTATCTCTTCCACAATCAGGGCCAGGCCCCCACAAACCCCAGTAAAGGGCTCTAACGTCCGGCTGCCTCTCCTGGGGTCACATTGAAGCCCGAGAGACATTTTCAGAATAAAAATCTAGGGATCAACATTCTGAGACAGAAAAGGAAGGAAAATGGCAGAGCATAGATCATAAAGAGCACAGAGGCGGTAAGATTACCAGATTTAACAATAATTGAGGACAACTAAATTGTGTTAATTCTGCAACTTACATCAAGAAGAAATCATCCTTTAGTGTAAGTATGTCCCAGGCAAAAAAAAAAAAAAAAAGTATGTCCCAGGCAATAATTTGGGGGCATACTTACACTGTCATAGTAAGATTCATTGTTGATCTGAAATTTGAACTTTGCTGAGCATCTTGTATTTCACCTGGCCATGCTACCACGCTAACTTCCATAGAAGTTAATGCAGATCCCTGCTCCACTATTTACTCTCTCATCTTGAGCAAGCATCTGAATCACTCTGAGCCTTGGTTTCCTCAGTCTGCAAGGTCTGGCTAGTCCCCCCTTCCTCACAAAGTTGCTATGAGGGGGAAGAAAGGAGGGGTCTCGCGTAAGGGCCCCAGGAGATGCTTGTGGGTCCCGCCCCCCAACTCCGCACTCAGACCTATGTAAAGAACTCCGTGGGGCGCAGACCTGCCCACCGTAAAAGAACATGGTTAGCTGCAGTGTTGAAGTTCTCCAGCAGGGCACGTATATGGAGTAGGGGGTTACGGGTCCTGCCTTCAGAAGGCAAATGCCTAGGGGTGCCTGGGTGGCTCGGTCAGTTAAGCGTCCAACTTCAACTCAGATCATGATCTCATGGTTCGTGAGTTTGAGCCCCGCGTCGGGCTCTGTGCTGACGGCTCAGAGCTTGGAGCCTGCTTCGGATTCTGTGTCTCACTCTCTCTGTGCCCCTCCCCCTGCTCATGCTCTGTCTCTCACTCTTTCAAAAATAAACATTAAAAAAAAATTAGATGACAAATGTCTAACCTGGTATTTTTCAACTTTATCGGACCCCACACTCCCTTTTTATACACATTTTTAATACCTCCTTTACCTTGCTAAAATGAAACCTTGTGACAAAGCGACCCATTTACACGCAACTCAAGAGAACCGAATGCTGTGTTTGCCACTGAAACAAAAAATAAAAGGAAAGTAATAAAATAACATTTCAACATGTGAATGCTTGGGCACGCGATAGAGAGAGGCTTACATAAACTAAGGAGGGAGTAAGGTTGGAAATTAGACACTCTTCACTACTAAGTTGAGGGGCGCCTGGGTGGCTCAGTCGGTTAAACGTCCGACTTCAGCTCAGGTCATGATCTCACAGTTCGTGAGTTCGAACCCCACCTCCGGTTCTGTGCTGACAGCTCAGAGCCTGGAGCCTGCTTCCGATTCTGTGTCTCCCTCTCTCTCTCTGCCCCTCTCCTGCTCACAGTCTGTCTCTCAAAAATAAATAGACATAAAAAAAATTCTTTTTAATTAAAAAAAATACTAAGTTGAACCATATGAAATTGCAGCTATAGAACTGTTTCTCATCTATGAAAATTGCATGGGATTCAATTTAACATTTGACATTCAGAATACAAGTAAATGTATCTACTATGTGTGTATCGTGTATTGCACCAGGAGTCAACAGCTACCAATATGGGCAGTTACACTTTTGGGGTGTCGGCAACCCCAAAATTAGAAGCATCATCGCCACCATGGCTGTGAGTTTCCAAAATGATGGCCCACTCCTGTTCAAACTGCAAACAACACCAGGTATCATCTTTCTTGTTTTGCCCACCACTTACACTTCTGAAAAATTAAGTCTGTATTTTTTTAAGTTTTTAATTCCAGTTCACATACAGCGTGGTGATCGTTTCAGGTGTACGATATAGTGATTTGACAATTCCATACATCACCTGGTGCTCACCACCACAAGTACCCTCCTTAATCTCCATCGCTATGTAACCCAGCCCATCCCCACCCCTGCTCGGGTAACCATCCGTTCGTTCTCTATAATTAAGAGGCTGTGTCTTGATTTGTGCCTTTTCTCCCCTTGTTTTGTTTCTTAGATACCACGTACGAGTGAAATCATATGGTACTTGTCTCTCTCTGGCTTATTTCACTTAGCGTGATACTCCCTAGTTCCATCCATGTCGTTGCAAATGCCAAAATTTCATTCTTTTTATGGCTGAATAAGACTCCATTGTGTGCGTGTACAGATCAATATACTGGCATCCTTATCCATTCATCTATCAGTGGGCACTTGGGCTGCTTCCATACCTTGGCTATTGTAAATAATGCTGCAATAAACACAGGGGTGCACGTATCCCTTTGAATGAGTGTTTTGGCATTCTCTGGGTAAATACCCAGCAGTGGGATTGTTGGATCATGGGATAGTTCTATTTTCATCTGTTCGAAGAACGTCTATACTGTTTTCCACAGTGGCTGTACCAGTTGCACTCCCACCAAGAGTGCAGGAGGGCTCCTTTTTCTGCACGTCCTCGCCAACGCCTGTTGTTGATTTTAGCCATGCTGACAGGTGTGAGGTGATAGCTCATGGTAGTTTTTTGATTTGCATTTCCCTGATGGTGAGCAATGATGAATACTTTTTCATGTGTTGGCCATCTGAAGGTCTTCTTTGGAGAAATGTCCATCCATGCCTTCTGCCTATTTTTAACTGGATTATTTGTGTTTTGGGTGTGGGGTTTTATTTAGTTGTTAAGATGTTTAAGTGATCTCTACACCCAATGTGGGGCTCAAACTTACCCCACTGACTGAGGTGGCCAAGCGCTCCTGGGTGTTGAGGTTTATAAGTTCTTTATATATTCTGGGTACTAAAAAATTAAGTTTGTATTTTTTTTTTAATTTTAGTGGGGTTTTTTTTTTGTTTTTTTTTTTTTGAGAGAGAGAAACAGAGCATGTATGGGGAGGGGTGGGTAGAAGTAGAGAGAGAGGGAGACACAGAATCGGAAGCAGGCTCCAGGCTCTGAGCTGTCAGCACAGAACCCGATGCAGGGCTTGAACTCACAGACCATGAGATCGTGACCTGAGCTGAAGTCAGACATTTAACCGACTGAGCCAGCCAGGCGCCAAGTTTGTATTTTAAAAATGTAAAACAAAACAAAACAAAATATCACATTTGTATGTAAAACAGCTTTAGATTCCAGACTCAGGTTTTTGTTTTGTTTTTACCTACATGAATTCCTTACAGGATATTCAAAATTTGGGAAGAGGCAAGAAAGGTTCTTATTGCATGGATCTGTCCCACACACTGTAGGGCTTGCCCTATAAATGGAAATGCTTTATCCCCAAATCATTAGGACAACCAAAATTAATCCTCCCACACTTCCAAAATGACCCATAAAGGGATGACAATGCCCCCACTGAGAATCAGCCTAATAACCTCTGCTTGAATGGTTTCGGTGACAAGAAACTTACTAATTCCATGGCACAAAAACAGACCCTCAGATCAATGGAACAGAATAGATAACCCAGAAATGGACCCACAAACGTATGGCCAACTAATCTTTGACAAAGCAGGAAAGAATATCCAATGGAATAAAGACAGTCTCTTCAGCAAGTGGTGCGGGGAAAACTGGACAGCGACATGCAGAAGAATGAACCTGGACCACTTTCTTACACCATACACAAAAAGAAACTCAAAATGGAAGAAAGATGTTAATATAACACAGGAAGCTATCAAAATCCTAGAGGAGAAAGCAGGCAAAAACCTTGATCTTGGCCGCAGCAACTTCTTACTCAACACGTCTCTGGAGGCAAGGGAAACAAAAGCAAAAATGAACCACTGGGACCTCATCAAAATAAAAAGCTTCTACACAGCGAAGGAAACAATCAGCAAAACTAAAAGGCAACCGACGGAATGGGAGAAGATATTTGCAAACGACATATCAGATAGAGGGTTAGTATCCAAAATCTATAAAGAACTTATCAAACTCAACACCCAAAAAACAAATAATCCAGTGAAGAAATGGGCAAAAGACATGAATAGACACTTCTCCAAAGAAGGCATCCAGGTGGCCAACTGACACATGAAAACATGCTCAACATCACTCATCATCAGGGAAATACAAATCAAAACCACAATGAGATACCACCTCACATCTGTCAGAATGGCTAACATTAACAACTCGGAAAACAACAGATGTTGGCGAGGATGCGGAGAAAGAGGATCTCTTTTGCACCGTTGGTGGGAATGCAAACTGGTGCAGCCTCTCTGGAAAACAGTAAGGAGGTTCTTCAAAAAATTAAAAATAGAACTACCCTACAACCCAGCAATTGCACTACTAGGTATTTATCCAAGGGATACAGGTGTGCTGTTTCGAAGGGACACATGCACCCTAATGTTTATAGCAGCTCTATCGACAATAGTCAAAGTACGGAAAGAGCCCAAATGTCCATTGATGGATAAATGGATAAAGAAGATGTGGTATATATATACAATGGAGTATCACTTGGCGATTGAAAAGAATGAAATCTTGCCATTTGCAACTGCGTGGATGGAACTAGAGGGTATTATGCTAAATGAAATTAGTCAGAGAAAGACATATATAATATGACTTCACTCATGAGGAATTTAAGAGACAAAACAGATGAACATAAGAGAAGGGAAGCAAAAATAATGTAAAAACAGGGAGGGGGACAAAACAGAAGAGACTCTTAAATATGGAGAACAAACTGGGGGTTACTGGAGGGGGTTGTGGGAGGGGGGATGGGCTAAATGGGGAAGGGGCATTAAGGAATCTACTCCTGAAATCATTGTTGCAATATATGCTAACTTATTTGGATGTAAACTTAAAAAAAAAAATCCAACAGAAACACACACACATATACACACACACACACAAAGAAACCTACTAATTCCACAGGGCCCAGTGTCACCTGACTCATCAGGGAGTCACGATTGTTCCTTGTACCTCTGGTGGGAGCACACATTGGTACAAGTCTTCTTCCATTTGGTCAAATGTTTCAAAAACCTTGACCCAGTACTTCTACTTCTGAGAAGAAACCTCTTCTAAGAATTCCACTTCTAAGAATATATGTAACAATCTGAATAGCCATTAAAATCCCTGTGCACAGAGAGCATTTTATATAATGATAGAACTAATAGCCATTTCCCCATTGTTGGTATTTCAAGCAAATTACAGGACAACCTCTCTCTGGACTAGGAAGTTGCCGTCAGAAATCACTTGTTGGCAGCTGTTGGGGGGGCATGGGTGCTTCTGGGATTTTTCTTCTTTGCTTTTCTCATTTCTACAATGATTTTTATTTTCTTCCAATTACTGTAAGAACAGATTCTATGGAAAGGAAAAACAAAAAGTCACAAAGCCAAGGTTAGAAGCCTTCCTGTGGAGATGAAGAAGCTGGAGAGAAGTGGCATAGGAGAGCGGGCCCCTCGGCCACCAGAGATTGCCCATCTCTTGCCACCATTTGAGCCTTAATCAGTGTATGGGTCCCCAGAGCCACTCCGAGGCTCCCAAAACCAAGATCTGGGGACACACAGAACACCCAGCCTGTGGCCTGCAGGGTCACCATGCAGGTGTTGTCTAGACCTTTCCGTTGTGGCTCATGCTCTAAGCCGCACTGGAGGGGGCGGGGGGTGGTAGAGAGAGGCTTGGGGGACCCTGCCCAGGTGGGCTTGAGATATAAGGCCTTCTTAAAGGCCCCTTCTTAAAGTGAGTTAGTGGGGAAAAGGCGATGAGACAACATATATAATATTCCAGTAGGATAAAAATGCACATGCCTCTGTGTGAGTGAGAGAGATGGAGACAGATGGAGAGAGATAGAAAGAGGGGGTGTGTGTGAGAGACAGAGAGCGTGTGTGTGTGAGAGAGAATGCGTGAGCATGTATGCGAGATTGTGCACAGGCAGCCCGAAAAGGCACACACCAAAATGCTGCTATTGGCCATAGGCAGGAAGAAAGGCCACATCTGAGTGGTTATGAGTGCAGTCAGATCTGGGCTCAAGTCCCAGCTCCGTCACTTATGAAGGTATTACACTGGAGAAATCAACTCCTCTGTGACTCAGTTTCTCAGTCTGGAAGGGGAGAGGCATAGCACCTACTGCGTAAGAGTGATCGAAACCTGGCATCCGGGCCACTTGGCAGAATGCGTGGCACTCCACAAACATTGGCTTCCACCACCTTCACTGCCAGGGGATGGAACAAGACGTTTTTCTGAGTCAAGACCCACACGAACACCCAAGCTACAAAATGAGCCCAGCGGTCCCGCTGGCCCGGCCAGGATGGCTGAGCACAAGCTAAGCGGAAGTCCCCGGGGTGGCCTTGGGCAGTGGCCGTCCGACTGGCCCCTTCGATCTGGAGGCGACCACACCGAGGAAGTATGTAGAGGAAAGCCCTGAAGGTAAGACACAGCCCAGGGTCAGCCCACTGTTGTGCAAAAGACCCAGAGCTCATTTCCACGGCGTTTTGGTGAAACACGAGGAATCAGAAGGTAGAGCATTGGAAGCTCGAAAACCAAATAAGGTAGAAGGACAACAATCAGCCAAGGAGGAAACACTGGAGAAGGCAGGTGACAGAAAACCAGATGAAGCAGGGCTGTAGCAGATGTACTGGAGCTGAAATTTAAGTGTAAAATATGCCCGCTCATCCTTCGCGGAACTGCTCTCTGCTGGACCAGTTACCACAAACAAACCAGACCCCAGAGGGTAGCCGTCTGCCTGCTGGAGGAGACTTGGGGAAAAGACGAAATATCTTCACACACGGAACAAGGGGGAACGACTATCAGACTAAATCCAAAAACATAAAGCTATGGTATGGACTCTTTATGTATTTCCCTAGCATTCTTCACCGTTTACCTTTTGATAAACATATCCCTTATATCCTATTTCAGGGATCTTGGAATATTTAGGTGTTCGATTTCATCACTACTGCAGGTTTATTTTCTCAAGTTATTGTCTTTACGGGTTTTTTTTTTCTTTCTGTCTCCGGTTTCCATAAGAGCTTGTTTAAATTATTACCCGAATTTCTCTAAAACCCCAAAGCCTCCATGTGTCAAAATTATTGTATCTGTTTATAGTAATTTGGATTTTAGTTCTTAGGTTTTGGAGATCCAGCCCTCCAAAGCCTTCACACACGGAACTTTTATCCTTAATGTCACCGTTACAGGTTATTGATAGGAATCCTAATTTCTCGGGCTCAGTTTGCTACCTTGGTACTGGCCGTTAGGATAACTTCCTATATTGGGGTGCCTGGGTGGGTCAATCAGTTGAGCGTCCGACTCTTCATTTTGGCTCATGATCTCCAGGGTCATGGGACTGAGCCCCGCATTGAGCTCCATGCTAAGGATGGGGCCTGCTTAACATTCATTCTCATTCATTCTCTCTCTCTCTCTCCCTCCCCACCTGTCTCTCTCTGCCCCTCGCCCCAGCTCACACACTCCCTCTCTAAAATAAAAAAAAATAATTTTAAAATTTAAGAAAAAGGCTACTTTCCTATATGAATGAGGCCACTCCATACTTTCCTTTTTCATCAGACGGTGACTAGAATACTACTGTGAGTCCGAGAAAACATTCTTGCCAGTTACAATGTGTACTCCTTCAGATCATCATCTACTTAAGTACAGATTCCAGCCTGTACACAGATAAATATTCTCCGGTTGTCTCTGTCCACTACAGTTCCCTGGTTTAGGGATCACAAGCTTACTGTGAAACACCCCATGCCCTGTGGAGCCACTTGTCAGCTGGAAACACGGTTTCATTCCACTTCCAATCTGTAATCTCGAACACATTGGAAAGTCCATGATGTCAGTGGTAGGTTGTGAACGTTGCCATGTTAAAATTAATTAAAACTTACGATCTGAGCAAAAAAAAGAAAATGTTTACAAATGAAAAGGATTGCTCAAGCCATATGCAGTGCTTAGTGAAGTGGATTGGTAACCAATAAGGCCTAGTGGGGATTGTGGCTGATTCTTAAAGGTTTTAAGGACCAGATATGAACTGGGGTTCCCCCCAACTTCTTACCTTTTCAGAATGTGTCTTTTGGGGCCCAGGATATTATTTGTTAAGCGATATTTTCTTAATCACACATGCGCACGTACGTGTCTTCACTGTGGTTCTGAAAGGTGGTGCATCACAAGCAGAAATTTGTTTTTAACATAGGAGTGAAAGGAGGTTGATGTTTGGACAAGTTAACATTTGTGTTAACCCAAAAGAGGGCTGAATACAAAGTGTGTATATAAATCTTAAGATGTACTGCTAACTTTTAAAAACAAACTTTAAGAAGATGTTTTTAATCAAGAATTAGATGAGCCCATTTTTTGTAAGAATTAATCTATACCCATGTACATGGAAAATATCTGGAAGAAAATATTCCCCATATTAACACCAGATAAATCTGGATTATAGGACTATGGAGGACATGGTCTTTTTTACATCTTTTATAGTGATTATGCATTATATATTGCCTTTAATAATCAGAGGGGGAAAAATCAAAAATCCTGTTGTCCAAAAATGACAAAAGAGGGAAAACATCTAACACGATCAAAGTGGGTCACAGTGGCTCACAAGCCAGGGAGTTAGAACCAACCAGAAGGACTTAATGGGAAAGTGGCCCAGGCTAAGCCAGATAACTGTGGCTCCCCAAAGAGTCCCCAGTGAGAAGAAAAATCAACCAGCACATGAGCAACTTTGAGGTCAGATTGTTCCAGAAAAGCCAGACATGAACACCAGGGGCTGCCGGTCATAAGCGGAGGACTTGAGACACAAAGGTCGCTTGGCCCCAGTCCTTGGAGATGCTTCCAGCCTCAATGAGCCAGAGAAAAGCATGGTGACATCAACGAAGAACCACAACTTGGTTTAACAAACTACTAGTAAAATTTTCGACATCTCTAGAAATGAAGGGAATACACAGTAAGACAATAAATCATCACTCCTCACCTAACAACAGAGTGAAGAATTTTTAATGTTTATTTTTGAGAGACAGAGACAGAGCGCAAGCGGGGGAGGGACAGAGAGAGAGGGAGACACAGAATCGGAAGCAGGCTCCAGGCTGCGAGCTGTCAGCACAGAGCCCAATGTGGGGCTTGAACTCACAAACCGCGAGATCGTGACCTGAGCCAAAGTTGGACGTTTAACCAACGGAGTCATCCAGGCGTCCCTGTAATTTTTTTTTTTTTTTTAAGGAAATAACCTGAATACTGCTCGACCATAGTTAGAACAGTTAGTTTTGATACAACCTCTCAGTGGGGGTATTATGCGGCCATTAAAAACAATGTTTATGGAGCGTTTGTAATAACACACAGGGAAATGTTTATGTTACCATTTTAAGTGATACAGTAGGATATAAAATTGTATATAGAACACGATTTTAACTACATAAAAATTCACATTAAAAAAGCTGGAGAGAAATGCTCTAAAATGTTTTACAGTTCCCTGTGGGTTGGCCACGCTAGGAGTGGGGTTCTTTAATCTTTTAATTTTTTTTTTCAACGTTTTTTATTTATTTTTGGGACAGAGAGAGACAGAGCATGAACGGGGGAGGGGCAGAGAGAGAGGGAGACACAGAATCGGAAACAGGCTCCAGGCTCTGAGCCACCAGCCCAGAGCCCGACGCGGGGCTCGAACTCACGGACCGTGAGATCATGACCTGGCTGAAGTCGGACGCTTAACCGACTGCGCCACCCAGGCGCCCCTCTTTAATCTTTTAAAGAATCATTTTGAAAGGATTGACAGAAAGTTACAAGAAAAATACACAGAACATCCTCCTCTTACCCGAGTTCCCCACCGTTAACATTCTGCCACCTTGGTTTCGTCACATCGCACACTCACTCTCTCCACACACATCATGTACAATCATTGGTCTTCTTCTGAACCGTTGGAGAGCAAGCTGCAGATAAGATATCCAGGACCCCTCAGTCCTCCAGGGGGTCTTTCCTGCAAACGAGGACAGTCTAACAGAACCACCACATAACCGTGCGAATCAGGAAGTCAACACTGACGCACATCACCATCAGCGCACGCCCCGTTCAAGTTTCACCAAGTGTCCCCACCAACAATGTCCTTGTCCCTTCTGGTCCAATCTAGGGACACATGTGGCATTTAGTCATGGCTCTCCAGGCTCCTTCACACTGCAACATTTTCTCCCATGTCAAGTCTTTCCTCAACAGCTACGCAAAAAAAAAAAAAAAAAGGAGTACAAGCCTTTCGTTTTCTAGGGCAACCCTCACCCCAAGGCCTACTGTTTCCTCAGGCCAGGCATTCTTGGACCCATGATGACCACTTACCCAGCGCTGGTAGGGCTAATTGTTTTTTAATTTCTTTTTATGCATTATTTATTTTTGAGAGCAAGAGAGACAGAGCACGAGCCAGGGAGAGAGAGAGGGAGACACAGAATTGGAAGCAGGCGCCGGGCTCTGAGCTGTCGGCACAGAGCCCGACTCGGGGCTCGAACACATGAACCGCGAGATCATGACCTGGCCGAAGTCAGACGCTTAACCCAGGTGCCCCTGGTAGGGCTCATTTTGATCACCTGATCGAGTTGGTGTCTGTCCAGTTTTTCTCCCAGTCACCATTTTGGCCTTTGTAACTGATAAATATTTTCTGGGGACACTGATAGCCTGTTCCTCATCCACCTGCCAATCATAACATCATTGACAACTCCAGCCTGAGTCAACCACGACTAGAACGTTGCTTCCTTTTGACTTACCTCGTTTCCAAAACGTCTACACATATTAATTGGTGATCTCTTGCAAGAAATAGCTTTCCCTTCTTTATTATTTATATATCAACGTGGACTCACACATTCCTGCTTTATGCAATGAGTTTTAGTCCATACTCTCATTATTAATATTGATGCACAAATTACCCACAGATCTGATGGATAAGAGCCCCTTCCTGCTGATCCCTCTCGTATGTCCTCCTCATTCTTTGATCCCTACCATACTTTCTGACTGATCTCTACCAGATTTCCTGGCACAAGATGTTTCAGACTCGTCCTTTCTCTGCTGCATTTCTAGAAGTAGCACTTTCTCCAAGAAGACCTGACTCACTTTAGTGGAGAACGGTCTTTGGAAGCCAAGATCCGGGACCTTGGTGCATTCATCGCTGCTAGAATGTCATCGCTTCTAGGCCCTCTGTAAATAGACATACAAACCCTTATCACTACATATTTACATATGTCTGCATATATACATTAAAATCATGGTTTTAATGTGTGTGTAAGTACACGTAGGTCAAGGAGGTCATACCTGTCTAGCACTCAGGGATCTTTCTAGCCTTCCCTTTCCATGTTCACAAATCACGTCTCTAACAGGAAGAAACTGGGTTCCCATTAGACTCAACTTATTTGCCCAACATAACCAGTCTCCCAACCACACCAGCTGCCATTTGTGCCCACGGCCCTACACATGCCCCACCTCCTCAGCCAGGCACACTGATGCCTCTGTGAAGTGCCCCCAGTGCCTCACTTCTTCAAACACCAGGTATGCCAATAACTCTGCACAATATTATCTTCATATATTGTTACTTCCTACATTTTTCCTGCTTTTAATGGTTTTTAAGTTTACTTATTTTGAGAGAGAGCATGTGTGCGCAACACGAGCCAGGGAGGGACAGAGAAAGAGAATCTCAAGCAGGCTCCATGCCTCCAGCACAGAGCCCGACAGGGGGCTCGAACCCACTGGGCCGAAATCAAGAGTCGGGAGCTCAACCCACTGAGCCACCCAGGCTTCCTTTCCTTGCTTTTAATTTTTTTTAATGTTTATTTTTTTTTTAATTTTTTTTTTCAACGTTTATTTATATTTGGGACAGAGAGAGACAGAGCATGAACGGGGGAGGGGCAGAGAGAGAGGGAGACACAGAATCGGAAACAGGCTCCAGGCTCTGTGCCATCAGCCCAGAGCCCGATGCGGGGCTCGAACTCACGGACCGGGAGATCGTGACCTGGCTGAAGTCGGACGCTTAACCAACTGCGCCACCCAGGCGCCCCCATGTTTATTTATTTTTGAGAGAGGGAAATACAGATCACGAGTGGGGGAGGGGCAGAGAGAGATAGAGACACAGAATCCAAAGCAGGTTCCAGTCTCTGAGCTGTCAGCCCAGAGCCCGACGCGGGGCTTGAACCCACGAACCACAAGATCATGACCTGAGACGAGGTCAGACACTTAACCGACCCCTCCCAGGCAGCCCCCGGCCTTTCAAAACTCATCTCCCGTGGGGCTTTCTCAGCACCTTCCACCCATCCTCCTCATCCTCACTGACTCAGCTCTGAAAACACCAAATTATATCAAACCCAGTGAGAGACAGTGTGGGAACGACCATAAAAGACACACAAGTCTGCTTTGACAAAAGGGGTTTTTTTTCCTTAACAAAGCTTGAATGTCAAGGTGTTGCTTATGGATCAGCAGAAAAGCCACTGAAAGATGGTGGAAGCAAGATGATGTCAGAACCTAAGGGTGCGGGACGGCTGGGAGGGGTGGGCAAGTTGGGACACCTTACACAGAAGTAGACGGAAGGGTCATTAATCCCCACCCCCCCCCACACACACACACACACAAGACACTGGACAGCCGAGGTCACCTTGCAGACAATGCCTGAACAGGACCAGCTTACAGCAGTGGAAAAACAGCTTCCTGTGAGTCTCCCAGGACCTTTGTATGCAGACCTCAAGAGGTTAGGAGATTCATACACACCCCCCAGCCTGGACACCGACCGGCCACTGGCTGAATGACCCCCTCTGCTTATCGCTAAGTGGCTGTGATGGTTACTTTCAGATGTCGACTTGATTGGACCATGGGATGCCCAGACCTTGGTCAAACATTCTGGGTGCTTCTGTGAGGGTGGTTTTGAAGGAGAGCTGCACTTGAATGGGTAGACTGAGTAAAACAGATTATCCTCCCCAGTGTGAGTGGGCCTCACCCAGTCACTTGAAGGTCAGAATAGAACAAAAAGGCTGACCCTCCAGGAAGAAGAGGGAATTCTACCATCGAACCGGGACATTGGCTTTTTCCTGCCTTCGGAGTCAAACTGAAACGTCGGCTCTCCCCTGGGTCTCGAGCCTGCTGGCTTTCTCAATGAAACGACAGCATGGGCTCTCCTGGTTACCCAGCCTTCGGGCTCGGCCTGGAACTATAGCATCACCTCTTCCTGGTCTCTAGCTTGCCGACTCACCCCACAGGTCCTGGGACCTGCCAGCCTCCATAGTCACAGGAGCCAATTCTTCACAATGAATCTCATTCCCTGTCCGTACACACATGCACACACACACACACACACACACACACACACACACCATTGGTTCTATTTCTCCGGAGAACCCTATTACAGTGGCCCAGAGAGAAGCAGGGACTTGGCCCAGGTTCCTTAGCACTTCCAGGTAAGGGCACAAGGGCACAAGGACGGGGACCCTCGCTTATGGAGTGGCTTCCGCCACGGTGAGGCCTGCCCAAATGGAATAGGCCGCCACCCAGGATGCCAGGCCAGTCGGAGGAGCAGGTGTTTGCAGACTCACAGAGCCCCGGGTTCAAAATCTACATCCTCTGCAAACTAGCCATGTGGCTCGGTAGTTGGCTGAGCCTCTCCAAGCCCCAGCGCGCGAAGCGGGGAGGATACACCACAAAGCAGCTGGAGGATTACGCAGGCACAGGGCCCAGCCCACAAACAAAGCTCAAGTATTCGTTCTCTCCCCTACTCTCTCAACTTTCTTTCCTCTGATGGAAAACTGGCACCACTCAGCCATGGATCTCTGGGAACATCCATCCCTCCTTTCCTCCTCCAGCAAAGCACTCAGAGGATTACAGGGCTTGCCTTGTTCGTCCCTCAGTGCCCACTGGCGTCCGGCCCAACCTGACCCACCTCAGAAGAGACCCAGGCTGCCAGCCCCACCCCCACCCCCCACCAATCCCCAAACCACTCCAGGTCCCCGCATCTTACCCAGACTGAAGTGTCTGAGGACCACAGACTCAACAAAGGTTCTTAGAGCTTAAGAGGCGCTTGAGCGATATGTTTGTCCAATGCTCGGAGAAGGATGTGACCAATCCAGGGTCAGAGAGCGGCAGAGCCAGAACCAGAGGCCGGAGCCACGCGTCCCGGATCCAAGTCTGAAAGGGACCCGGAACCTGCACTCACTCAAAGTGGCTTCTAAGGAGACTTGGACTAAGCCAGTGATTCCCAGGGTGTGTTCGGGAGCAGTACCAGCACCTGGGCTCTTCTTGGAATGCAAATTCTCAGACTCCTCCCCCAGACTCTAATTGGTCCAAAAGTGCGGGATGAGACCCAGCAACCTGTAGTTTAACAAGCTCACCCGGGGATTGGGAACCACTGCCCTAAGCCGATGGCTCTTAATACTGGTGTCCATTAAAATCACCTGCAGAGGCTTTGAACCAGGACAGGGCCCTTCCCTCAAAATGCTAATTGAATTGGTCCGTGCTGGCCTGGACAGCTAGAGCTTTGGAAGTATCCCAGGTGATTGCAAGGTGCAGCCCGGTAGAGAAACTCCCCCCCACCCCAAGCTAACCCCACTCACCTGAATTTCTCACCCTCCATGCTCTCAAAAAACTAGGCCGGAAGGACGCAGAAGGGGACCAGGGGCTGAGTATGTTCCCAGCCAAAGTTGGCTCCTTGTCCCTTCGTTGCCATACCTATTGGCCCCGTGGCTGCCTAGGCAAACCTTTCCTCTGTATTCCCGGAGGGGCTCAGCCTCACGGCCTGTGTGGCACTCTTGGCGGGGACACTAAAATGTAAACCTTCGGCCCAACACCTCACTAGTGCCCCGTTCCTTCATCTGCAGTATGGGGAATCATAACTCGCAGGAGAAGAATCCCAGTGCGGCAGCCTTCCATCATCCAGCTGCCACCCACATCGCCAGTCTCCTGCCTTGTTTCTTCCCACCACTGCCACCCACATCGCCAGTCTCCTGCCTTGTTTCTTCCCACCACGTTCACCTTCTCACCTGCACATGTGCTGCCTTTTCTGCCCAGAACGTGCTTCTCAGCTTCTCTGCCTGCAAACTTCTGCTTATCCTTCAAGACCCTAGTCAGTTGTCACCTCCTCTTTGCGGCCTTCCATAAGTGCCCTGTTAGGCAGGGCTCTTAGAGTGGTAATCCACAAAAGCCTAACTCAAGCTGCTTTAGGCCTGGTATCTGGTCATCAGTCTCCTATTTTTGGTGCTGGTTTCCTCCAAATTCCCCTTGTTCCCCAGTAGGCTGGCTTCTTGGGGTGACCAGACTACCCCCGGCGTCTCCAGGCTCACATCCTATCAGTGAGCAGCCCCAGCAAGTAAGAGCATCTCTGAGCCAATAGCTCCAGACAAGGCCCAGGGTTTTTCAGTGGCCTGGGTTGGGTCCCATGCCTGTCTCTGAACCCAGAAATTCTTGAAGCCTGGGGATGGGGTCAGCACAAACCAAACCAAACGGGGTGAAGCAGGAGAGGTGTGATTCCCCGAGGGAAATTAGGGAGAAAGCACCAGATGGAAGAACGGGAACTCGGCCACATCAACCTGCAGCATGAGGCCTTGAATGAGTTAGGACTCCTCCTCTCTGCTCTGGAAGGTTCGGAGCTCCCCCTGATTGGAGCATGGCAGTTACTGCTTGCCACTTGGCTTTCCACACATCTGACACTGGCTGCATAACGTGAGCTCTGAGACGAGAGACGACAGACTAGCCAAGTCTACAGCATCCAGATGACAAATCTCTGACAGAAGGTCAGGCTTCTCTCTGATGGAGGAAATGGCACGATAATCACTCTTGGGGCAAGGTGGTCTTTGTGGAGAAAATACCTGCTAATGGTGAAAAGTCCAGGATAGTAGGAGTGAACTAGTGGAGAAGAGAGAGGAAACTTGCTCTGTATGATAAAGTTGAGAGTGTGGCCACCCAACGAGGAGCTGGCAGGAAGACCTGAGAAGAAGAGAAGAGAAAGTTCTGGAACCCCTCAGGAGTAGACTCGAGGCTAGACAGCCAGTGTCTCCCAGAGGCTGGAAGAAGACAGAGCATTAGAGGTGATGCTGGGCGGGCTATACCCCTCTGACTCCTTCAGAAGTTCAGCAAACATCGGCTACACTCAACAGCCTGTGTTTGCAGCTGGTTGGAGAATCAAGGGGAATGTGCCTGGGTTCTTCTGTAGACTCCACACAGGGCAGAGAAAAGAAATCATGCACGGAAGGAAAGATGCAGGGAATCAAGAATTCAGTGGAAATATACTGAACACCATGGAATTTAAAATGGCCAGAGGGGGGCGCCTGGGTGGCGCAGTCGGTTAAGCGTCCGACTTCCGCCAGGTCACGATCTCGCGGTCCGTGGGTTCGAGCCCCGCGTCGGGCTCTGGGCTGATGGCTCAGAGCCTGGAGCCTGTTTCCGATGCTGTGTCTCCCTCTCTCTCTGCCCCTCCCCTGTTCATGCTCTGTCTCTCTCTGTCCCAAAGATAAATAAACGTTGAAAAAAAAAATTTTAAAAAAATAAAAAAATAAAAATAAAAAAAAATAAAATGGCCAGAGGGCAACGACGTGGATGGAGCTAGAGTTTATTATGCTAAGCGAGATAAGTCGGTCAGAGAAAGACACATACCATATGATTTCATTCGTGCGTGGAATTTAAGAAACAAAACAGATGAACATAGGGGAAGGGAAAGGAAACTAAAATAAGGTAACAACAGAGACGGAGGCAAACTAGAAGAGACTCTTCACGACAGAGAACAAACTGAGGGTTGCTGGGGGAGGGGATGGGCTAAATAGAGGATGGGCATTAAGGAGGGCACTTGTTATGATGAGCGCTGGGTGTTGTATATAAGTGATAAGTCACTAAATCCTACACCTGAAACCAATCTTCACTATATCTTAACTAACTTGAATTTAAATTAAAGCTTGGAAGAATTAGTTGGTTTCTGCTCAGGTCACGATGTCCCAGTTTATGAGTTCAAGCCCCGCTTGAGATGCTCTCTCTCTCTCTCTCTCTCTGCCCCAACCCTCCTCATGAGCCCACGTGCTCTCTCTCTTTCTCTCAAAATAAATAAACTTCAAAAAAAAAAAAACTTGGAAGAATTAAAAATAATAATAATAGATCATTATAAATGGGGGCATCTGGGTGGGTCAGTCTGTTAAGTGTCTGACTCTTGATTTCAGCTCAGGTCCTGATCTCATGGTTTGTGAGATCAAACCCCGTATCGGGCTCTACATTGACAGTGTGGAGGCTGCTTGGTATTCTCTCTCCCTCCCGCTCCTTTTCTCTGCCCCTGCCCACTCATGCTCTCTCTCTCCCTCTCAAAATAAATAAATAAACAAATATAGTTTTTAAAAAATAAAATAATAAAATAGGGGGGTGCATCTGGATGGCTCAATCTGCAGAGCATGTGACTCTTGATCTCAGGGTCGTGAGTTCAAGTATGGCGTGGAGCCTACTTAAAAAAATAAAATGGTTAGAATGGTAAACTTTCTGTGTATTTTACCACATTTTTTTTAAAGAAGTAAAAATGGGGGCACCTGGGTGGCTCAGTTGGTTGAACATCCGACTTTGGCTCAGATCATGGTCTCATGGTTCACGAGTTTGAGCCCCACATCGGGCTCTGTGCTGACAGCTCAGAGCCTGGAGCCTCCTTCAGATTCTGTGTCCCCTCCTCTCTCTGCCCCTCCCCTGCTCCTGCTCTGTCTCTCAAAAATAAATAAATGTTGGCACAAAAACAGACACATAGACCAA
>NW_024412446.1:4945636-4957312 GCF_014898765.1 Herpailurus yagouaroundi | reverse complement strand
TTAAAAAAAAAAATAGCGATGCTTCTTACAATCACTATTCTAGGTCTGTTTCTCTGCGTTCCTTCTCAGGGAAGTAAACTTGGACATGCCCTCAAATCCATATCCTCCGGAAGCACAGGGACGTTCTGACTGTGGAGTGCGATATTGGGGGCATTCAGTCCACTGAAAGCCAGCTGCCCTGACCACTTCTATTTTATTAAGTCCGACCCCAGCCCGCAGAGGGCCTGCACAGCTGGGAAAGATGTGTCTGCAGAAGGAAATTAGTTTCTCAGATGTGCGATGTTTGCAGAGGAAGTGACACATGGTGTTTACTCCATGAGCCCTGCATCCTGCACTTACGAGTCGCCTGTGTCCCTCGAAGGACCACACGAGGGGGACGCAGGGCCGGGGGACAGCCCATCTACGTGAAGGTAAAGGACAGTTAGCAAGCACCTGGGAAATGCTCTGCCCTCCCTGTAAGGAAGTGCTCTCTCACTTAAGATCAGCAACCCCAGGCCTCTTCCTGAGCCACCTTGGAGCTCTGTGTCCGACTGCCTTTGAACCCTCCATACCAGCTTGTGTTAACCTGGCCTGAGATCCTGACGAGGATCTCAGCAAGGCCCAGAAGGCTAAGTCTGAGCAGAGCCCTTGGAGGAAGGCAGCACGGTGTGGCAGCAAGAATCAGGGACAGGGGCAGCCAGATAAAATATCTGGGTGTCTTGTACTTTTATTTGCTGGCAGCCTAACCTGGGGCAACCCAAGGGCCATGAATCTCTGGACCCCCGTGGCCACCGGACACAGCCCCCTCCTCCTGGGACCAGCGTGGAGGCTCCAGGCTTGGTGTTTCCCGAGGGGACAGCATTTCCCCCAACTTCCTCACACTTCTGTGGGACGCTATCTGCAGGCCACTCACCTTCCGCTGTGAGCCTCACGACCTGCCTCTTTCAAACCAGAGGGTCCAGCTGTGAGCCTGACAGGGCCGGCTTCAAGGGCATGTATGGTCAGCAGAAAGACATTCAGGTCCTAATCCCAGAACCTGTGAATATTACCTTCTAAGGAGAAAGGCAGATAGGCAGATATGATTAAGAATTTAGAGAATGTCCCGGATTATCCGGGGTGGGTCCTAAATGCAATCTTCCTATACCACAGTGGCAGCAGATTTGACGACAGAGGCAGTAGGAGGTGTGACAACAGAAACAGGAAGTGAGGTGATAGAGGAAGGGACCTGAGCCAAGGCGCACGGGGGGGGGCTCCACAAACTGGAAGGGGCAAGAAACGATTCTCCCCTCCAGCCCCAGGAGGGAGTGCAGTCCTGCCCAGAACTTGATTCCAGCCGAGAGAGAGAGAGAGAGAGAGAGAGAGAGAGACAGTTTCAGGGTTCTAGCCTCAAGAACTATGAGAAAACAAAGTTGAATCATTGTAAGCCACATGGTTTGTGGTAATTTGTTACGGGTCACACAGGGCCTGTGCTCAGAAGGGCCCCACCGTTGGTTGAACGGTCCGCGGGGACTATCTTAAAATTCCGATTTTGAGCACATTTTCATTTTGTCCTGGGCCCCACAGTAGCCACTCCTGGGTTCTGATATACTTGCAGCTCTCACTCCAAACCTGCACCTTGCCCGGAGCATCGGTGTTACTCCAAAATGGGGCAGAAAGGCCTTGTTCTGGTATTAAAGCAACCCTCTCTCTTACAGGAGAGCGTGCAAATTTCACATACATTTAAACAGTACAGTACAGCAGGAGAGTTCTTTTTTTTTTTTAACACCAGTATTTCTGTCTCTCCATCCAGTGCAATCTACAATGTCATCACCTCCAGGAAGTTTTCGAGGACTGATCACACAGAACTGGTGGTGGAGTCAGCCTGCTCTCTATAGATCAAAAACTCCCTGGGCTCTCTAGCCTCTCTCACTGCTCCTGCTCCCTAAGACGCATAGCTCTGTTAGCATATTTGTGGCGCAGACCCTGTCTGGGACTCAATGGTCAGCAATCCCAGTTGACCCAGCAATCCCTGGGTCAAAGTCGTAGCTTACTTAGTCAGCTGTTGTTTGAACAGGATTGCATGGGCTTTGGAGTCAGAGAGTTGAGAGTTTCAATCTTGCCCCACCAAGGACCAGGCACATATTCTTTCGATCATTCAACTATGACCTGAGCCCCTGCTATGTGTCAAGCGTTGTTCTAGACGCAGGTGATAAAGGAGCACATCATGTTGTGTCTTTTCAATCTGGTATCATGGCCACCGCCTTAGAGTCTCCTCTACAGAGGGAAAGCCAGGACCTTATCTCCCAGCATCTCCTCCCCTCTATGTTTCTGGCTTAGATAGTATCAATGAGAGGTATGCAGAGGAGATTTGGAAGTCAAAAGAGAAGACATTTGCCTCTGGAGTGCTTGCAGGCAGATGGGGGCCATCACGTTTACAGCAACTTCCGGATAAATGCCTGCAAATTACTTGTAGGTCGGTGAGCTAGCCAGCAGCAGCTTTCTGGAAAGTTCTTTAAGATTCACAGCAGCTTCTGGGCAGGCTCTTAATTTTCCGGGGTGCCTGGGTCGCTCAGTCGGTTGAGCATCCGACTTCGGCTCAGGTCACGATCTCACAGTTCATGAGTTCAAGCTCCACGTTGAGAACAGAGAGCCCGCTTCGGATCCTCTGTCCCAGCCCCATCTCTGCCCCTACCCCACCCCCTATCTCAAAAATAAATATTTAAAAAAAATTTTTTTAATTACTTTCCTTGTCACAACAGATTGAGATACTTGACAACCAATTCCAACATTTCTCAAAATTCACAGTGGGCTCTAGGTGAGCTCTTGAGAACCACCCACTTTCCTGTGGCAAGCTGAGACCACCAATGCCTCCATGGTCTTGACACGCCACGGGCCTCCCTACAATGGTGTGAGCCTCTAATTCCATGAATTAAAACCCTTCACATGTGGAATCTAGAGCACGGCCCCTGTTTTCCTGAGTAAGCCATAGCTGAAACCAACAGCCCACAAATCAAAGCTCCTGTCCTCCAAAGAGCCTGCATTTCCAGTGGACCGAGGCAGAACATAGACAATCAAAGGAATAAATAAAAGTTACTTTGGTTAAGGTGGTCAAAGGGGCCCTCTCTGAAAAGGTGACTTTTGAGCTGACTCCTAAATGATCCAAAGGAGGCAGCCATGGGAAAGGCCGGGAGAACTTTCCAGACAAGGGCAACTGTGAGTCAAAAGGCCCCAACAAGAGAATGAAGGTGGCATATCCAAGAAATAGCAAGAGGCCTTCACTGTTAACTGGACTAGAGAAGAACACCCCTCCCACCTCCGAGGTACCACTACTGTCTAATCTCTACTTCGAGAACCTGTGACTGCAGTGATCTTTCTCAGCCTTCTGTTTACTGGACTATTGTCTGTCTTCCCTTATTATGATATAAGCCCATGTGCTCAGGGCCTTGACTTGTTGAACACTCTGTCCCCGTGCCCAGGCCAATACGCGAACGGCGGGGTGTTTAATGGCTGGGGAATGACCCAGCAAATGAATAAAGCATATAAATGTCATCACGGAGGTATGTCCAATCAGTGTCGAGGAGGGAACATTAACCCTGCGCGGGCTGAGCAGTGGACTCTGAAGGTTTCTTCCTGACGATCTTTGAGTGCTACTCTAATGCAAGACAAGTAGGCCCAGGTGAGCCACAAAAGAGGCCTTTGATTTTGCACTTCTGGCCGTGTTTATCCAAGTGCCATGTGCAGTTTGGCTCAGTCTGACACAGACATTCTCCAGGGCGTTAAGTGAGAAAGGAGTTTCAAGTCTAATTATTGCTTGCTGTCATACAACACAGTTCCCCCTGTAAATAGAAACCGGCTAAGCTTCAAATCCAGGAAGGTCTCCAGGTGTGTGGGGAGAAGAGGTTTCACGGGGAAGACCTCTATATTTGCCTTCGCATGGACACATAGACAGACAGACTTTTTTTTTTTAAAGCCTGAAACGTTTGTCCAGTTATGTTGCCATGGTGACACCCAAGGATGAGAACAAAAGATGTGGCAACTAAAATCAATTGGCCACGGTCAAGTTGCTAAGGCCTCATGGTCCTTCCTTCCCTTCCCCTCTCTGCTCCTCCGACCTTGGGCTCCCATGATAATTGAGGCACAGAGGAAGTGTTTGGTAGCCAAAGTAAAGCGACCTTTTTAAAACACAAATCTGATCGTGTCGGTCCCCCGCGCTAAACCAGTCAGGGCTTCGCTGTTTGCCACTTGACTAAAACCCTAACCCCTTATTGTGGTCTGCTAGGCTCTCTATGAGCCTCCCTGCTGATCATAGAATTTTACTGTCCCTTGGGCCTCTGCCAACAAGGGGTATCAACAAGCCAAGGGCTCTCCCTCCTCGATACCTTGGTACATGCTCTTCCCCAGTTGCCTGGTCATTCTAGGTATTTGTCACCTCCTGGTGTCCGTCACCCCCCAGCGACCTCCCTGACTACCCTATGTGAAGTGGCTCACCCTAAATATTCCCTCCCAGGACTCCATGGTATTCCTTTCTAGCCCTGCCTCCAGTGCATATTTGTACATTTATTCACCATCTGTCTCTCCCACTTAATTAGAAACTCTTTAATGGCAGTCTATTTGTTCACTCTTATAATCCATTGCCCAGCCCAATGCCTGGCATGCAGTAGGCACTCAATAAACATTTGCAGTGAATTATTTAGCAGCCATCTCCACCCTGAGGGAAGGAAGGAGACCAAGCAGCACATTTCCTAACCCAAGGGGGGAGGGAGAGAGTAGGGAAGTGGGGGTACCCAGTGACCTTCAGGGACTCTCAGCTCAGCTCATGCTGAGAAGATCAAGGAAGATGGCCAGCATGTGGCCCCAGTCCCTGGGGAGGCTCCTGCTGTCACACCCTGGGACAGACCTCTCCCTCTTTGTCCCTCCCTGGTTGCTCTCTAGAATTGGGGAGCAGTTGCCTATAGGTGGGACCGTGAAGAACTCACTTGCAGGTTGACTTACTGGCGCTTGGGAAGGCCGGTCATTCCTCAGAGCATCTTTTTTCATCTTAATAATAATCGCCACTGGCTTTTATCAGCATACCTTCTCTGCCAGAAATTGTGCTGAGAGCCCTTTACAAGTATCATCTCACTTAGCCCTTGCAAAAGTCCTGTGAAGTTGAGGTTACTCTCCATTTTTCAGATGAAGGTGCTAAGTCTTAGAGAGGTTAGGGAAATTGCCCAAAGTCACGGGGCCACTAAACCTGAAGAGCTTGACCTCTTAACCATTAAGTAAGACCGCTATTTCCCCTCCAACCATCCTTCCACATCCCCATCAGGCTGAGAAAAACCGGAGGTCCCGTCAGTAGGCATGAGGATTAGTCAGGGGCATAGGGCTGGGGGCACAACTGAAGAAGTTGGGTGTTCGGCCTTACTGAGAGGAGGCCTATAATTCTGTGGGAGAGTATGGGGATGAATTAGGATGATTAGAAGTATAGTAAGCAAACTGGAGAATACTTCTTAAAGGCTGAAAGTATTAGGTATTCATGGTAGCTGGCACAACACACAGATCTTGAAATCCCAGTGGCTGACGCTGGTTGTTGGCTCCCCTCCAAGAGGTGACTCTGGAGCCCAGGCTGCTTCCATCTTGCAAGTCCACCCTTGGAGTCCTTCCCCCTCCCCCCCCCGCCCAAGCCTCCTGGAGGGGGAGAGCCACAGTGTGCAGAAGGCTTTGGGCTGCGTCGGCCTGAAAGGGCCATATCCTGTCCTCTTGCATTTTCGTTGGCCAGAATGTGGTCACATGGTCTCAGTTGAACTGCAAAGGAGGCTGGGAAACGTAAACTCCTTTGTTCCCCAGAATGGAAAACAGTAGGGTGAACACAACATGGTTTCTACCATGTTTTGTAAGGAGTAAAATGCAATCATTGCAAATAATCCAGTTAAAAAATGGGCAGAAGACATGAACAGACGCTTTTCCAAAGAAGACACCAGAGGGCTAACAGACACATGGAAAGATGATCAGTATCACTCATCATCAGGGAAATACAAATCAAAACCACAGTGAGAGATCACCTCACACCGGTCAGAATGGCTAAGATTAGCAACACAGGAGACAACAGGTGTGGTGAGGATGCAAAGAAAGGGGAACCCTCTTACACTCTTGGTGGGAATGCCAACTGGTGCGGTCACTCTGGAAAACCAGTGTGGAGGTTCCTCAAAAAGTTAAAAGCAGAACTACTCTACCATCCAGCAATTGCACTACTAGGTATTCACCAAAGGGTACAAAAATACTGATTCAAAGGGATACATGCACCCCAATGTTTCTAGCAGCATTATCAACAGTAGCTAAATTATGAAAACAGCCCAAACGTTCATTGACTGATGAATAGATAAAGAAGATGTGGGGTGTGTGTGTGTGTGTGTGTGTGTGTGTGTGTGTGTGTCTGTGTGTGATGGAATATTACTCAGCCATCAAAAAGAATGAAGTCTTGCCATTTACGATGACATGGTTGGGAGCCAGAGCTAAGATTTCACTCATTTGTGGTATTTAAGAAACAAAACAAATGAACATGGGGGGAAAAAAGAGAGGCAAACTGGGGCGCCTGAGTGGCTGAGTCGGTTAAGCGTCCGACTCTTGGTTTTGGCTCAGGTCATGATCTCACAGTTCCTGAGATCAAGCCCTGCATCGGACTGTGTACCAACAATGCAGAGTCTGCTTGAGATTCTCTCTCTCTCCCTCTCTCTCTGCTCCTCCCCACTCACGTTGTCTCTGTCTCGTTCAAGTGTTGATGCAAGTGTTGAATCGCTAAATTCTACACCTGAAACTAATATTGCACTGTATGTTAACTAACTGGAATGTAAATAAAAACCCGAAGGAAAGAAAATTAAAAAAAAAAAAAAGTCATCGTTTTACCTCCTGTGATCCTGCCGTGGACAATATTTACATAGTCATATATAGGCAAACACTGGGTGTTGGTTCAATCAAAAGTCATAATATAACTACATTAGTAGCCTGAAGAGAGCAGAAGTGAATGCATGGGGAGTTTCCAGGGCTGGGGAAAGACTGACTTTTTTTTTTAGCAGGGGGTCAGTAGATAACATTAAAAAAATGTTAATCAAGAAATAGCATTATGAGGGGCGCCTGGGTGGCGCAGTCGGTTAAGCGTCCGACTTCAGCCAGGTCCCGATCTCGCGGTCCGTGAGTTCGAGCCCCGCGTCAGGCTCTGGGCTGATGGCTCAGAGCCTGGAGCCTGTTTCAGATTCTGTGTCTCCCTCTCTCTCTCTGCCCCTCCCCCGTTCATGCTCTGTCTCTCTCTGTCGCAAAAATAAATAAACGTTGAAAAAAAAAATTAAAAAAAAAAAAAGAAATAGCATTATGAACAGGTTATTTAGAAATATGATAGAAAACACAAAAGGAAGGCTTGAAGAGCTTAAAGAGTTTGACTCTAGGAAGGTGGCCTCAGAGGTAAAGGGTGTAATACCGTCTTATTTTAATTTTTTAATCAGGTACTCGCTTTGCCCCGATAAAAATTAATTTTTAAAAAGAAAAACAAAGATGGGGCGCCTGGGTGGCTCAGTCGGTTGACCATCCAAATTCGGCTCAGGTCATGATCTCACAGTTGATAAGTTCAAGCCCCGCATCGGGCTCTGCGCCGGCGGCTCGGAGCCTGGAGCCTGCTTCCGACTCTGTGTCTCCCTCTCTCTCTGCCCCTCCCCCGCTCATGCTCTGCCTCCCTCTGTCTCTCAAAAATAAATAAATAAAGATGTTTTTAAAAAAACTTTTTAAGGAAACAAAGAAAGGTAACATCGTTGCTTCCCTAGTGAGCAAAAGGCAAGGGCACACACCAGATATGACACGTGGCAGAAGCACAGAGCAGAAACCCAGATGCATTGAGCCCAGCCAAATGCACACGTCTCCCGGCTTTTGCCACCCCTTGGAGAGGCATGTGTGGGCAGGGCTCAGTGGACACACCTCAGGCTGTGCTCCTGGGGAGAGACCCCAGAACAGTGAGGTTAGCTAGAGTAAGCTGTGGACGCCCCCAAATCTCGGTGGCTTCACCCAAATTCCTTTGTGGCTCGTGCGCCCGTCCTGGGAGAGCTGGGGGCACGGCAGCGGGGCACTCGGGGATGGGGTGGGAGGAGGCCTCTCCATCCTAGAGCGGCCCCCTGGGTAACACACAGTCTCCTCAGTTGTCTCTCCCAGGAAAGGAGCTGGAGGGTGGTTGGCCTGCTCCCCAGTACTTCAGCCCACAAGTTACACACATGCTTTCCTGTCACAGCCCGCTGGCCAGAGCCCCACCCAACTGAAATATAACCCTCTGGGCACCCAGAGGGAAGGAAAATTGGATGTTGGTGCACACGGATAGTGTCTACACAGATCCTAATTTTCTGTCACCGGGGAAATTTTAGAGGAGTTGGAGGAGGCGGGGACTCCATGACTGGGTTGGGAGATTCGGGGTTTTACACTCAGGGTCACAGCCTTCGACGAGGGTCAGGCTGTGGACACACGAGTGGGCCCCTCCCCTCCACAATACCGGAGTCGGTGACCCGCCTTCTGAACCCACTATAGCATGAAATGGGTTAATATCTCAAAGCACTAGGGAAATGGAGGAGAAAGTCCACCAGGCTCGAACGTTCCAGCCATTCCCTGCCTCTAAGGAGAACCTCGTCAAACCAACCATAAAGAGCATAAGCCAAAGGATAAACGAAAATTTGACACGATTTTCTTTTTTTTTTTTTTTTTTTTAATTTTTTTTTTTCAACTTTTATTTATTTTTTGGGGGACACAGAGAGACAGAGCATGAATGGGGGAGGGGCAGAGAGAGAGGGAGACACAGAATCAGAAACAGGCTCCAGGCTCCGAGCCATCAGCCCAGAGCCCGACGCGGGGCTCGAACTCACGGACCGCGAGATCGTGACCTGGCTGAAGTCGGACGCTTAACCGACTGCGCCACCCAGGCGCCCCTTGACACGATTTTCAACCACAGCAGAGCTCCCTCTCAGGACCCACCAGGTCCCTTCAAGCTCAGCTTCCCTTTCATTTCTTCCAGAGACAGCGTGAGGCCTCTGACCCAATCCCCTTATCATCAAACACCCTCGTCTCACCGTCCTACTGCCCCACTGGCCTGGGTACACAGAATCTCCACTGGCCTGGGGAAGGGGGCATAGTCTCGCTATTTCTCCAGGTTTGGG
Source organism: Herpailurus yagouaroundi (assembly GCF_014898765.1). Taxonomy (NCBI): domain Eukaryota; kingdom Metazoa; phylum Chordata; class Mammalia; order Carnivora; family Felidae; genus Herpailurus; species Herpailurus yagouaroundi. The sequence goes on along the minus strand of NW_024412446.1, from coordinate 4,948,193 downwards.
ATATGCAAAGGCTATTTTTATCAAATTGGCTCCAGGATTTCAAGGCAAGGAAACCTTCGGTACTGGTCTGTTTCCATCGATGTAAAGATGATCCCTAGGGCCACGAAAGTGTCTGAGAGACGTAAGCAGTAATGACAACAGTAACAGGAACCAACATTCATTGAGTGCGTCAATCCCATGGTGGTTTACTTGTTTTAACTCCTTTTGTTCTCCCCACAGCCCAGAGAGGCAGGAATTGTCACCCCCCCCCCCATTTTATTAAGGATGAAAGAGACTTAGTGATTTCCCTGGTACGCAGAGCCAATAAGTAGAAAGGCCGGGATATGAACCCGTGCGGTCTTGCACAGAGTCCAGGCTGAGGAGCTTTACAAAATTTAGGTTCGGGGGCGCCTGGGTGGCGCAGTCGGTTAAGCGTCCGACTTCAACCAGGTCACAATCTCGCAGTCCGGGAGTTCGAGCCCCACGTCAGGCTCTGGGCTGATGGCTCAGAGCCTGGAGCCTGTTTCCGATTCTGTGTCTCCCTCTCTCTCTGCCCCTCCCCCGTTCGTGCTCTGTCTCTCTCTGTCCCAAAAATAAATAAACGTTGAAAAAAAAAATTTAGAAAAAAAAAACAAAATTTAGGTTCGAATCCTGGCTGTGCCGGTTCACATACATTGTGGCCTTAAGAAAATCACCCATCGTAAACAGTTTCCTGCTATGTTACTGTGAACGTATTGACTATTGAAGCATGGTAAAAATAAATAAGTAAATAATCACTTAATCTTTTTTTTTTAATGTTTATTTTTGAGAGAGAGAAAGACACACACACAGAGTAGGGGGAGGAACAGAGAGAGACGGAGACACAGAATCCGTCAGCACAGAGCCCGACGCGGGGCTAGAACTCACAAACCGTGAGATCATGACCTGAGCCGAAGTCCGGCGCTTGACCGACTGAGCCACCCAGGCGCCCCAAAAATCATTTATCTTTGAGCCCCCGTTTCTACTAAAATGCAGGTGCTAATATCTACTTCTCCAGAGGTTGTTGAAAGTTAAATGGAATGCCCTCTGTAAATTTCTCAGCACAAGAGACTGGCGCACGGGGATGCCTTCTTAGCTACCCTAGACTAGAGTTCTCGATCTCTTTTTGGCGATGCTCCTCCAGCCCCCAGCCCAACCATGGTTTTCATCCATGAAGTAGAGATCAGCACAGTCACGCACGGTAAGACCACATAGTAGGTGCTAGAATACTTTTGTCTTCCCTCACCCCTCTGACTACTAGGCATTTGGGTCATTTCCAGGTTCACACTGCTATAAACACATGTTTTGCCCAGGCCTGTGCAAAAGGTGCCAGGCCTCTGGCATCTCGCCCCACCTTCTGAGTCAGACCCGTGGAGGTGCCGAAGGGGGCCTGGCTGAGAAGCGCCTCCTGGCACAGCCCCCGCCCTTGACTGGAAAAAGCAGAGAAGGCACAGCTGTCTGCCACTGCCCCGCACTAGCTGGGGCCCCGCCTGCCTGTGTCTGCGAAACATCACCCTGAACGAGAAGCTGCCTGATAAAAATGAGTCCAAGCAAAATTCATTTTTAGTTTCCCACATCCACTTTTAGTCATTAGCTCAGCTTCCACACCCCACGGCCATCAGCCAGCTCAGTGGACGCCAGCCACCACCCTCCCAGAGCCACGGCCAGACCAAAAGCTTACTGCCTCCAGAGGCCCAAGTGCCCCACACCTCCTTTTTGCCTTTGAACTTAAGACTTACGAAGGACCAGAGGTTCCCAGGGCCAAGGATTCAAACGAAATTCTGAACCCTAAATGAGAAAGAACCAAACCGATTCTCTGACCCTGAAAGGAAAGTCCAAAGACACTTCTTCTCCTGAACCATGAATCACATCCAAGTTTTTTGCAGTGAAAAAAAAATTTTTTTTACTCTGTATTTTATTTTTGAGAGAGAGAGAGAGAGAGCACGTGCACGTGTGAGCAGGGGAGGGGCAGAGAGGGAGGGGGACAGAGGATCCGAAGCAGGCTCTGCGCTGACAGCAGTGAGCCTGATGTGGGGCTTGAACTCATGAACTGTGGGATCATGACCTGAGCCTGAGCCGGAGGCTTAACTGACTGAGCCACCCAAGGGCCCCTCGATGAAAAACTGTGACCCGCACCGCAGGCTTTGGGGTCAGTAAAAACTGAGCCTGTTTCCCTATCTGTAGAATAAGGATACAGATTACTTCCCTTAGTCCCTTCAGGCTGCTTTAACAAAAATGCTGTAAACTAAGTAAGTGGCTTGAAAAACCGAAATTTCTCTCTCACAGTTCTGCAAGCTGGGAAGTTCAAGATCAAGGTGCAGATCTTCCTGGCAACTTCCTACTGTGTCCTCAAAGGGTGGAAGGGGTGCGAGGGGTGAGGGAGCTCCCTAGGGTCTTTTTTTTTTTTTTTAATTTTTTTTAACCTTTATTTACTTTTGAGACAGAGAGAGACAAAGCATGAACGGGGAGGGGCAGAGAGAGAGGGAGACAGAATCGGAAGCAGGCTCCAGGCTCTGAGCCATCAGCCCAGAGCCCGATGCGGGGCTCGAACTCACGGACC